>NW_026948219.1:651101-999851 GCF_963921235.1 Mobula hypostoma
CCTTACCAAAATTAAGGGGAAAATACCTTCATGCATTCACTCTATATAGACCATTATAATATGGTATACCTCTATCAGGGGTTCCCAAACTGACGACCAAGGACTCCTCGATTAATGGAGGGGGACCATGGCGTAAAAGAAAAGATTAGGAACCCCTATCTAACTTGCTGCACCAATCCCTGAGAAGCGAGATTGTCCAGGGTTATTAGGTTATGCGGAACTACAGACACAGTCCATGCAGGGATGTTGTTCCTGTGATATGCTCAGCTCTGTCCATAGTTGTCTGCAGTTCTTTGCAGCCATGGGCAGAGCAGTAGCCGTATGAAGACGTGATGTATCCTCTTATGGTACCTTGATGAAAGCTGGTGAGGGGCAAAGGTCATAAGCCAAAGTTACTATTACTTGTTCTAACTCTGTCTTTTTAGGATCTTCCATGTATTACTATGAACAATGAATTCAGCATCTGTGTACTGCGGGAGGAATATCAGTAATTGCCCTTGATCCCTTCACCCCTTGGTTTCATCTCCTCATTCACTCCCAACTTGTTGGACCTCTGTCAAGCCACTATCCCTCCACCTCAACATCAACCATATTGCTCAACCTCTGTCCAGTCTGTATCGCACCAACTCAATGATATATATCAACCGTCTTTTTCAATCTCTGTCCATACTGTATCCCATCACCTCAATGATATATATCAATGATCCTGTTCAATCTCTGTCCAGCCTGTATCGCACCAACTCAATGATATATATCAACCATCTTGTTCAATCTCTGTCCAGTCTGTATCCCACCACCTCAGTGATATATATCAACCACCTTGTTCAATCTGTCAGTCTGTATCCCATCACCTCAATTATATATATCTGTAATATTTCTTCTAACATTTGTTTTCATTGTGAAGTATTTTCTTGCCACTTTTACCTCACGGAATCCTCCAAGATTCTTTTCTTTTTCTTTTAACTAGAGCTACCAGAGGGTTAATTGACTGCAGCTCGAGGCAGGGTAAAAACAGTCATTGCAAATTTTAGTTTAACTGTTACAAATTGGCTGCAGTGCTAACCCTTGTCATAATGAAACTCACAGCATGTGATGTTGAGTTTGTTATTTCCCTTTTCGGTTATTTTCAGTTCTTTAACTTTTGAGTGTTTCTTGCATTTGTAGCTTCTTAAGATATTACTCTGGAATGATTAAAATCTTCTTGGAAATGGACTTGTGTAGAACGTTCAATTTAGATTCATTCTCTTACAGCGCAAAGAGACGTCTTTCAGCCCATTCGTCCGTGCCATTCCCTGCATGGTCCCATCCACCTGCCACCATACCCTACTCTTCCATAACTCTTTCATCCATATAGATATAAGTAATTGCTCTTAAATACTGACCTGCACCTACCACTTCTGCTCGGCGATGTTTCCATGGCCCCTTTGTTAATGGTAGGGGAGCATGATATTAAAAAGATGGGAACACCAGGTGGAATCTCCGCTCATTTTCCTATGCTCCAGGGAATCAAGTTCTAACCTCTTCAACCTACCCCTGTCATCATTTCCTTAAACAGCAGCAACAACCGTGCAATTTCCCCTGGTCTCTTTCACGATTATTGAGATATTTTATTCAAGTAACTGATCAGACTACAGACAATTCTGCAAATTCGGCTTCACAATGTCTCTTACAACTTTAATGTTAACATCCCAATTCCTCTTATCATGCTGTGAATTATTAAGACCATCACCCGTCCCTATGGGCATTTAATATGTCGCTGCCAGCATTCGCGCAGTTTCGTCACTCGCGTCCCAGATGTACCGAGGGAACAAGTTGTCATTCCCTGGACATCTATCTATACAAATTCACCTCAGGAGAGCAAGCACCTGTTCTGTAAACTGGATACAATCCATGACTTGTGTAACGTTTCCTCACTTCTATCGTCTCTACATCTTTCTCCCAAGTACGTGCAGAATCCGAGAAATCTCCGAATATCTCCCCCATCTTCTTCTGGCTTCTTGCATGGATGAGCACGCTGATCCTCAGAATATCTTTGGTCCAGTTAATTGGGCAGTAAGGAAACAACAGGTTTTCTCATTTAATTATACGGACACTAAATAGTGTGTTATTCGTGGAAATGTGCTAATTATTCTCGTTGTTTACAAAGTTTACAAGAATGATTTCTGGAAAGAAAAGCTTCATGTATGTAGTGCTTTTGCTGTCTCTGGGGCTGTTCTCAAAGCAGGGACGGGGCGCTGGGAGTAGAAACCTCATTGAAACGTAGCAAATACTGCAGTCTCATGGGGCGGATGGATGAAAAAGTTTTCATCAGCAGTGGAGTGTAGGAACTGAGAGGAAAACCCCACAAGCCATTCAGTTTTATCTATAAAACTATTCTAAAATTTTATCCAGTAGCAGGGTCCGATCCTGGCTGTATTGCCAACTGCAGTTTTACGTTATTTGAAGGTACTGAAATTTGGTAGAATTTTGAATCGCTTAACGAAGCAAAGACAGAGATCTCATAAATATCACCACAATGTAATACCTTTTGTAAATAATAGATTACTGACTTTGAAGCAGACTGATCGTATTCAACAAAGTGCTTTATTTTGGACCAGCTTCTGCACTGCTGAAAGTTCTGCGGAGCTGCAGTTACCAGCAGATTTACCGGATGCTCCTCGACAGGGTTAAAAAAGCAACTGGTATTTTAGCTTCACCATTACAAAATAGCTGAGGGTTCAGTGTTCGTTGTGGTCATAAGGAAACTCAGAGCATATGAGGTTGAATGTTACTTCCTTTTTAGTTTACTTCTGGTGGGCCTCTTCCTCAGTCACCAGGGTAACATCCCACCAGAACTGCAAGGAGTGTTGAAGATTTTTATCGCTCTGTAGTCACAGCCTTTTAGCGGAGAGACATTGGCCTTAGGATTCAGTATGGATTCGAGGATGCATTGAGAATTTACTGTATGGAATATATGATGCCTGTGTTGAAATGCAGAGATGACTAATGAATATTGGGATTGCGTTTGATCAAATATTTTCAGGATGTCACCAACATCTTGCAATCAGTCAATATCTGTGATTCAAAAGAAAAGACAAATCTGCTGTACTGAGTTTCCAGGGCTATATTTACTATTGAATGTTAAAACATGCTCTTCCTGTTCCACTGTGGGAAATGTAGCGGCGAACTAACCTGGTCTAGATCTCACTCACCAATAGAATAATCAACACGTATGTTCAATTCACCTGTGGAGACAAGCTGAAATGTATCCGCCTCCACGTTGTGACCCAAGGCCAGGAGTTCAACCACGATCTCCATCCAGGCAAAGGTTGTTCAGAGTCCAGTTCTGTCATGAGTTTTTTCAGGAGTGTTAGTTTTTGAACTGGGAACAGCTGAGACACTGCAGCACATAACCTGTAACAAAGAATTCTGGGAGTGCTGGGCCATGGTTGTAGTCCTGGGATGGGGATGCCAAGAATATGGAATTTGCAGTGTTTGGGTTTAGTGCATAGGAACATAAGAAATAGCAGCAGGAGTAGACCATCCAGCTCAAAGGACCTACCCCGCCATTCAATACGATCGTGGCTGATCTATCTGTAAACTCAGCTCCATCTACCTGCCTTTTCCCCATAACCCTTAATTCCCCTACTATGTGAAACCTATCCAACTGTCTCTTAAATATGTTTAGTGAAGAGGCCTCAGCTGCTTCCCTAGGCAGAGAATTCCACAGATTCACCACTCTCTGGGGAAAAATTTCTCCTCATCTCCCTCCTAAATCTTCTCCCCTGAATCTTGAGGCAATGTCCCCTAGTTCTAGGTGGCGTGTATCCCAGAATTCTAAGAGCGGTGGCTGAAGACATCGTGAGACATTAATAAAGTTATTTCTGTAATGGTTCCAGAAGAGTGGGAAATCGCAGACGTCGCTCCACTCTTCAAGAAAAGAATGGGACAGAAGAGTGGCAATGTGCCAATTTGTCTGACGTCAGTATTTGGGAAGATATTGGAGTCGGTGGTCTCAGGGTACTTGGAGACCCGTCGTAAAATAAGTCGTAATCTTGCCTGACAAGTCTGATGGAGTTCCGTGAAGAAATAACAAGCGTGACAGACAAAGGAGAACCGGTTGATGTTGTGTATTTGGATTTTCAGAAGGTCCTTGTTATGCTGCCACACATAAGGTGGCTTAACAAGCTAGGATGTTATGGTGTTACAAGACAGATTCTGATATGTATAAAGCCGTGGCTGATTGGAAAGGGGCTCTGTGTTGAAACTGATTCTCATCGGTGAGTATTGAGCCTGGTCCCGAGGGTGGACGTCTGATGTAAGGTCGTGCATCGAGTTAACTTCCCCGATCTGGCGGCCTCTCTGCGCTCGCTGGACAGAACCTGCCGGGTCGGTCTGTGTTGTGGGACCTTCACAACAGACCGACTGAGATGAGCCGCCGCTCAGACCCTCTTGCCCTGGTCCTAGGAGCGTGATGGGGTGGTGATACCGAGACTGCACTCATCCACTGAGGTGTTTCCCGGGAACTTTACCTTCATCACTCAGCCCCGCATCGGGTCCAAACTTCACCTGGATCGATGCCTGCGGACTACAATTGGGTTACATCATTCCAGGGCGCGGGAAGCGGCCCGTCCACCTGTTGTGTTCTTGCAGACAGAGAAGGTTAAAGCGGGTAATCGCACCTTCGGGACACTGCTCCATCTGCCTGAGTAGATCCATCTTTCACCCGTTCAGACAAGGCAGTGAGATCCAGATCTCTCACGGCCTCTCGTTGTGGGTGGCCATCGTTGTGTGTTTTCTTTTGTTGAATCCATGCCACTGTCCGACTTGCCGAAGCGCAGCCATTGTTTCCAGTTTTATAACCCCATTATTGCGAGAAATAAGCCTTTTCGATGTATCTGGGCTTCCCAAAAGTTTGTAAACTTCAGTTCAGCCTTCATTCAACGGGTGTTGCATATCATCCACACAGATCAATACAACAGCACATCGAGGTGATATAAGGTAAAACAATAACAGAGTGTAACAAAGCGTTATGGTTCCAGAGAGAGTGCAGTGCACATCGAGTTAGACTGTGAGATCAAGTGTCAAACTTATCACACTGGGGAACATTCAATGTGCTAACAACAGCAGCCTGGAAGGTTTCCTGGAGCTTGGTGCTATGTGTTTTCAATGTTGTTTTAAATCTTCGACCCGGCTGAGAAGAGAGAATATCGAGCGTTATGAGGATCTTTGATGCTGCTGGCTTTACTGATGCAATGGGAAGTGCAGAAACAGTCCAGGGAGGGGAGTCTGGAGTTTGTTATCCGTGGAAATGTTCTCATCCCAATAGTAGTTTACAAAGTTTACAAGAAAGATATCTGAAATGAAAAGCTTTATGTATGTGATACATTTGCTGACTCTGGGCCTGTTCTCAAAGGAGGGATGAGGGCGCTGGGAGTAGGAACCTCACTGAAACCGAACAGATGCTGATGTCCCGATAGTGCGGACGGGTGAAGATGTTTTCATCAGTAGTGGAGTCTAGGAACAGAGAGCAAAACCTCACAAACCATTGTGCTGTATTTAGAAACCTTCTCCTCCATCATTCTATCCAGTAGCAGGGGCCGAACTTGAATGTATTGTCAAATGTAGTTTTACGTTATTCGAAGGTGCAGATATTTGATAGAAGTTTTAATCGCTTAACTAAGCAAAGGCGGAAACTTCATGAATATCACCACAATACAATGCATTTCGTAAACAACAGATTACTGACGTTTGAAACAGACTGATCGTATTCAAATAGTGCTTAATTTTGGAACAGCTTCTGCACTGCTGAAGTTCTGTAGAGCTGGAACTACCAGCAGATTTACTGGATACACCTCGACAGGGTTAAAACAGCAACTGGTATTTTAGTTTCACCATTATAAAATGGCTGAGTGTTCAGTACTCACTGTGGTCATAATGAAACTCAGAGCCTGTGAGATTGGGAATGTTGCTTCCCTTTTTGTTTACATCTGGTGGGCCTCTTCCTCAGTCACCAGGGAAATAGCCCACCAGAACTTGAAGGAGTGTTGAAGATTTTTATCACTCTGTAGTCACAGCTGCCTAGTGTAAAGACAGAGGCCTCAAGATCCAGTGTGGGCTCGGGGATGATTTGAGCATTTACTGTCTGGAATATATGATGTCTGGGTTGGAATGAAGAGATGACTAATGAATGTAGGGGTTGTATTTATGCAAATATTTTTACAATGTCAAAAACATCTTGCATCAGTTAATATTCGTGAATCTAAAGAAAAAAAAATCTACACTCTCTTTCCAAGGCTGTATTTACTATTTGATATTAAAATACATTGTTCCTTTTCCACTACAGGAAAAGCGGCAGCTAAATGACCTGGTGCAGATCCCACTCAACAATAAAATAATCAACAATATGCCCAATTTAGCTGTGGAGACAAGCTGAAATGTATCCCGGGCTATTTTGTGAACCACGGCCTGGAGGTCAACGCGGATCCCCGTCCAGACAATGGTTCCTCAGGTTACAAGTCTGTCATGCGTTGTTATTGGAGTGTTAGTATTTTGAACTGGGAATAGCTGAGACACTGCAGAAGATTAGTACATATATAATGGACCCGTCGGTCAAGTTGCCCGGGCGTATGAGATGATGCGTTAGTATTAATGTTCTGTGCTCAGATGTTTGGTTCTGGGGTTCCTTTGGAAGCAAAGAAGAGAATGAGTTGCCATTCCCTCCCTCACAGTGAGAGGCTGTGAGTTCATGGGCAGTTCCGCGTTTGCAGAAGCAAATCCGGGGTTTTGTGTTCAATCCGTTTTTGGAAAGTCCCTCTTACTGTCCGCTGCGGTGAGTTAGTGTGAGTCAAATAGAAATTCAAAAAGGGGAAGCTAAAGACTGACGCATCGATATTACAGAAGGACCAGCATTGCGGTGGTGTACAGGGAGTTACCAAGGCATGAGAAGGGAATTGGCCAGAATTGATTGGAAATGATCTGATGACAGCAGACAGAGCAACTTGTGGGAAGTTGGAGGGTTGGTAAGGTTGTAAAAACAAACAGAAGGCAACAAAATTTGTTTAAAAAAAAGTAAAGTTAGAATACCAAAGTAAACGAGCCAATAATATTAAAGGGGATTCTAAACGTTCCTTCAGATACATAAAGTGTAAAAGAGAGGCACGACTGGATATCAGAACGCTACAAAACGTTACTGCTGATGTAGTAAATGGGGACAAGGAATGATGGACTAACTGAATAAGTATTTTGCATCAGTCCTCATGAAGGAAGACACGGGCAGTATATTAGAAGTTCCAGGTGACAGGGGGCATCAAGTGTGTGAAGCTACCATAACTAGAGAGAGGTTTCTTGGGAAACTGAAAGGTCTGAAGTTAGATATGTCACCGTGACTAAATGGCGTGTACCCCAGAATACTAAAAGTGGTGCCAGAAGAGATGGTGAGACATCAATAACGTTCTTTCAAGGATTACTAGCTTCTGTGATGGTTCCGGAAGACTGGGAAAATGCAAATATCACTTCACTCTTTAAAAAAGGAACGGGGCAGATGGGAGCCTATATGCCAGTTTGTCTGACCTCAGTAGTTGGGAAGATATTGGTGTCGATTATTAAGGATGTGGTCTCAGGGTACTTGGAGACAAGTCATAAAGTGGGCCGTAGTCGGCTGGATTTCCTCAAGGGAAAATCTTGCCTGACAAATCTGATGAAGTTCTTTGAAGAAATAACAAGCAAGATAAACAAAAGAGAATCGGTTGATGCTGTGTATTTGGATTTTCAGAAGATCTTTGAAACGCTGCCACACATAAGGTTACTTAACAAGCGACGAGATCATGGTATTACCAGACAGATTCTGCCATTATTAAAGCAGTGGTTGATTGGAATGGGGCAAAGCGTGGGAATAAAATAAACCTTTTCTGAATTTCTCCCAGTGACTAGTGATATTCCACAAGGATCCGTGTTGGGACCGATTCTTTTACGTTATATGTTAAATAATTGGGTGATGGAATTGATGGCTTTGTTGTACAGTTTGCCGACTGTATGAAAATAGGTGGAGGGGCATGTGATTTTGAGGAATTAGAAAAGCTACAGAAGGACATAGACAGATTAGGAAACTGGGCAAAGAAGTAGAATACAGTGTTGAGAAGTGTATGGTCATGGACTTTGGTAGACAAAATGAAAGCGTTAGTTATTTTCTAAATACAAAAGAAAACAAAGATGCAAAGGTACTTGGGGGTCCTTGTGCAGGATTCCCTAATGATTAATTTGTAGGTTGAGCTGCGGTAAGGAAGGCAAATGCGATGTTAGCATTCATCTCAAGAGGATTAGAATATAAAAGAAAGGAAGTAATGTTGAAACTTTGTAATGCCAAGTCCACACTTGAAGTATTGTGAGCAGGTTTGGGCCTCTTAACTTCGAAGGAATGTGCTGAAAATGTAGAGGGTTCAAAGGTTGTTCACGAAAATGATTCCACGATTGAATTGCTTGTCATATGACAGCGTTTGATAGCTCTGGGCCAGTATTCACTGGAATTCAAAGGAAGGAAAGGGTGACCTTATTGAAACCTATCGAATGGTGAAAAGCCTTGAGAGAGTTTATGTGGAGATGATGGTAGTATAGTCTACGAGCAGATGACACTACCCCAAAATAGAGGGGCGTCCTATCAGAACGGTGTGAGCAGGAATTTATTTTGTCATGGAATGTCGAATCTGTGGAAGTTTATTTTTGCCACAGGCAGCTGTGGGGTGTGGCCAAATCTTTCGTGTATATTTAAGACAGAGGTTGATAGATCCCTGATTGATCAGCCATGAAAGGATGTGGTGAAAGGCAGGACTGGGAATGAGAGGAAACTTAGATCAGACATGATGAAATTGTGGAGTAGACTCGATGGGCCAAATGACCTAATTCTGCTCCTATATCATATGGTCGAATGGAGATAGAACATACCATAGAACATAGAATAGTACATCACGGGAACACGCTCATTGGAATGAAACCTGGAATCATTTTCCAGAACCGCGTTTTAACCCTCCCAATTTTTAACACATCTTTTCTCATGTTAGAGGCTTAAACCTTAAATTCTCAACAGTACATCCTTTCTTTTGTATTACAGTCCTCTTCAAATGAATGCAAAGATCGCATTTGCCTTCTCCACTGTCAACTAAAGCTGTGCATTAACCTGTAAGGAAATTGCACAAGCACTGCCAAGTCTCTCTGCGCCTCAGTAATTGCTGTTGTTGTTGTTGTTGTTGTTCTTTTTTTTTCTTTTAAATTTTTGGTCCCAGCCTGTCCATTATCTCCACACAGTTCAAATGGGAAATATGCTTATTATTCTCATGTACCGAGGTGCAATGAAAATCCTGTTTAGCATCCCATCCATGCAGGTCAATAGAGCCCAACAGGACATTGAGGTGATATGAAGTAAAACAATAACAGAGTGTAACAAAGCATTCTAGTTACAGAGAAACTAAAGAGCAGGGAGACATATGGTGCAAGGTCACCGCAAGTTAAATTGTGAGGTTAAAGTCCAACTTATAACGTCGGGGACCATTCAATTTGCTGATAACAGCAGAACGGAATCCGACCTTGAGCCTGATGGTGTGTCTTCCATTTTTTCAATCTTCGCCTAAGGTGGAAAATGAGAATGACCAACCATCTTATCAACCTCTGTCCAGCCTGTATCTCCACCTAAACTATATATATCAACCAGCATATCCATTCTCTGTCCAGCCTGTATCACAACACCTCAATGTTTATATATCAATCACCTTGTGCAACCTCTGTCCAGCCTGTATCCCTCTACCTTAACCACATATATATATCAACCAGCATGTTCATTCTCTGTCCAACCTGTATCATGCCGCGTCAGTAATTATATATCACCTAACTTGATCAAACTCTGTCCAGCTTCTAATCCCACCACCTCAATGATATAGATCAACCATCTTGTTCAGCCTCTGTCCATGCTGTATCTCACCACCTCAATGATACATATCAACTATCTTTTACAACCTTTCTCCAGTCTGTATACCGCCATCTCAATGATAAATATCTAGTTCAAACTCTGCCTATTCCATATACCGCCAGCCTAATGATATATATACTTTAAGCAATGTTTCCTGTAATCATTCCTTTCATTGTGAGGTAGCGTTTTGCACCTCTTATCGCAATGAGTCATCCAGGACTCGGTTGTTGTTAGCTAGAGTTATCACCGGGTTAATGGAATGAAACATAGCGCAAGGCAAATCAGCCATTACAATATTTTTTTCCACATTTACAAATTTACTGCTGTGTTAATCTTTGCCAAAATGTAACTTAACAGCACATGATGTGAAGTCTATTATTTCCCCTTTCGTTTATTTTCTGTTCCTTATATTTTGAGCGTGTCTTGCATTTGTAGCTTCTTGATACAGCGAACCATGGTATCATTTTCAGCGAATTGTGGATCTGTACTCCCATGTCAGCTTGTTTTGTCTCACACCACAGAACATTGTCACTCCCTGTGTCAGTCATACCTTGGTTTATCTTGCCAAATTGCAACAGCCCGCTGTTGTCAGCATTAAAATTCCTGTACTAGTTTGTAACCGGACTTTTCAGTTGGTCCAGAGCACTTTGGTAGCCTTTCTCATTGTCAACTACATCCCCATATCTGTATAATCCACATATTTCCTGCTCCAGTTTGCCACATTTTCATCTGTTCTCTAACTCATTAATATCAATACCTGCAGCACCCCGCGAGTCTCATGCCTACGTTCGGAGAGACAACCATTTGCAAGCACTCTCTGGCTTCTGCACTCGCTTCATCCTGAATTCTAAGGACCTTTCCCTTTTGGACCAGCCTCCCATGCAGAACTTTGTCAAACGCCCTGTTAATATCAATGTAGGCAATGACACCCACATTACCTTCATCAAACTTCTTGATAACTTCCTCAAATATTTCAATAATTTGATTAGACATGACCTGTCAGGCTGACTATCACTCATCAGGCCTGGTCTTTCGAAATCCTATAAATTCCGTTTATTAAAATACCTTCCAATGACAGACCCAAGACTGATGTCAGGATCACGTGCCTATAATATCCCTTCTTACCTTTCCAGCCTCTCTAGCCCAAATGAGCAAAACTAGCTATCCTCCCATCCTGTGGCATATCACCCATAGCTCTGTGCATGTTAAATGTCGAGCAGTTTCTGCACTGGCCTCCCACAGGGTCCGAGGTACACTTTGTCAGGCCCTGGGGATTTAACCTTTCTAATTCAGCAAACACCTGTTCTGTAATCTGTATACAATCCATAACAAGACTAACTTTTCCCGATTTCTATATTCTCTGTATCTCTCTCCCAAGTAAATACAGGCAAACAAAAGACATTGAAGATCTACTCCATCCCCTTCGGTTCCTTGTCTAGATAGCACGCTGATCTTTTCTGACAGTTAATTGGGCAGTGAGAAATATTTGGCTCAATAAATTATTCCGCCACCAAATTGTCTGTATCCGTGGAAAAGTGCCCATTACAGTTGTTGTTTACAAAGCTCACAAGAGTGATTCTGGAATAAAAAGTTTTATGTATGAGGAGCATTTGGTGTTTCTGGGCCTGTTCTCAATGGAGGGGTGGTGACTCTCGGAACAGGAACCCCAATGAACTCCTGAGGTCTAGATAGAGTGGATAGGGACAAGATGTTTTCAACAGCAGGGGAGTCTAGTAACTGAGGCCACAATTTCAATCCATTCAATTGTATCTGGGGACCTTCCCTTCCATCATTCTGTCCAGTAGCCGGATCTGAATTGAACCTGTATCAATGCCTGGGGTCGATCATTGATATAAGCTATTTGCAGACTCAAGAATATAATGGAATTTTAACCACTTAATTGAACAAACAATTAAACTTTATGGTTATCACCATGAAGCATTGTGTGATATCTTTGGTAAATATCCCATAGTTGACATTTGGACCAGATAGGCCGCATCCAACAACGTGGATTTGATTTTGGAACAGCTTCTGCACTGCTGGAAGTTCTGTAGGGATGTAAATACCAACAGATTTACAGGATGCACCTCGAGACGGGGTTAAAACAGCATCTGGAATTTCAGCTTCCCCATTACAAAATGGCTGAGAGCTCAGTGTTCATCTTTGTCATAATGAAACTCAGAGCATGTGGGTTGTTCCTTAATTCCTATTTTCAGTTAGTTCTGCTGAACCACTTCCCCCATCACCAGGGTAACAACCCCCCAGAGCTGTAAGGAGTGCTGAACATTTTTATCACTCTCTGGTCACCGCCTCTCAGTGACCTCAGGAGCCGGGGTGGATGCCAGGATGCCTTGAGCATTCACTGTACGGAATATATGATGTTCCTATTACAATAAAGAGATAAGGAATTAATGTAGGGATTACATTTATGCAAATCTCTTCAGGATGTCACAAGCATCTTGCAGTCAGCAATATTTGTTCATCACAATGACAAAACCTGTACTGAGTTTCCAGTGATTTATTTACAATTTTATATTAAAGGCATTTTCTTATTGTTTCACTATGGGAGACGTGGCGGCGAATTGCACTGATTCAGGTCGCGCTCCGCAATAAGATAATAAACAGATGTGCTCAACTGACCTGCTGAAGACAAGTTAAAATATATTCCCGCCCACTGGTGACCCATGGTCCGGATTCCCCGCCCAGTTAAAGCATTATTGGGAATTAAATGCAGCATCTCCAAGTTTGCGGATGACACGAAGCTGGGTGGCAGTGTTAGCAGTGAGGAGGATGCTAAGAGGATGCAGGGTGACTTGGATAGGTTGGGTGAGTGGGCAAACTCATGGCAGATGCAATTTAATGTGGATAAATGTGAAGTTATCCACTTTGGTGGCAAAAATAGGAAAACAGATTATTATCTGAATGGTGGCCGATTAGGAAAAGGGGAGGTGCAACGAGACCTGGGTGTCATTATACACCAGTCATTGAAAGTGGGCATGCAGGTACAGCAGGCGGTGAAAAAGGCGAACGGTATGCTGGCATTTATAGCGAGAGGATTCGAGTACAGGAGCAGGGAGGTACTACTGCAGTTGTACAAGGCCTTGGTGAGACCACACCTGGAGTATTGTGTGCAGTTTTGGTCCCCTAATCTGAGGAAAGACATCCTTGCCATAGAGGGAGTACAAAGAAGGTTCACCAGATTGATTCCTGGGATGGCAGGTCTTTCATATGAAGAAAGACTGGATGAACTGGGCTTGTACTCGTTGGAATTTAGAAGATTGAGGGGGGATCTGATTGAAACGTATAAGATCCTAAAGGGATTGGACAGGCTAGATGCGGGAAGATTGTTCCCGATGTTGGGGAGGTCTAGAACGAGGGGTCACAGTTTGAGGATAGAGGGGAAGCCTTTTAGGACAGAGGTTAGGAAAAACTTCTTCACACAGAGAGTGGTGAATCTGTGGAATTCTCTGCCACAGCAAACTGTTGAGGCCAGTTCATTAGCTATGTTTAAAAGGAAGTTAGATATGGCCCTTGTGGCTACAGGGGTCACGGGGTATGGAGGGAAGGCTGGGTTCTGAGTTGGATGATCAGCCATGATCATAATAAATGGCGGTGCAGGCTCGAAGGGCCGAATGGCCTACTCCTGCACCTATTTTCTATGTTTCTATGTTTCTATTATAAGGTTCTAGCTCTATTATGGGATGGAGCGGAGAGTTAATTTTAGAACTGGGATTAGACGAGGCACTGCTGAATATTACCAATATGAAAGAGTCCTGGGAGTGTTGGTGCTTGGGCTATAATCCTGGGATGGGACTCCAGCATTACGGAACTGGCACAGTGTTCTCCAAAGAGATATTACAACTAAACATATCTTTACCTTCCTCGCTCGCACACCGCCTTCTCCTTTCAACAGGGATCACTCTCTCAACAATTCCCTTGTTCATTCATCCCTCCTCACTAATCTCCCTCCGGCCACTTATCCCTGCAAGCGGCCTAAGTACTACACCTACCCGTACTCCTCCTCCCTCATCTGCATTCAGACACAAAACAGTCCTTCCAGGTGAGGCAACACTTCACCTGTGAATCTGCTGGGGTCATGTATTGTACCCCCGTGCTCCCGCTGCGGCCTCATTTACATTGGTGAGATCCGCCATAAATTGGGAGACCGTTTTGTCGAGCATCTCTGTGTCATCTGCCACAAGGGGGACTTCGCAGTGTCAAACATTTTAATTCTGATTCCCATTCCGACGTCTCGATCAATGGCCTCCTCTTGTCCCAAGATGAGACCGTCCTCAGGGTGGAAGAGCAACAGCTTATGTTCCATCTGGGTACCCTCCAACCTGATTGCATGAATATTGAATTATTCTTCCAGTAAACAAAATCCCCCCGACGCACCCACTTCTCTATTCCCCACTCTGAATTTTCATTTCTGCTCACCAGCCTATTGCTTCCCCCTGGGTCGCCTCCTTCCCTTTCTCCTATTGCCAACTCTCCTATTCTTTATTCTCCAGCCCTTGACCTGTCCATCACTTGACCTCACCTATCACCTTCCAGCTCGCCTCTTTACCCTCCTCGACCTTTTTATTCAGATCACGTCCCCTCCTCCTCAGGAATGAAAAAAGGCCCGTGGCCCAAAATGTTGACTGTTTACTCTTTTCCATAGATACTGCCTGTTATGCTGAGTTCCTCCAGCATTTTGTGTGTATTGTTTGGATTTCCAGTGTTTGAAGTATGGTAATTACCGTCACAATTATTTAGGCTTTGTTGAGATTTTACCTCCATCACCCGGCCCGGAATCGGATCAAAACTTCACCTGGATCGATGCCTGGTGTCGATAGTAGTTTTACATAACTCCAGCCCACCGGAAGCGGCGGTTCGGTCTGTTGTGTTCTCGCTGACACGAGGGTTAAACAGAGAAATCGCACCCTCGGGAGAATGATCCACGTGTATGAGTAGTTTCAACTTTCCCCCGTTCAGACAGGACAGTGAGATCCAGATCTCTCACGTCCTCTCGGGGGTCTGGGAAGTTTATTTCCATCTCTTTCCATGACTACATCTTGCCAAAATGCTGACAGTGTTTTCCGATAACATAGAAAATAGGTGCAGGAGTAGGCCATTCGGCCCTTCGAGCCTGCACGCCATTTATTATGATCATGGCTGATCATCCAACTCAGAACCCCGCCCCAGCCTTCCCTCCATACCCCCTGACCCCTGTAGCCACAAGGGCCATATCTAACTCCCTCTTAAACATAGCCAATGAACTGGCCTCAACAGTTTGCTGTGGCAGAGAATTCCACAGATTCACCACTCTCTGTGTGAAGAAGTTTTTCCTAATCTCGGTCCTAAAAGGCTTCCCCTCTATCCTCAAACTGTGAACCCTCGTTCTGGACTTCCCCAACATCGGGAACAATCTTCCTGCATCTAGCCTGTCCAATCCCTTTAGGATCTTATACGTTTCAATCAGATCCCCCCTCAATCTTCTAAATTCCAACGAGTACAAGCCCAGTTCATCCAGTCTTTCTTCATATGAAAGTCCTGCCATCCCAGGAATCAATCTAGTGAACCTTCTTTGTACTCCCTCTATGGCAAAGATGTCTTTCCTCAGATTAGGGGACCAAAACTGCACACAATACTCCAGGTGTGGTCTCACCAAGGCCTTGTACAACTGCAGTAGTACCTCCCTGCTCCTGTACTCGAATCCTCTCGCTATAAATGCCAGCATACCATCCGCCTTTTTCACCGCCTGCTGTACCTGCATGCCCACTTTCAATGACTGGTGTATAATGACAACCAGGTCTCGTTGCACCTCCCCTTTTCCTAATCGGCCACCATTCAGATAATAATCTGTTTTCCTATTTTTGCCACCAAAGTGGATAACTTCACATTTATCCACATTAAATTGCATCTGCCATGAGTTTGCCCACTCACCCAACCTATCCAAGTCACCCTGCATCCTCTTAGCATCCTCCTCACTGCTAACACTGCCGCCAAGCTCCGTGTCATCCGCAAACTTGGAGATGCTGCATTTAATTCCCTCATCCAAGTCATTAATATATATTGTAAACAACTGGGGTCCCAGCACTGAGCATTGCGGTACCCCACTAGTCACCGCCTGCCATTCTGAAAAGGTCCCGTTTATTCCCACTCTTTGCTTCCTGTCTGCTAACCAATTCTCCACCCACACCAATACCTTACCCCCAATACCGTGTGCTTTAAGTTTGCACACTAATCTCCTATGTGGGACCTTGTCAAAAGCCTTTTGAAAATCCAAATATACCACATCCACTGGTTCTCCCCTATCCACTCTACTAATTACATCCTCAAAAAATTCTATGAGATTCGTCAGACATGATTTTCCTTTCACAAATCCATGCTGACTTTGTCCGATCATTTCTCCGCTTTCCAAATGTGCTGTTATCACATCCTTGATAACTGACTCCAGCAGTTTCCCCACCACCGACGTTAGGCTAACCGGTCTATAATTCCCCGGTTTCTCTCTCCCTCCTTTTTTAAAAATTGGGGTTACATTAGCCACCCTCCAATCCTCAGGAACTAGTCCAGGATCTAACGAGTTTTGAAAAATTATCACTAATGCATCCACTATTTCTTGGGCTACTTCCTTAAGCACTCTAGGATGCAGACCATCTGGCCCTGGGGATTTATCTGCCTTCAATCCCTTCAATTTACCTAACACCACTTCCCTACTAACATGTATTTCACTCAGTTCCTCCATCTCACTGGACCCTCTGTGCCTTACTATTTCTGGAAGATTATTTGTGTCCTCCTTAGTGAAGACAGAACCAAAGTAATTATTCAATTGGTCTGCCATGTCCTTGCTCCCCATAATCAATTCACCTGTTTCTGTCTGCAGGGGACCTACATTTGTCTTTACCAGTCTTTTCCTTTTTACATATCTATAAAAGCTTTTACAGTCCGTTTTTATGTTCCCTGCCAGTTTTCTCTCATAATCTTTTTTCCCCTTCCTAATTAAGCCCTTTGTCCTCCTCTGCTGAACTCTGAATTCCTCCCAGTCCTCAGGTGAGCCACTTTCTCTGGCTAATTTGTATGCTACTTCTTTGGAATTGATACTATCCCTAATTTCTCTTGTCAGCCACGGGTGCACTACCTTCCTTGATTTATTCTTTTGCCAAACTGGGATGAACAATTGTTGTAGTTCATCCATGCAACCTATAAATGCTTGCCATTGCATATCCACCGTCAATTCTTTAAGTGTCATTTGCCAGTCTATCTTAGCTAATTCACGTCTCATACCTTCAAAGTTCCCCTTCTTTAAGTTCAGAACCTTTGTTTCTGAATTAACTATGTCACTAAGTGTCCCTAGTAATGAGAGAATTATGTCTTGTTCATTTATCTGGGTTTCTTGGAATTGTGTACATTCCCTCCAGAATTTCCAAAGGAGCAGCCCAGGCTGTCTAATATTTCCACATGAATAAAATGGGGAATCTTTATTTTGTGTTACATGTACAGAGGTTGAGTGGAAACCGTGTCTTCGGTATCATCCGCACAGACCAATACATTACAACAGTGCATTGAGGTAAAACAATGCCAGAGTGTAACAACTCATTCTGGTTACAGAGAAAGTGCAGTGCCGGTAGATATGTGGTGCAAGGTCACATCGATTTAGACAGTGAGGTCAGGAGTTCACTCATCACGCTGGGGAACATTCAGTTCGCTCATAACGGCCGAATGGACACCGTCCCTGAGCCTGGTGGCATGTTTCTGTTTTATTTCATCTTCGCCCCTATGGGAGGGTGAGAAATGAGAATGTCCAGGGTTGTGGGGATCTTCTGTTATGTTGGCTGCTTTACTGAGGCAGTGGGAAGTATAAACTGAGTCCATGGAGGGGAGGTTGGTTTCTATGATCTACTCAGCTGTGTCCACAGTTCTCCGCTATTTTATTCCGTTAAAGGAAGAGCAGTAGCCATGTGAAGATGTGAAGTATTATTATTATTTCAGGATCTGCGTATTGCTGGAGGACCATCAGAGATCGGCCTTGATACCCTTCTCCCATCCGGCTCTATCTGCTCATCCCCTGCCCAACTGGTTCAACCTCTGTCCAGCATGCATCCCATCACCTCAGTGACATATATCAACCATCTTGTTTAACCGCTGTCCAGCCTGTATCCTACAACCTCAATGATATATATCAACCGTCTTGTTCAATCTCTGTCCAGCCTGTATCCTACAAACTCAATGATATATATCAACCGTCTTGTTCAATCTCTGTCCAGCCTGTATCCTACAAACTCAATGATATATATATCAACCATCTTGTTCAACCTCTCTCCAGCCTGTATCCCACCACCTCAGTGATAAATATCAACCTTCTTGTTCAATCTCTGTCCAGCCTGTATCCTACCACATCAATGATAAATATCTACCATCTTGTTCAACATCTGCCCAGCCTGTATCCCATTGCCGCAATGATACATTTCAGGAATCTCTCCTTCAAACTTTGCCTTCATTGTGAAATTTTTTTTTTTGCATCTTTTCCAGGAATTTTTTTTCAATCGCTGGAGTGACCAGAGGTTTAATTCAACACAGCACGTGGCAGGGTAAAAGTAGCCACTTCAATTTTAGTTTCACCGTTACAAACTGGATGCAGTGTTAATCTTTGCCAGAATGGAACTCGTAGAACCTGATGTTGAGTTAATTATATTTTTTTCTGGTTTTTTTTCGGTGAGCCATTTCCTCTGTTTCCAGGGTAACAGCCCGTCAGAGCTGCAGCAAGTGTTGCACATTTTATCGCTCTGTGGTCACCGCCTCTCAGCGTAGAGACAGTGGCCTCAGGAGCAAATGTAACAGAGTGACAGTGGGAGGAAAGGATGCTGTGAGCATTGACAGGGTGGAATCTGTTACACCAGGGTCAGGATGAACTGAGAACTAACAAATTGGTTGGGGTGGAGTGGCATTTACAGTTTAGGGTGTTGCTGATATTTTACAATCAGTTACTATCTGTGAATTAAAATGAAGAGGGAGAAAATACTACAGTTGCAGGAAATTTAAAGTAAGGAGGAGAAAATACTGGAAACGCTCAGCAGATCGGCAGCATCTTGACAGTCTCATTTCTGAAACTGGGTCTTCCACCATTTGTCCTTTCAGAGATGTAGTCTGATGTACTGAGTTCCCAGCATTTTCTACTTTATAATTTTAGATTTTGTTCCTGCTACTCTGCAGGAAACATGTCAGCCAGCTGTGCTGGGCAAGATCCCACACAGCAAGAAGACTGTAATCAAATGTGTTTGGTTTAGCTGCTGGGGACAGGCCGAAGTGTTTCTGCATTCTCTGTACAGACCGGGGAACCAGCCTGAGCCCCGGCCCCGGCAGAGGGTCATTAGGTTCCAATTCCACCTTAGTTTGTGAATCGGAAGTGGCAGGAACACCACGGGAAATCGCCGCACCAAAGTATCTTTGTATGGGTGATAATATTGGGCTGGTGACTCTGATGACATGGAACTGGCAGTATACGGGCTTCAGTCCAGGTTGGTAATTTGACAGCCGGGATCGGAATTTTCTCAGTCTGCAGTGAACCTGAAGTCTCGGGTGGTTGGGCATGGGTTATGGGGAAATCACCGTCTACACTGCCCAACAGGACATCATATCTGTCAAGTATTTTGGAGATTATTTAAGAGTTAACTAGGGAGTTTGGTGATTTAGGGCAGTGATGTTGTTCTCCTGAACTTTGGTAAAGTCTGTAACAAGATCCCACATGGCAGCTGATCTGGAAGGTTCGGTCACGTTGGATTCACGGGGAGCTGGCGAGGTGGATTCACACCGGGCGCGAGAACAGGAAGCAGACAGAGATGATTGAAGACGGTTTTAGTGAATGGAGGCATGTGACGCGTGGGATGTGTGTGTCAGTGTCGAAACCTCTGTAATTCACTATTCGTGCCATTGATTTGCACATGAATGTACATGGCACGATTAGCAGGTTTGAATTGAATTGATTTCTTACATCCTTCACATACACGAGGAGTAAAAATCTTTAAGTTACGTCTCGGTCTAAATGTGCAGTGTGCAATCAGAGTAACTTATAATAATTTCTAATAGATTGAACAGTTCATATAATATAGAGTACACTCAGATCAGCGTGAGTTAATGAGTCTTATGTCCTGGTGGAAGAAGCTGTCCCGGAGCCTGTTGGTCCTGGCTTTTATGCTGCGGTACCGTTTCTCGGATGGTAGCAGCTGAAATAGATTGTGGTTGGGGTGACTCTGGTCCCCAATGATCCTTCGGGCCCTTTTTACACACTGGTCCTTGTAAATGTCCTGAATCATGGGAAGTTCACAACTACAGATGTGCTGGGCTGTCCACACCAGTCTCTGCATGTTCCTGCGATTAAGGGAAGTACAGTTCCCATACCAGGCAGTGAGGCAGCCAGTCAGGATGCTCTCAGTTCTGTCCCTGTAGAAAGTTCATAGCATTTGGGGGCCCATCCCAAACCTCCTCAACTGTCTGAGCTGAAAGAGGCGCTTTTGTGTCTCTTTCACCACACAGCTGGTGTGTACAGACCACGTGAGGTCCTCGGTGATGTGGATGCTGAGGAACTTAAAGCTGTTCGCCCTCTCAGCCCCAGATCCATTGACGTCAATGGGGGTTAGCCCGTCTCCATTCCTCCTGTCATTCACAATCAGCTCTTTTGTTTTTGCGACATTGTGGGAAAGATTGTTGTATTGCCACCACTGTGACAGTGAGATGACCTCTTCCCTGTAGGCCACCTCATTATTGATTGAGATTAGGCCTTTAGTTACTTCAATGTAGTGGCGTCGACAAATTTAATTAGCAGATTAGAGCTGTGGGTGCTGACACAGTCATGGTTATACAGGGAGATTAAATTCGGGAGACTGGTTGATAAGGCAACAGGTAACAATGAATTTCAAAGACATCTTGGTCAGTCATAGAGATGCGCTGAGGAATGGCAAATGGTTTTCAACTTGGACAAGTGAGATATGGTGCATTTTGGACAGTCAAACTAGGTGGGGCTAGAATAGTAGGTGGGAGGGCACCGAGTGCTGTGGAACAGAGCGACCGGGGAGTACAAGTGTACAGTTCACTGAAAGTGGACGTGCAAGTATAGAGGGTGAAAAAGAAGGCTTTAATCATGCTGGCCTTCATCAGTGTGGACATTGAGTTCTGGATTATGGGCATTATATTGTTGGTTTGGCTACACAGAGTATTATGTACAGTTGTGTTCACCCTACTGCAGGAAAGATATTATCAATCTGGAGAGGGTGCAGGCAGATTGCTGAAGATGTTGTCTGGACAAGAGGACGAAATCATAGGAAGAGGTTGGCTGAGCTGGATCTTTATTCCAGAGGAGAATGAGGGTGACATTGTAGGAGTTAATGAAATTAAGAGGGAGTATAGATAATGTGTTTGGTCGTGATTGAAGATTTCAAAATTGTTTACTGTCATTCTGGTACACAAGTGTAAAGGAGAACAAAATAATTGATACTGTGGATCCAAAGCAAGACAGAGAAAAACAAAATGATAGAGACCACAATAATAAACAAAACACAACACATAAAGTACGATAGCTTAAAAAAACATTGATCTTATGTCCCTAAAGTGACGTTAGGCACAGGAGTGTGTTGACATATGGACACAGATATTGATTGTATGTCCATAAAGTGACTTTAGGCACAGGAATGTCTGGACATCTGAGACTGACATTTATTGTATGTCCATAAAGTGACGTTAGGCACAGGAATGTCTGGACATCTGAGACTGACATTTATTGTATGTCCATAAAGTGACGTTAGGCACAGGAATGTCTGGACATATGAGACTGACATTTATTGTATGTCCATAAAGTGACGTTAGGCACAGGAATGTCTGGAAATATGAGACTGACATTGATTTTATGTCCATAAAGTGACGTTAGGCACAGGAATGTCTGGACATATGAGACTGACATTGATTGTATGTCCATAAAGTGACGTTAGGCACAGGAATGTCTGGTCATATGAGACTGACATTGACTGTATGTCCATAAAGTGACGTTAGGCACAGGAGTGTCTAGAACTGTCAGGAAATGTTAAACTAGTAGTGGGTGGGATGTGGAAGGTGTGTTAGTGAGTAGAGGTGTTGATCAGACATCCTGCTTGTGGAAAGTAACTGCTTTCAGTCTGATTGTCCAGGCGTGGATATTACAGATCCACCATTCCTTTACACTAGGGTTGTAAGGAGAGTTTTGGGCACATTGACCTTAATAATGCAGGGTATTAAGGAGAGGTGTCGGGATATTAATGCTAAAGTTGTAAAAGACACCGTGATTCCAAAATATGCAGAATTGTGTGCAGTTCTAGTCAGCTACTTGGAGGGAAGATATCAATAAGCGTGAACGAGTGCAGGGAAAATTACACGGACATTGCTGGTATTTCCAGAAATAGTTATAGTGATAGGTTGAACATGATTACCTGAAATACAGGGGAATGAGGGGGTATCCTAGCAGGGTTCTAACTTTTCTATACCATTTGCCCCTACAATTGAAGGAAGGGTCTATGGACCCCAGGTTGGGAACCCCTGCTAGAGATGCAGAAATCCATGATGGTATAAACAGGGTGAATGCAGGTAGGCATTTTCCCCTCAGGTTGGTTAAGATCATGGACTTAGGGCAAAAAGTGACACATTTAAGGGGAATCTGAGGGGGAACGACTTCACTCTGAGGGTGGTGCGAATGCAGAACCAGCTCCCAGCAGAAGTAAGAGATGAAGGTTCAGTTGTAGAATCTGAGAGATGTTTTGGTAGGTACATGGATGAGGGAGATATAGAGGGCTATGGTCTGGGTGCAGGGGGATGGGACCACACCGAACATGGCACGAACTGGATGGGTTAACAGTCCTGTGTCTGTGCTCTAAGGTCTCTGTGAATCTCAGTTGAAACTTCTGCACATAATCAACATTTGTTTCAGACAGGTCGTATCCAACAATGTGTTTTTATTTTGGATCAGCGTCTGCACTGCTGACAGTTCTGTCGAGCTGGGACTACCGTCACATTTACTGAATGCACCTCGAAAGGGTAAAAACAAACACTGGAATTTTAGTATCACCATTTCAAAATGGCTGAATGTTCAGTTCATCTTTGTGATAATGAAACTCAGAGCATGTCACATTGACCGTGTTATTTCCCTTTTTGGTTATCTTTGCAAGCCACTTCCTCCGTCGCCAGGGCAACAGCTCACCAGAGCTGCAAGGAGAGTTGAACATTTTTATTGCTCTCTGGTTACTGACTCTCAGCGGAGAGACGGTGGCCTCAGCAGCCGGTGTTGATACGAGGATGCTTTGAGCATTTACTGTGCGGGATGGATGATGTCTGTGTTGGAATGAAGAAACAGCTAATAATTGTAGGGATTGCATTTCTGCAATTCTGTTCAGTGTGTCAAACATCTTGCAGTCAGTCAGTGTTTTGTGCATTAAAAGAACATAAAAATCTCCTGTACTGAGTTTCCAGTGCTATGTTTCAATTTTATATTTTAAAAACTTTCTTTCTGTTACACGACAGGGAAAGTGCCGGCTAATTGACCTGAGCTACACCGCACTCAACACTAAAATAATGAACAAACGTGTTCAATGTAAATGTGGGGACAAGTTGAAATGTATCAACACTCTCTTTGTGACCCAAGGCCTATGTTTCCCGTCTGATCCCTGTCCAGACAAAGGATCATCAGGTTCCAGTTCTGTCATGGGTTGGTGTGTGAGTGTAAGTTTTTGAACTGGGATTAGTTGAGACACTGCCGTATATTACCGGCAGCAAAGAGCCCTGGGAGAGTTGGTGCTTGAGATACAATCTTGGGATGGCGGCTCCAGGAATATGGAATTGACAGCGTTTGGGCTTCAGTCTACGTTGGTGCTTTTACAGATGCGGCTGGATGTTCCTCCTTCTGCAGTGAAGCAGACGTCTCCGGGGGCTGGATATTGGTAGCGTGAATCTCTCAGTGTGAGATGTGGGAAAGATGTGCGAGGCTCTCGGTGTGGGCTGTGACCCTCTGAGGTTGGATCCTGGGATACCACACACATTTTCACCCAGATAAAATGAATCAGGGGATCAAGTTGTCTGAGTTTATGAGATGTTGAGCGAGTATTTCTGTTCTGTGCTCAGATGTTTGGTTCTGAAGTTCTGAAGCAAAGCAGAGAATGAGTTCCCATTCCATCCCTCACAGGGAGAGGCTGTGATTAAATACGCTGTTTTGTGTTTGCCCCAGTAGAAATAGACCGGGATTTCAGAATTCAATTCACATTTGGAAATTCCCCCTCACTGTCACCTGTCTACCTGCTGGTGGGAGTCAAATAGAAACTCAAGCTGCTGAAGATAGAACAGAACATGGACCAGTACATCACAGGAACAGGCCCTGTGCTCACAATGATGTGCCACACCAGATATAAAGTGAATCAAACCACCCCCTCAAAAAAAAAACTAATGACTCCTACCTACACAATGTCCACATCCTCTCAATCTTCCTCACACTCATGTGCCTATCTAAATGTCTCTTAAATACCTCCAATGTATTTGCTTCCACCACCATAACAGACATCCACACCTCTCTGAGTAGAACAACTTACTCTCGCATTTCCTTTGCATCTACTCCCTCACGCCATCTTTGCATGTCCTCTGGTATTAGACATTTCTAAACAGCGAAATGATACTCCCTGTCTACTCTGTCTATGTCTTTCATAATCTTAGAAACCTCTATCAGATCTTCCCTCAGTCCCTACCACTCCATGGAGAACAACCCAAGATTTTCCACTAAAAACTGGATGATGTTTGAATCCATTCTGATGAAAGGTTAGGAAACCGAAACGCTCACATTTTTCCTTTCCCCACAGATGTTCCTTTCCTGCTGAGTGTTTCTAGTGATTCCAGTTTCTCTTTACTACATTCACCCTGGAACATATTAAATCTCCTGCGAATGGACCAGTGCACCAGTGCTCGTTTTGTGAGAGTTGATAGAAGAGTAAAGAAACCAGAGATTTTACCAGTGCAATATCCTGGTCCAAATTGTCCTGTTTTTCCCGGAAATGTATTCAGTATGGTTGTTGCTAACAAGGTTCACAAGAATAATCTGAGTAATAAGCATTATGCATGTGGAGCATTTGATCGCCCTGGGCCTGTGTTCAGTGGAGTTCAGAGGGATGGTGGTTGGAGTTTGGTGGGGCGGGGGGGGGGGGCTGTCAGAGCGGGAGTGATTATTTACACCAACTGAATAACAGCAAGTCTGGATGCAGCGGGAATGGAGAGGGTGTCTTGATTAGACGGAGAGTCTGGGATCTGAGAGTGCTGCCTCAGAATAAAGCAGCTTCACTTTAAAACTGAGATAGACAATAGACAATAGCCAAATGTTGGTTCATCTGTGGAATTTGATGCCACGGAGAGTGGTGGAGGCTATCGTTGGGTATATTCATGTTCTGGATTGCTAAATAGGTTGAATATTATAGCAGGGAAGCAAGAATACGGTGTTGGAAAAACATCCTCCATGATTGATTATGGAGCAGACTAGAATGACCGTAACTCCTAATTCTACTCCTATGTATTATGACTTGTATATAATACTATGACTGAACGCTGACTTCTTTGTACCCTATCACAAAGAAGAGAAAATCTGAAGTTTCTGGAAATCCAAGCAACAGACACAAAGTGCTGGAGGAACTCAGCAGGCCAGGCAGCGTCTATGGAAGAGAGTGGATTCGACATACAGATTTTGCCTGGCCTAATGAGTTCCTCCAGCATTTTGTGCGTGTTCCTTTGTATCCCATATCAGGTTTTGTGTTCAGTGGAGTTGAGAGGGATGATGGTTGGGGTTTGGGGGGGGGGTCAGGAAGTTAGGGCGGGGGTGATTATTTACACCAAGTGAATACAACTGAATAACAGCAAGTCTGGATGCAGTGGGAATGGAGAGGGTGTCTTGATTAGACGGAGAGTCTGGGATCTGAGAGTGCAGCCTCAGAATAAAGAAGCTTCACTTTAAAACTGAGATAGTCATAGTCATACTTTATTGATCCCGGGGGAAATTGGTTCTCATTACAGTTGCACCATAAATAATAAATAGTAATAGTAATATTACTATTAGTAAATAGTACAACTGATATACCACAACTGAAGGTGACGGAACAGCAACAAGTGAACCAGCCCGAGGACTGAGAGCACCAACCAGAGAGAACCCTTCTGACTCAGGGTTTCCATTGATTCAGTCCGGAGAAAGTTTGGTGAGTCTCATTTACTCAAACACTGGTCCTTTAGACATTACATTTCTGTACTACGGCAACATGTCATTGATTCCTCCGCATGGACAGAATGGATGTGGCAAAGCTGTTTCCCATGATGGGGGAGTGTAGTCCAAGGGGGCATGACTTAAGGATTGAAGGGCGCCCATTCAGAACAGAAATGCGAAGAGGGTGGTGAATCTATGGAATTTGTTGCCACGGGCAGCAGTGGAGGCCAAGTCATTGTGTGTATTTAAGGCAGAGATTGATAGGTATCTGAGCAGCCAGAGTATCAAAGGTTATGGTGAGAAGGTGGGGGAGTGGGACTAAATGGGAGAATTGATCAGCTCATGATAAAATGGCGGAGCAGACTCAATGGGCCGAATGGCCGACTTCTGCTCCTTTGTATTATGGTCTTGTGGTCTATTGCAAGCTGTAATAACATACTTGCCTTCAAATATATGGTCGTGCAAGCCTCTGCTAAGAGCAAACCCTCTTGAAGCCAAATGTCCCAGCACCACATTTCATTCAGTCCTAACTAGCAAATGCCAACCAATAATGTACATTTACATACCCTGTCGTCATCAAGTACTTTTCTACTAATAAATGTCAGAACCTACGAATCTGTGATGAAGCAGAATTAGGTTTTACAATGAAGTTATGTTCCCATTTGGCCCTGTACCAACGGCGGCATGGGTCATATCTGTACTGGAGATGAACAAATGTTCTTGCAGCCAGGACTGCTGGAGCTGCCGGGGTCGGTTTAAACCCAGTCGTTGCGGGATGGGAACCAGGGTGTTTGGTCAGATGACAGAAGAGTTGATATAATGGTAGATGCAATGTTCAAAGAGACTGCGGAAGGATCGGTTGTGGACAGGGCATCAGGTAGCTAGCTGGAAATGTGTTTAATTCAATACAATAAGTATTAAGAATAAGAGTAACTTAGAACATGGATGGTACATGTTATCACCATTACACAGACCTGACTGTTACAAGGGCAGGATTGGTTTTTGATGCTCCAGGTCTTAGTTATTTCATACTACATATGGAGGGGTGCGAAATGGTGAGAATTATCTTTACTAATTACGGATGGTATCACAGCTGCATAAACAGAGGACGTCAATGTGGGTGAATGTCAGAAACGGGAAGGGGACTATCATTCTGGGAGTATTTTATAGGCCTCCCCCAAAGCCACAGGGATAATGAGAGCAGGTAACTTAGCAGCCTTGGGAAAGGTGCAAAAGCAACAAGGTTGTTATCATTGTTGACCTCAACTTTCCTGATGTTCATTCCACTTCCTTGTTCCAAAATGTGTCAATGGGGCAGAATGTGTTGTGTGTCCAGGAAGGATTCTTGACATAGTATGTCAATGGGCTAACTGGAGGAGTTGCCATACTGCATCTAGTATGAGGTAATGATGCTGGTCAGGTGACAGATATCACAATGGGTGACCTTTTTGAGATAGTGACCACATCACCACAACTTTTATCGTGGTCATGGACAAGGATAGTAGCAGACCATACAAGGCAGTATTTATTTAGTGGATGGATAGTTACAATGGTATTCGGAGCAACTTGGGAGTGTAAATTGGGAAAACATTTTCAAAGGGAAATGCACGATGGAACTGTGAAGGTTGTTTCAGGAAAGAATGTTTAAATAAACAAACCGTGGTTCACAAGAGATGAGAACATTTAAGCAAGAGGGAAAAAGAAGCATTATTTAGGTTTAGGAAGCAACATCCAAGCAAGGCTCCAGAGAATTGTAAAGTAGTCTGGAAGTAGTTTAAGAAGTGACTTAGAGGTCGAAGGGAACTTGAGGAGTCCTTGGGAGGTAGGATGAAGGAAAACCCAAAGCGTTCTACTTGTGGGTGAAGAAGAGGAGGGTGAATAATTGAGGTAAGGACTACTCAGGAGTAAAGGTGGAAACGTGCCTGGAGGATGCGGTGATAGGGGAGGTGCCTAATGAATGTTTTGCTTCAGAGTTACCAATGAGATGGACAGTGATTGTGACGATAACATAGCAGCATGGCAATGGTAAGAAAGAGATTTTGTTGAATCTACCAATAAACACCACGTTACTAGAGAAATTGAGGGGGGAGGTTGTGGGACATCGACAATGATCATTGTATCCTCTCCGGCCACAGGGATAGTAACACATGATTGGGGGCTGTCAAATGTTCTCTAATTCAATAAACCAAATGGGTTTAATCATGGGGATTATAGACCAGTGAGTGTTACATTGGGGGTGGGCCAACCCTTGGAACGGATACTTGGGGACAGCATTTGGAGAAGCATAAACTTATTACGGGTTGCCTTTTTGGCTTTTTGATGGTAAGTGGAGAAAATGGAAGGGGAGGTGCTGGGGATAATTTTCCACAATATGGACCAGTCACAGACAGAATATCTACCAACACTTGGATCGACAGAAACTGATCAGGAGTCACCATGGCATTGTGCATGGAAAGTTGTGTTCAACAATACATTTTAAGGTTTTGAAGATGATTGTCAATGATGGTGGGGGAGTGGATGTTGTACATTGAACTACAGTAAAGCCTTTGGCAAGATGCCTCATGACAGCTTGGTCTGGAAGTTAAGGTCCCATGTGGTACAGAGAGAGAAAGTTAGATGGATTTAAAAATTGCCTTGAAGGTAGCAAGCAAAGAGTGGTGGTTGAAGGTTTCTCCTCAGAATGGAGGTGGGTAACGAGTGGTGTACCGCAAGGCTGCACGTTGGAACATTTGATATTCGTTATTTGATAGCAATGAGTTGAATGCAAATGCACAAGGCTTGACCAGTCATTTCGTGGATGACACAAAATTAGTAGATTGTACCCACGGTGAAGATTATCGTAGCTTATAGGGGATATAAATGGGCAGAGGAGTGGTAAATAGATTGTAAAACCAACACGAGCAGCAACGGTTTCACGCTGAGGCTGGTGACGATGTGGAGGGACCTGCCAGAAGTGGATGAGGCAGGCACAATTGCATCATTCTAGAAGCAGTTGGGATGTGAAGATGGAGTGAAGAGTCCAGGAGGGAAATGGGCCCGACACAGGAAATTAGGACCATCTCTGTGGGCACTGTGGTCGGCATTGTCTCATTGGGCTGAAGGGTCTGTGTCTGTGCTCTGTTGCTCTGTGATTCTGTCAGTAGGATTCGCCAGATATCACTGGACAGACATACAGACATGGTGTGAGAGTTAATGTTAACAGGGAATGTTTTGTCCCTGAGCGAACTGCTGCTCTGATACACAGGATGGTGATACTCTCACATTTGCAAAGTAATCCTACTCTCTCTGATTCACTGTCTGCATGTTGTGTGTAATTCAGGGCCTAACCAGCAGGTGGAGTTGTCCCGCACCGCGACCAAATGTAAACAAGACAACAATCAACAATCGTCAGTCAGAGTCATAATGGCTACAGGTACGTTCACTGGGATCTTTATAATTAAACTTCTGCCCTGTTGGTGCACAACAGTTCAGATAAAGAAACTTACAGGGGAGCTAACAGGGCAGAGAAAAGTTTCATCAAGCAGTGTCATTGATCCCACTGGTAAACCATAAGACAAAGGAGCAGAAGTCGGCCATTCGGCCCATTGAGTCTGCTCCGCCATTTTATCTGATCCATTCTCCCATTTAGTCCCACTCCCCTGCCTTCTCACCATAACCTTTGATGACTTGGCTACTCAGATACCTATCAATCCCTGCCTTAAATACACCTAGTGACTTGGCCTCCACTGACGCCCATGGCAACAAATTCCATAGATTGACCACCCTCTGGCTACAAAAAAAAAATCGCATTTCTGTTCTGAATGGGCGCCCTTCAATCCTTAAGTCATGCCCTTTCGTACTAGACTCCTCCATCATGAGAAACAACTTTGCCACGTCCACTCTGCCTTTCAATATTAAAGTAGCTCTGTGTAATCGATCAATCCAACAGTTCCAGCACAGGGACCTGACACCAGTAATGGTCGAATGACTCCGTTCACCAGGCAAAGCTTCACCTGAGTGAAAGGAGCCGGAGACCCTGAATCAGCAGGTTGAGAGTGAAACACAAACGGGAATGTGACAGCGGTGTTGTTTGTTACGTAAAAATCCAGGTTCAGGGTTTGCTGCACATCAAGGCCTGTTTAGAGGTGAAAGAGATCTCCAACTTTCATTTATAAAATTCAAAGGCCAATGATAAGAGCATTTCCGGGATTTCAGATATTATGTGATAATTCAACATTTCAGGTTTTGGCAGGGCAGCTATCAACTCCTCCTCGATGCACGAAGTAGATGAGGGGAATTTTCTGAACTCTGTTTTCTGTAACCGAGCTGAGAATATTGCCAGGCTTGGAAATGGCTGAGGATCAGGAGACACTTCATTTTAGATAAACTTGTGGTCTGGTTTGGTGCATCACTGTCTGGTATGGAGGGGCTACTGCACAGGACCGAAAGAAGCTGCAGTAGTTTGTAAACCTAGTCAGCTCCATCTTGGGTACTAGCCTACAAAGTACCCAGGACATCTTTAGGAAACGGTGTCTCAGAAAGGCAGAGTCCATTATGAAGGACCTCCGGCACCCAGGGCATGCCCTTTTCTCACTGTTACCATCAGAAAGCAGGTATAGAAGCCTGAAGGCACACAGTCAGTGATTCAGGAACAGATTCGTCCCCTCTGCCATCTGATTCCTTAATGGACATTGAATCTTTGGACACTACCTTACTTTTTTTAATATACGGTCTTTCTTTTTTTGCAAGTTTTTTAAAAAAAATCTATTCAATATTCGTAATTGTTTACTTGTTTATTATTTGTTTATTCATTATTATTTTTTTCCCTGCTAGATTATGTATTGCATTGAGCTGCTGCTGCTAAGTTAACAAATTTCACATCACATGCCGGTCATAATAAACCTGATTCTGATTTTGTTTTAATACCCCAGTCCATGTCTGGTCTGTGGCCAAATGTTCTCAACATTTCCCTCTTGAGATGATGTGATACCTGAATTTAAATTCCCAGTATCTTTGATGGGAGACTCGGTATAACCAATGACCAACTGTCTCTATCTCCGGTGGGCATTGTGATTGTGCTCAACTCTGTAATTCCAGGTGGAATAAAGCAGACATTACAGCCGGGAAACGGGTCCTTCGGCCCATCTAATTCATGCCGTTCTAAATGTCCCTGAGCTTGCCCGATTTCCCAGCAGCTTTTCCCAAATTTCCCTTGGCGACTTCTCAACTTTGTAATTTTATTTGTGTTACAACCTCCTCTGGCTGCATGTAATTTATACCCATCACCCACCACATGAAAAATTGCCCTTTCGGTTCCTTTTGAATGAATGAAGTTTTATTTCGGTCAGTACAAACATAACAAAAAAATTCATTTTCAACGATGATTTCAGAAGACAAAATTAAATAATAAAAAAACAAGAAAACATGGATATTCTTTAACGCTAAATGAAATGGTGTAGGCTGAAGCTACAGCTTATTACACCTACCCCTCTTACTTATATAAAAAGTATATTTGGTGTCAACAATCATATCAAAAAATCATAATCTTTTAACACAAAATCCAATTCCAAATATCATTTATTTACATTACGCCCATTGATTTTAAATCATGTATATTAATATTTGTTCATTAAATTATTTTTAAATATTTTTAAACTTGTTAAATGTGGTGCATGTTTTTAAATTCTCACTACAACTGTTCTATAGATTCACCCCTCTGACTGAAATACAATGATTTTTTTTTACATTTGTTCTTATCCTTTGTTTCTGAAATATACATGCTCCTCTCAAATCTCGTTGACTTTTTCTCATCTTAAACAACCTTTGGATACCTTGTGGTAACTGACAATTTTTTACTTTACACATAATTTTAAGTTTCTGCCCTCGAGTCTCAGACTCCCCTAACCTGGGAAAAAAGACTATGACTATCTACCCTATTAGCACCCCTGATTACTTTATGTACGTGTGTAAGGTCACCCTTCAAATTCCCATGATCCAGGGCAAACTGTCACAGCCGAAACATATAACACAAAAAACAAACAGCCCCATCCAGTGACGTACTTGTCAATCTCCTCGACACTCTTTCCAGCTGAATCACATCCATCCTATAGATTAGCAACTGCAAAAGCGAGTCTTTAAGATTAGCTACTAGACTTTAAGTTCAGCACGCAAGACTCTCCCTTTGCCAATGACTTGTATAGTTGTTACCTGACAATCATCATCCAGGAGACGGGATGGGACCCAGGGAACCAGGCATCATGGGCTTCAAGGTTATGGTCAGTCTGTAACCCAGGGGACTGGACATCGTTTGTCTCAAGGCAATGGTCAGTCTGTGACCCGGAGGACAAGACAATGTGTGACAAAGCAAACGGAGAACGTGTGATCTAGAGGATTGGACCATGAGTAATCCAGTGGCTTGTCTGTGAGTGACACAGGTGACTGGACAGTTTGTAACCCAGGGAGATTTATGTTTATGAAAGATAATCCCAGTGATAATTCCCAGTATCACCTGATGCCATTCCATTAATAACCGCTGGTTATAAGTGTGTTCAACTAATGCGTAGTCGGTGATCAGTATTACTGTGTCTATCCAGTTCTTTTTCTGGGAGTGGATGTGTCCAGACACCAGCTTATCGGGATGGTCACCTAGCAGGAAGTGTGGTTCACATACACCAGCACAGTCCCACTCCAAAACTGGTCAGCCAGAGTCTTGGCTCCATTGCAGACACGCATTGCGAATCCTTGTTTGAGTATAAATCACACTAAACCTGCTATTCATCATTTATTTCAGGTGGGAAATTAAATCGGGTACAGAAAGTACTCAGGAGGTTATTACCAGGCAACTCATCGAGGGAAGATGATCGGGACACAGGAAGCAAGGTACCAAAGCAGGGTCAGATTGAGAGCGATGTCCCAATGGAATGCGGTCCGGCCGCAGCGGAAGTGGAGCAAATTCAGCCCAGAGACAGTGACGTCAGAGACACTGATCAGGACCCTGTGACCAGCACAAGTGAGGCGATTGTCTGTCAGCCCAGAGACAGTGACGTCAGAGACACTGATCAGGACCCTGGAACCGGTACAAGTGAGGCGACTGTCTGTCAGCCCAGAGACAGTGACGTCAGAGACACTGATCAGGACCCTGGAACCGGTACAAGTGAGGCGACTGTCTGTCAGCCCAGAGACAGTGACGTCAGAGACACTGATCAGGACCCTGGAACCGGTACAAGTGAGGCGACGGTCTGTCAGCCCAGAGACAGTGACGTCACAGACACTGATCAGGACCCTGGAACCGGTACAAGTGAGGCGACTGTCTGTCAGCCCAGAGACAGTGACGTCAGAGACACTGAGCAGGACCCTGGAACCGGTACAAGTGAGGTGACTGTCTGTCAGCCCAGAGACAGTGACGTCAGAGACACTGAGCAGGACCCTGGAACCGGTACAAGTGAGGCGACTGTCTGTCAGCTCGGAAGCTCATTGAACACGGAATTGTCAAGTCCCCAACAAGGAGCAGGTGAGTGAAATATGAGGGTGATGTGTTCGCAGAATGAGGCAGGAAGCGGGTAAATGTGATTCCTTGTTGGAGGTTTGGTCAGAGAGGGGAAATGTGTGGGTGTGGTACATGTGGTGTAGTGGGGCACCCGTTAACCCCACTACAGGAAATGTACTACCTGCTCTGATGATTTCCAGGATGTGTATTAGAGGAAATGCAGTTGTCCGGATAAGAGAGTATTTCCAGGAGTTGAGTTATGAGAAATGTATTCGCCAGGATGGAGAGTGTCTCTGGGAAGCGATTATCCTTGACTGTCCCAACATTTATTGCCCATCTTAAACTGCTATAGGTGAGTGGGTGGGACGGTGGGAGAGACAGGGTTCTGGTGTATGTGATCCTTCTGGTAACGTCATGCCCAGCGCATTGATGGGTCGGTTTTAGTTCAGTGTCGGAGATTAGGACAAAATCCATGTTTCCAGTTGAAGGCAGGTGAACACTGAGGTTCAAGACATGACTGGTTTGTTGACAATAGACAATAGGTGCAGGAGTAGGCCATTCAGCCCTTCAAGCCAGCACCACCATTCACTGTGAGGTTGAGTTGGGTGAGAGCGGTGGAAATAAGTAATATTTGAGTTTGAGTTGACATTCTCTTTTTATATTTGCAGAGCCAGGGTTTACAATCTCTGACCTCCTGGCACAGGGGGAGGAATATCGACTGTACCAACTGACAAAGTTCTACAGAGACAGACTCATACAAGCAATTGAAGAAAAGGTTGAAAGACTCGGTTGGATGTTGACAAAGGAGGGACATTTCAGTAGAGAAGAAAATGAGGTGAGTGTATTTAGTGTATTAAAATAGTACAGCACAGTACAGGCCCTTCGGCCCACAACGTTGTGCCAACCCTCAAACCCTGCCTCCCATATAAGCCCCCACCTAAATTCCTCCATATACCTGTCTAGTAGTCTCTTAAACTTCACTAGTGTATCTGTCTCCACCACTGACTCAGGCAGTGGATTCCACGCACCAACCACTCTCTGAGTAAAAAACCCTCCTCTAATATCCCCCTTGAACTTTCCACCCCTTACCGAAAAGCCATGTCCTCTTGTATTGAGCAGTGGTGCCCTGGGGAAGAGGCGCTGGCTATCCACTCGATCTATTCCTCTTATTATCTTGTACACCTCTATCACGTCTCCTCTCATCCTCCTTCTCTCCAGAGAGTAAAGCCCTAGCTCCCTTAATCTCTGATCATAATCCATACTCTCTAAACCAGGCAGCATCCTGGTAAATCTCCTCTGTACCCTTTCCAATGCTTTCACATCCTTCACCGAATTGTCACAGAACTCACACTACAGTTTGAGAGGGAAAAGGTAAAGTGGAATAAAGGAATCACAGAGGCATGATGGAGGAGCTGGACAAAAATACATTGGAAGAGGACACTAACAGAGGCAGTAGAATGAATAATGAATATTCATCTACTCCTGCTTTGCTGTTGCCTCTGCTAGTGTCCTCTTCCAATGTATTTTTGCCCAGCTCCTCTCTCATTTCTCCGTAATTCATTTATTCCAGTGTAATACTGATACATCTAACTTTACCTTCTCCCTCTCAAACTGCAGTGTCAGTTCTGCTATTTTATGATCACTGCCTCTTAAGGGTTTATTTACTTTAAGCTCCCCAATCAAATCTGGTGCAATACACAACATCGAATCCAGATTTGCCTTTCCTATAGTGGGCTCAACCACAGGCTTCTCTCAAAAGCCATCTCATAGGCATTCTATAAATTCCCTCACTTGGGATTCAGCACTGACCTGATTTTCCAAAGCTACCTGCATATTGAAATTCCCCATGACTATTTTCACATTGACCTCTTTACATGCCTCTTCCCTCTCCCACTGGAATTTGTATCCCACATCCCGGTTACTGTTCCATCAGGGTCATTTTTTCCTACGCAGTATCTTAACAGCTACACCGTCCAATCTGCAATCACTTCTTTAGAAGGACTTTTCAGTTTTTTTATGACAACAGAGTCAACCCAACCCTTTCACCCACCTGCCTCTCCTTTTGATTAAATATTTATCCTTGGATGTGAACACACAAATATGATCTTCTTTCAGCCACGATTCAGTGATGCCCACCATCCATTTTTTCTCCCTCGCTCTCCCCCTCTTCCGTTCTTGTTCTCACATCTTTTTGATGTAATGTTACACATTGGTGGATAAGTAAATTAATCACATTGAATATACTGCAGGGTGTCAGTAAATCCTTATTCTTTCACAATATTGATTTAGAATTTCCCTCAGTTACTGTTTCTCTGTTAACGACTGAACCCAGAGAGGATCAGCAGCAGCCCAGGGACTGCATCAATTCTGAAGCTACTGGGGCCATGAACAGATATTTTCCTGCACATTCTCCATGTCTGTCTGTCTGCTCCGCGGTAAATTTATTACTTTCCTTTTCTAGAAAGTCACCGAACTGACAGAGAAGGGAAACCGGACAGAGAGTTCCAGACTCTTCCTCAGTTTGGTGATGGGCAAAGGCTCCCGGGCCCGGAGGGCGATGTGGGAATCCTTTGTGACTTGGAGGACTGAGTTACCGAAGTTGGACAGAATACTGAGGGAAATACAGGAACTCGGTACGTTAAAAACATGCACTGAACACAAAGGCACATTGAAATAAACAGGTTTAATCATTTTAGCTCAGTTTTCGTGAACTCTTTTTTGATTTAAACAGATCCTGATCCACAGGAATACATGAACATTGCCCAAGGGTTATCTGAATTACCCACTCAACTGATAGGTGAGTGATGAAATGCTCAGTTCAAACCACACCTCAGGTGTTATACTGTGACTTGGCAAAACCTGGGAGTGAAAATTCACCACTAATCGCTCGCTGATCTCTTCATCCAGGCTACAATTCAGATAAACTCTCATCGCAGTCTGAATGTTCTAAAATGTATTTTCCCAGCTGTTCCAGCTGTGAATGTGTTAATCCAGCTATTGGGTCTGCTGATCCCTTCACTCCGCTCTGGGAATCCTCACACATGCCAGGCAGGCTCCTCATACAATGCAACTTCTATCTCCAGACCTTTCAGATTCCGAAGCACCTTCTCTTTCGTAATAGCAGCTGCACTGAATTCTGTCCGTGGATGCTCTTTACTTTTCGAAATTCTCCTCGTGACTTCCATAGAGTTGCCTCCGACACGACCCAGGCTGTAAGTTCCAGGCATCCAACACTCTGTGAAAAAACTACCCACAAGTGCTGTAAATTTACCAGATCTCACCTTGAACAAATGCCCTCTAGTATTAGACACCAGTCATATGTGGGGGAACGAAAAAACAAAACACAGGCTGTCTAACTAAACTCTCATCTCTCAAACTTGTACACCTCTGTCAGACCCCTATTCTAACTCCAGAGTAAACAAGCCCAGTTTATCAAGTTACTCTGCTCGTAACACATGCCACCGAATCCAGGCAACATCCTGATGAACCTGCCCTCCACCCTCTCCAATAATACCAAGTGCAAGACAGTCAGAAGTGAATACAATACTCCAGATGCACCCTAAAACTATAAGACTTAAGAGCAGAATTAAGCTATTCGGCTCAGTGAATTTCCTCCGCAATTCCTCTCTACCCCATTATCCTGCCTTCTCCCAGTAAACGTCGACACGTTTCCTATTCAGGAACATTTTAAATATACCCAATGTCTTGTCTTCCTCAGCTGTCTATGACAATAATTTCACAGATTCACCACCTGCCAGTGAAAGAAATTTCTCCCAGTGTGGGTCCCTGCCAGCTAGGACAATTCACCACGGTTCCCAAGCATGTTAATGTTCTGTATGAGCCTCTCATGTGGGACCTTGTCAAAGACTCTACCAATATACAAGTAGACAACATCCATGTGTAACTTCATCCATCACCTTTGTCACCTCCTGAAAGAACTCAATCAAGTTGGCAAGACGCAAACCCTGCCCAAAGCCTTGCTGCTGAACCCCAAGCCACCTCAAACATTCTCTCTTTCATACTCCCGTGGGACAGAAGATATGAAAGTCCGAATGTATGTACCACCAGCCTCAAGAACAACTATAATTCTGCATTTATAAGACTATTGAATGCTCACCTACTATGTTATAGAAACATAGAAACATAGAAAATAGGTGCAGGAGTAGGCCATTCGGCCCTTCGAGCCTGCACCGCCATTTATTATGATCATGGCTGATCATCCAACTCAGAACCCAGCCTTCCCTCCATACCCCCTGACCCCGTAGCCACAAGGGCCATATCTAACTTCCTTTTAAACATAGCTAATGAACTGGCCTCAACAGTTTGCTGTGGCAGAGAATTCCACAGATTCACCACTCTCTGTGTGAAGAAGTTTTTCCTAATCTCGGTCCTAAAAGGCTTCCCCTCTATCCTCAAACTGTGACCCCTCGTTCTGGACCTCCCCAACATCGGGAACAATCTTCCCGCATCTAGCCTGTCCAATCCCTTTAGGATCTTATACGTTTCAATCAGATCCCCTCTCAATCTTCTAAATTCCAACGAGTACAAGCCCAGTTCATCCAGTCTTTCTTCATATTAATAATTAGACAATTTTATATATAAAATTGTAACATCGTGCATTTCGTAAGTAATAACCACTCAGATAACCACAACATACTTACAGAAGAGCAGAAAGATACCGTTGGGGTATGAACGGATTCAAGGAACAACTGATAATATCTTATGAGGTTCTATATCAAACCCTGCGGAAAGCAGAAATCTTTTAATCTTATATTGTCTATCAAAACCATTTCATTCTGACTCTAGCATGGTTAAGGGAAGTTCTAATATATATAAGATGCATGCAATACTTGTGAAATATCTGCAACATCTGATGGAGCATTGGTGTACAATAATCTCCCTATTAACAACCACAAAGCAACAACAACCGTTATCAAAATAAATGGAGCCATTTTCCAGAGTGACTCTCTAAGCCCACTATGGTTTTGTCTAGCTTTAAACCCACTCTCTAATTTAGTGAAAATGGACAACAAACGGGTATCAAATCAGAAAAAAAGAATTATACCTTGACACAGCTATACATGGATAATTTGAAATTAGTTACTCTTGCATCGGTAAAGCTAAAACAATCAATTCAAATAATGGAACTAATTTCTCAAAAAAAATGAGCTTTAGACTAGTAAAGTACAGAAAATTAAACATAATGAAAGGTGCATAAAGAAAACCAGCCAAACAGAGCTGAACAGTAAAAATATGACAAAGGCACTAGACACTCCCTATGCCCGTATTGATATAGTCTATTGGTGTCATATCCCGGTCTGAAATAGACCTGAAAACCATGGAAAGAAAAATAAGAACTTAAATAATAATCTTTAGAAAGTACCATGTGCACACAAGTTCACTTAGATTAAGCCGAACTGGGACAGTATGAGGAAAATGAATAAGAGATCTAAAAAAAAATGACAACAACAGTCAGATAAAAGTTCTGAGAATCAGGTTTAATATCACTGACAAATGTTGTGAAAATTGTCTTTCTGCACCAGCAACACAATTACAGTAAAGCGTGTGTGGTGAGCGTGTATATATGTATACAATTGCTGAAAGAGAATTAATCAGTCTGATGGCCTGGTGGAAGAAGCTGTCGCGGAGCCTGTTGGTCCTGTTTTTTTATGCTGCGGTACCGTTTCCCGGACGGCAGAAGTTGGAACAGTTTGTGGTTGGAGTGACTTGTGTCCCTGATGATCCTTTGGGCCCGTTTTACTCTCCTGTCTGTGTAAATGTCCTGAATAGTGGGAAGTTCACACCTACAAATCCACTGGGCTGTCCACACCACTCTCTGCAGACTCCTGCGATTGAGGGAAGTACAGTTCCCATACCAGGCAGTGCTTCAGGCAGTCCAAATGCTCTCAACTGTGTTCCTGTAGAAAGTCCTTCGGATTTGGAGACCCCCGCCAAACTTCTTCAATCATCTGAGATGTAAGAGGCGCTGTTGTGCCTTTTTCACCACACAGCCGGTATGTACAGACCATGTGAGATCCTCGGTGATGTTTATGCCGAGGAATTTAAAGCTGTTCACCCTCTCAACCCCAGATCCATTGATGTCAATAGGGGTTAGCCTGTCTCCATTCCTCCTGTCGTCCACAATCAGCTCCTTTGTTTTTTTTTTAGATTAGATTAGATTCAACTTTATTGACATTGTGCTGAGTACAGATACAAAGCCAATGAAATGCAGTTAGCATCTGAGCAGAAATGCAAAGAATAGTGTTATTTACAAAATAACTGAATAAAAAGTAAGTACTACAGCACACAAATATAAAAGTACTAAGACAGTACAATACGGATGCAATACTGCTTAGCGCTGTGATGTGAGGTTCAGCAGGGTCACAGCCTCAGGGAAGAAGCTCTTACTGTGCCTGCTGGTGTGGGAGCAGAGGCTCCTGTAGTGCGTACTGGATAGGAGGAGAGTAAAAAGTCCATGGTTAGGGTGAGATGCATCCTTGATAATGAAGATCCTTGTACCTTATTGCATGTCTGTAGTGCATTTTCCCGGCAGCCGCAACACAGTTTCCCTGTACTGTTGTGCCTTGTACAACCTCGTTGCACTGATGTGATGAAATGATCTATCTTGGATCGCGTGAGGAAAAGTTTTCATCGTACCTCGGTACATGTGACTATAATAAACCGATTAACCGATTTATTGTTGTCAATAATACCGCACCCCTGCATTGCTTTCGACTGTTAGACCGTGGGCTGGTAGTGGGGATAAGCTCCCATGACCTATTAAATTCTCCCAGTAGCGTCCAAATTAAATGCTGACAGATGCTGCCCGACTTGAGCATTTTACGCATATTCTGCTCCTGTTCTGATGCAAGAGCAGTGGAGACTTGTGACTCCCCAGTGTGCAGCTTTGCCCAGATGCACAGTGTCCTGCTCTCCATATTTCCACACCAGATCAACATTAACGTCGTCTGTTAATGGTGCAAACTACGCTTTAAATGTAGTGAAATGTTGTAACGGACTGCAATAGGATATCAGGGGAATGCTCACCTTCACAGGTCATCAGTACCAGAATATAAAGCTTGGGCATTTTCTGGGACACACATCGCTGTCAATTCCGGTGTCTGTGAACAAAGTTGCACTTTCTGTCCTAATATGAATGGAAGCATTTAATTAATTATTTTAATCTCAACTACTGAATTTTAAGTTCATAAAATTATTTGCCAGTTGAGCCATTTAACATTGTGACTATGTTCTCTGTTTCCATGGAAGATGTTCAACAGAAACACAAGGAGACTCTGCGGGTACAAACTGAATCACTGAGAGTCAACACGATCCTTATGAGGGAGAAGGTGAAGGTTTTCCAGCTGGTTGATCAATACGCTGAGCTCACGGTCATTTCTACTGTTCGAGATCGGAGACTGGTGGAACATGAACTGCTGGCAAGAGGCAGAGACCACGAGGAGTGGAGAGAAAAACACCTCCGAGGAGAGCTGGAAAAAATCCAGACAGATCAGTTATTCCAGAGCAGCTTTTCCCGGAGTAAATCCAAAACTGGGAGTTCGGCAGCAGTGGCCGGAGTCGCGGGGATTGGGAAAACAACAATGGTACAAAAGATTATTTATGACTGGGCTACAAGGAAAATATACCAACAATTCCACTTTGTCTTCAGTTTCAAATTCCGGGATTTAAACTCCATTAACTGCAGAATAAACCTGAGGGAACTCATTCTGGATCAATATCCTTACTTTGGGAATTTACTGACAGAAGTCTGGAAGAACCCAGAGGGATTGTTGTTTATATTCGATGGTCTGGATGAATTCAAACAGAACATTGATTTTGCTGACAGTCAGAGAGATACAGAACCCAAGCACCAGTGCCCAGATCCCGAGTGGTGGTGTGAAGTGTCTGACATTGTGTACAGTTTAATCCAGGGCAAGCTGCTCCCAGGATGTTCAGTGCTGGTGACCACCCGACCCACTGCGTTACATTTACTGGAAAAGGCGAAGATCAGTGTCTGGGCTGAAATCCTGGGATTTGTTGGTGAGGAACGGAAGGAGTATTTCATCAGGTATTTTGAAGATCAGACGGTGGCAGCAGCTGTTTTCAAACACGTGAAGGAGAACGAGATTCTGTACACCATGAGCTACAACCCCTCCTACTGCTGGATCCTCGCTCTGGCACTGGGCCCCTTCTTCACACAAAGAGTCAGGGACCCGCAGCGAGTTCCCAAGACCATCACCCAACTGTACTCCTACTATATTTACAATATCCTGAAAAACCACGGCCGTGAGATTGAGAGACCCCGTGATGTGTTTCTCAGCGTTGGTCAGATGGCCTTCAGAGGAGTGTCTAAGAAGAAGATTGTGTTTACAGATGGAGATTTGATCAGCTACAGTCTGCAGCCTTCCCAGTTCCTGTCCGGGTTCCTGGTGGAGCTTTTGGAGAGAGAGGATTCTTCCCGGAGCGTGGTGTACACATTCCCACACCTCACCATTCAAGAGTTTGTAGCTGCAGTCGCGCAATTTCTGACTATACATCCCAGGGATATCCTGAAATTCCTCACTGAAGCCCACAGCACGACAGATGGACGATTTGAGGTATTTCTCCGTTTCGTGGCTGGTCTCTCCAACCCAATGACAGCTCGGGGTCTGGCGGAGTTTCTGGGCCCATTTCCTCATGAAACAACCTGCCGGGTGATTGACTGGGTGAAGGAGGAGGTTAAACGCCAGAGTGGAAACACATGGAGTGAAGCTGGTAAAAGGAGCCTCCTGAACACATTGCACTACCTGTTTGAGTCTCAGAATCGTGGGCTGGCTCAGGCCGCACTGGGATCTGTGGAAACACTTTCATTCAGTGGAATGACACTGACTCCGATTGACTGCGTGGTCCTGTCTCATGTCATCGGACTCTGTGATACAATAAAACACCTCAACCTGGTGAACTGCCACATTCAGTGTGAAGGAATCCAGCGGCTGGGACCCGGGCTGCACAAGTGCCAAGAGTTGGGGTAATTTGATTTAACTCTCACTCTGAACTGTGAAACTGTTCCATTGTGTTGTTTCATTGTAAAACTGTAGTGAATCAGACATTGAAGAATTGTGACAATGACCAGGGGATCGGTTAGTAATTCCCCAAGGACGGGAGGGTTCTGTGGTTCCCTGTGAAGGGATGTTGGAGACATCATCAGATCAGTGAACAACGGCCATTGGTTTAATGGTAGTAAATCACAGGATGGCTGTGTTTCTCGCTGCCTGTGATACGTCCATTGACAATGTTCCTTCTCACTGTTACTGACACCCATACCGACACTGACTGCAGCAGGTGGGTCAGAGATTCACACCCCCTTCCCGGTGAGGGACAGAGACCGTCATCAGACTGCCCCAGTGAGAAGGAAAGAAATACCATTGTGAAATTGTCTTCCCTGCCCTTCCCCGTGTGTGACTATCACCATCAGTCCACCTGTATGACTGTGCTCGCTACCAGATACCCAGACCCCATGGGCACATCTCCTCCCCCGATTGTGGGCCTCAGTTCAGACCCACCCCTCCCGTACAAACTATTTCTGCATCTCTCATCTTGTGGGATTATCTTTTCCCATCGGTATCTTCCTGTGGAACCTCTCATCTTCATCCCCGTTCCTCCTGCAGATTATATCTTCCTATCCCTTTTCCTCAGATGTGGTCTCTTCCACCGTCTCCCATCGACAATTCCTCATAAAAAATTTTCCTCACTGTGGGACTTCCTCCCCTTCATCCCTGCCCCTCCGGACCCTCTCACATCATGAACACTTTTCTAGCCATCGGGGAATGGGACAGAACATGTGGAGTTTACAGGGTCACACCGACAGGCTAAATTACTAACATTCGGTGAATACCCTGGAGCTGGGCAGTGAGGGACATTGACAGTGATGGGAACTCTGATCAGTGATTTACTGAAGAGTTTAATGTTTCCTGAAATATCCGAGAGAGAGAAATTCCCTCAGACCCACGGTTTGAATCACTTTGTTTATCAATTTGTCTGTTTGTCTTTAGACTCGGGGGGAATGAACTGGGAGATTCAGGAGTGAAAACGGTGTCTGCGGCTCTGAGGAACCCGGAGTGTAAAATACAGACACTGGGGTAAGTACCAGACTGTGGGAGATTGTGTTTACAGTCACTGGGTGTCTGACACTGAACATTAATGTGATCAGTAATTGTGTTACTGATAAACACTGGGGATTTGTACCGTCTCCTGTCTCTCTGTGTCCTTCACACTCACTCTCTCTCATCTCCAGGCTATACGATGTCGGTCTCACAGATTCTGGTGCCGAGGATCTCGCCTCCGCTCTCAGTACAAACCCATCACTGACGGAGCTGAACCTGAGTGGTAATAAACTGGGAGATTCAGGAGTGAAACTGGTGTCTGCGGCTCTGAGGAACCCGGAGTGTAAATTACAGGAACTGTGGTAAATACAGGAATGTGGGAGATTGTGTTTACAGTCACTGGGTGTCTGACACTGAACATTAATGTGATCAGTAATTGTGTTACTGATAAACACTGGCGATTTGTACCGGCTCCTGTCTCTCTGTGTCCTTCACCCTCACTCTCTCTCATCTCCAGGCTGAACAATGTCGGTCTCACAGATTCTGGTGCCGAGGATCTCGCCTCCGCTCTCAGTACAAACCCATCACTGACGATGCTGGACCTGAGTGATAATGAACTGGGAGATTCAGGAGTGAAACTGATGTCAGCGGCGCTTAGGAACCCGGAGTGTAAAATACGGAAACTGCGGTAAGGACCAGACTGTGGGAGATTGTGTTTACAATCACTGGGTGTCTGACACTGAACATTAAAGTGATCAGTAATTGTGTTACTGATAAACACTGGGGATTTGTACTGTCTCCTGTCTCTCTGTGTCCTTCACCCTCACTCTCCCTCATCTCTAGGCTGGACCGTGTCGGTCTCACAGATTCTGGCGCCGAGGATCTCGCCTCCGCTCTCAGTACAAACCCATCACTGACGGAGCTGAGCCTAAGTGATAATGAACTGGGAGATTCAGGAGTGAAACTGGTGTCTGCGGCTCTGAGAAACCCGGAGTGTAAAATACAGAAACTGCAGTAAGTGCCAGACTATGGGAGATTGTGTTTACAGTCACTGGGTGTTTGACACTGAATATTAATGTGATCAATAATTGTGTTACTGATAAACACTGGGGATTTGCACCGTCTCCTGTCTCTCTGTATCCTTCACCCTCATTCTCTCTCATCTCCAGGCTGAGGAATGTCGGTCTCACAGAATCTGGTGCCGAGGATCTCGTCTCCGCTCTCAGTACAAAACCATCACTGACGGATCTGAACTTGAGTGGTAATAAACTGGGGAATTCAGGAGCGAAACTGTTATCTGCGGCTCTAAGGACCTCCGAGTGTAAAATACAGAAACTGTGGTAAGTACCAGACTGTGGGAGATTGTGTTTACAGTCACTGGGTGACTGACACTGAACATTAATGTGATCAGTAATTGTGTTACTGATAAACACTGGGGATTTGTACCGTCTCCTGTCTCTCTGTGTCCTTCACCCTCACTCTCTCTCATCTCCAGGCTGGACCATGTCGGTCTCACAGATTCTGGTGCCGAGGATCTCGTCTCCGCTCTCAGTACAAAACCATCACTGACGGAGCTGATCCTGATCGAGAACTCACTGACAGACCGATCTGTCCCCGCTCTCCGCCACCTCATACTGACCCTCCCGGGACTGGAGCTGATTTGGTGAGTGTTTGTGTTAATGTTCAATGTGATAAAATATCAGCGGATCCGTGGGTTTTCTGGTGATATTTGTCTGAGTGTTATTGAAACATTAACCCCAGTCCCCTGTTATTGACACTGTTGTGTAATCTGTATATGTCATTTTTATTCTTCCATCTGTTTCAGGCTGGTGGGGAATCAGTTCAGTGAGACCGGGATGAAGGAATTGAGATCTCTGCAGGAACTCAGACCCGGACTGACCGTGAGAGTGGATCTGTGAACATCCCCGCCAGCGGGATGGGGACATTTTGGCCAATTCTCCGACTTCCCCTTCAACCCCCGCCCTCCCCTTTAACACGCGCCCTTCCCTTTAACTCTGACCTATACATTTAATGGCTGCGCGCCAGGTTTAATTCCCAACGGTTTTAACCGAACTGCCTCCAGTCTCACGCTCTGTGACATCTGCAGAGGTCCCACAGTGACGTATTTCCGCCTCCTGTCCGGGGGGCACACCTTCCGCCGGATGTGCGGGTTCGAGGCTCCCCACGTGAGACCCCGGGGAATTACACATACAGGAAGAGCCTGGGGGCCGGGGCTCAGTCTGGGACACCGGTGTCCCGGGGTGGGATTATCCCGGGAGTGAATCCTTTTGCTCCGTTTGCTGAGGACGTCAGTCTGGCTGATATAATGATGTTACATTGACAAATACCTCGGCAGTGACTCTGGATCTGAAGCGATCTCGGACACGGCCCTGAAGTGTGATTTTATATCATCGGCTCCCCGATGCAGAGTGACGGTGAGAAACGGGACTGATTATTCAACCGGTCACCCGTTGTCGCCGGTCAGTTAATTGTGTGTGACTGTGAGTGAGTCGGGAGCAGCTTATTTATTCCCGCACGTCAGCAGCTCACACATTGTTTAATTTACATTTGTCATGATGAAATCAATAAACCGCTGTAACTTCCTGTCTTGGTGTCGGACTTGAGTTTTATTTGAGGTTTCTGCTGCCCTCCCGCACCCTGTGCACCGCAACAGTGGGTCGGAGCTCCTCACACTGACACAGTAGCGTCTCAGCTCCCGGCTGAGGGAGGCCGGACTAGCACAGTCCGGGTGCCCAGGATCGCATTTCCACCCAAATGCCATCCTGGCTAAATGATCCTCTCCTGCCCCTCGCAGGCAGTTAAAATCAGACGTGAGTACACTGAGGTCCCGAGTACTAGAGGGATGGGGGATGGAACATCGGCGTTAAACACGGAATGAAGCTCCCTCCACACCGTCCCATCACACACTCCCGGGGTCAGACACAGAGTGAAGCTCCCTCCACACCGTCCCATCACACACTCCCGGGGTCAGACACAGAGTGAATCTCCCTCCGCACCGTCCCATCACTCACTCCCGGGGTCAGACACAGAGTGAATCTCCCTCCACACCGTCCCATCACTCACTCCCGGGGTCAGACACAGAGTGAATCTCCCTCCACACCGTCCCATCACACACTCCCGGGGTCAGACACAGAGTGAATCTCCCTCCACACCGTCCCATCACACACTCCCGGGGTCAGACACAGAGTGAATCTCCCTCCACACCGTCCCATCACACACTCCCAGGGTCAGACACAGAGTGAAGCTCCCTCCACACCGTCCCATCACACACTCCCGGGGTCAGACACAGCGTGAATCTCCCTCCACACCGTCCCATCACACACTCCCAGGGTCAGACACAGAGTGAAGCTCCCTCCACACCGTTCCATCACACACTCCCGGGGTCAGACACAGAGTGAAGCTCCCTCCACACCATCCCATCACACACTCCCGGGGTCAGACACAGAGTGAATCTCCCTCCACACCGTCCCATCACACACTCCCGGGGTCAGACACAAAGTGAATCTTCCTCCACACCGTCCTATCACACACTCCCGGGGTCAGACACAGAGTGAATCTCCCTCCGCATCGTCCCATCAGACACTCCCTGGGTCATAGAAACATAGAAAAGAGGTGCAGGAGTAGGCCATTCGGCCCTTCGAGCCTGCACCGCCATTCAGTATGATCATGGCTGATTATCCAACTCAGAACCCTGCGCCAGCCTTCCCTCCATACCCCCTGAAGGGTCTCGGCCTGAAAAGTCGACTGCACCTCTTCCTGGAGATGCTGCCTGGCCTGCTGCGTTCACCAGCAACTTTAATGTGTGTTGCAGGGCCATATCTAACTCCCTCTTAGATATAGCCAATGAACTGGCCTCAACTGTTTCCTGTGGCAGAGAATTCCACAGATTCACCACTCTCTGTGTGAAGAAGTTTTTCCTAATCTCGGTCCTAAAAGGCTTCCCCTTTATCCTCAAACTGTGACCCCTCGTTCTGGACTTCCCCAACATCAGGAACAATCTTCCTGCATCTAGCCTGTCCAATCCCTTTAGAATTTTATACGTTTCAATCAGATCCCCCCTCAATCTTCTAAATTCCAACGAGTATAAGCCTAGTTCATCCAGTCTTTCATCATATGAAAGTCCTGCCATCCCAGGAATCAATCTGGTGAACCTTCTTTGTACTCCCTCTATGGCAAGGATGTCTTTCCTCAGATTAGGGGACCAAAACTGCACACAATACTCCAGGTGTGGTCTCAGCAAGGCCTTGTACAACTGCAGTAGTACCTCCCTGCTCCTGTACTCGAATCCTCTCGCTATAAATGCCAGCATACCATTCGCCTTTTTCACCGCCTGCTGTACCTGCATGCCCACTTTCAATGACTGGTGTATAATGACACCCAGGTCTTGTTGCACCTCCCCTTTTCCTAATCGGCCACCATTCAGATAATAATCTGTTTTCCTGTTTTTGCCACCAAAGTGGATAACTTCACATTTATCCACATTAAATTTCATCTGCCACGAATTTGCCCACTCACCTAACCTATCCAAGTCACCCTGCATCCTCTTAGCATCTTCCTCACAGCTAACACTGCCACCCAGCTTCGTGTCATCCGCAGACTTGGAGATGCTGCATTTAATTCCCTCATCCAAGTCATTAATATATATTGTAAACAACTGGGGTCCCAGCACTGAGTCTTGCGGTACCCCACTAGTCACTGCCTGCCATTCTGAAAAGGTCCCGTTTATTACCACTCTTTGCTTCCTGTCTGCCAACCAATTCTCTATCCACATCAATAGCTTACCCCCAATACCGTGTGCTTTAAGTTTGCACACTAATCTCCTGTGTGGGACCTTGTCAAAAGCCTTTTGAAAATCCAAATATACCACATCCACTGGTTCTCCCCTATCCACTCTACTAGTTACATCCTCAAAAATTCTATGAGATTCGTCAGACATGATTTTTCTTTCACAAATCTATGCGGACTTTGTCCGATGATTTCACTGCTTTCCAAATGTGCAGTTATCACATCTTTGATAGCTGACTCTAGCATTTTCCCCACCACCGATGTCAGGCTAACCGGTCTATAATTCCCTGGTTTCTCTCTCCCTTCTTTTTTAAAAAGTGGGGTTACATTAGCCACCCTCCAATCCTGAGGAACTAGTCCAGAATCTAACGAGTTTTGAAAAATTATCACTAATACATCCACTATTTCTTGGGCTACTTCCTTAAGCACTCTGGGATGCAGACCATCTGGCCCTGGGGATTTATCTGATTTTAATCCCTTCAATTTACCTAACACCCCTTCCCTACCTACATGTATTTCCCTCAGTTCCACCATCTCACTGGACCCTCCGTCCCCTACTATTTCCGGAAGATTGTTTATGCCCTCCTTAGTGAAGACAGAACCAAAATAATTATTCAATTGGTCTGCCATGTCCTTGCTCCCCATAATCAATTCACCTGTTTCTGTCTGTAGGGGACCTACATTTGTCTTAACCAATCTTTTTCTTTTCATATATCTATGAAAGCTTTTACAATCAGTTTTTATGTTCCCTGCCAGTTTTCTCTCATAATCTTTTTTCCCTTTCCTAATTAAGCCCCTTGTCCTCCTCTGCTGAACTCTGAATTTCTCCCAGTCCTCAGGTGAGCCACTTTTTCTGGCTAATCTGTATGCTTCTTCTTTGGAATTGATACTATCCTTAATTTCCCTTGTCAGCCACGGTTGCACTACCTTCCTTGATTTATTCTTTTGCCAAACTGGGATGCACAATTGTTGTGAATCTCCCGCCGCACCGTCCCATCACACACTCCCGGGGTCAGACACAGAGTGAACCTCCCTCCACACCGTCCCATCACACACTCCCGGGGTCAGACACAGAGTGAAACTGCTCCACACCGTCCCATCACACACTCCCGGGGTGAGACACAGAGTGAATCTCCCTCCGCACCGTCCCATCGCACACACACCCAGGGTCAGACACAGAGTGAATCTCCCTCCACACCTTCCCATCGTACACTCCCGGGGTCAGACACAGAGTGAATCTCCCTCCGCACCGTCCCATCACACACTCCCGGGGTCAGACACAGAGTGAAGCTTCCTCCGCGCTGTCCAGTTTCGCTCTCTCCTGCCCAGCCACGGAGAAACTGTCTCTGTGGCGTAAGATGAGATTCAAGATTCAAGATTCAAAAAACTTTATTGTCATTACATCAGCTCTGCAGGACAGAATGAGACAGCGTTTCCCAGGGGCAGTGCAATCATAACATAAGAAACGCAACACTAAATAATAAACATAACAATAACTAGTAAAACACAACAGCCACATGTCAATTAAAGTCAAGTTATAAGTGTCCAAAACAGAGTCAGGTAGAGCAGCTATTTAGCAGTCTGAGAGCATCTATCAGCTGATGCCAGGTTGGAACTGTAGCACAGGGACATTCCTCCATCCCACACACAGGGGTTGAATCTATGTCGAGGAGGTCAGAGAGACGGGGAGTAATACAGGGTGCACGGAGCTGGAGAGGGTGGGAGGGGGCACAAACCGGCAGGGCAATACAGGTGGATATTTGAACGCTCGCGGTTGACAATCACATTTGACTTCTATGGTGCAGAAGTAGCCCAGGATGAAATGGAAGATGAGGATAATTTTGCAAAAACGAAACCCCACCCCTTCCCGTTCATTCCCAATGGACCCAGCCCCACCCATTCACTCCCACCATCTGCCTCAAATGGGTCCCCTTCCAGTCCATTTCCATAGGAATGGGATCTTGGAAACTGGCAGCCAACCAGCTAAGCTGAACAACATCGAGGTGGCGGGGAGAGGAAAGCGAAGGGAGGGAGGAAAGGGGTTTGCGAGTGATGGGATGGGAAGGAGGATGACAAGATGGTGAGTGTGAGGGAGCGACACGCTCAGTGGTGGAGGAAGTGGGAGCGAGTGTCACACCCTGTTACAAAATGGCTGTCGGCAGACGGTTAACAGGAGAATTGTGAGAGCGGGTAGCGAGGGAAAGGAGAGGAGGGATGGGAGGTTGAGATTGAATAAACAGTAGATGGACTGTGTGCAAAAGGATGCGACTCATTCAGCGATGCTGGGAGAGCGGTGACCCATGGTACCATCACAAAATGGCCGCCAGCCAGGGTGAGATGGGCGATGATAGAGGGGAGAGCGAGGGGACAGAGAGCGGAGTGTTTCAGGAGTGACCGGATAGCGAGGGTGAGAGAGAACGACTCGTAACAAGGGAGCTGGAACGGTGGAGAGAGATGGCCGTAGAGAGGCGGGGAGATAGAGGGGAGATTCGTGAGATAGAGAGAGAGAGAGAGAGAGAGAGAGAGGATGAGAGAGGTGAGACAAAGATGGAAGAGAGGCAGTAGTGGAAGACAGAGGATAGAGTGAGGTGTGGGGTGGGGAGAAACATGAGAGGCAGGAGATGAGAGACGTCGGAGAGAAAGGTGGAAAATGGGGGAGAGAGAGGTAAGAAACAGAGGCAGGAGAGATGTGGGAGACAGAGGGGCGAGAGACGGAGAGTGGGAGAGAGAGAAAGAGGGAGGAGAGGGAGAGGTGAGGGACAGAGGGAGAGAGAGGAGTGAGAGGCGGAGCGGTTGTGAGGGGTGAGAGACTGAGCGAGGGAGAGAGAGTGTAAGAGGGGGCAGTTCCCAGGGAGAGAAAGAGAGGATAAGAGAGGAAGGTGGAAATCAGAAGAGATAGTGAGAGGGGAAGAGGAAGAGGGAGAGATGGCCGGTAAGTAAGGGGAAGGGGAGCGTTTGGGGTATAGGTTTGAAAGGTGTGAGTACACACCGTGGATACGGAAAGGAAGCGTAAGGGGGAGAGGGGTAAATGTGGGAGAGGGGTGAGTGTGGGAGATGGGTGAGTGTGGGAGTGGGTGGGTGTGGGAGAGGGGTGGGTGGGGGGGAGGGGTGGGTGTGGGAGAGTGGTGGGTGTAGGAGAGGGGTTAGTGTGGGAGATGGCTGGGTGTGGGAGAGGGGTGAGTGTGGGAGAGGGTGAGTGTGGGAGAGGGGTAAATGTGGGAGAGGGGTGAGTGTGGGAGCTGGGTGAGTGTGGGAGTGGGTGGGTGTGGGAGTGGGGTGGGTGTGGGAGAGGAGTAGGTGTGGGAGAAGGCTGAGTGTGGAAGGGTTTGGTGTGGGAGAGGGGTGAGTGTGGGAGGGTTTGGTGTGGGAGAGGGGTGAGTGTGGGAGAAGGGTGAGTGTGGGAGAGGGGTGAGTGTGGGAGAGGGGTGGGTGTGGGAGAGGGGTGAGTGTGGGAGAGGGGTGAGTGTGGGAGAGGGGTGGGTGTGGGAGAGGGTTGAGTGTGGGAGAGGGGTGAGTGTGGGAGAGGGGTGAGTGTGGGAGAGGGGTGAGTGTGGGAGAGGGGTGAGTGTGGGAGAGGTGTGAGTGTGGGAGAGGGGTGGGTGTGGGAGAGGGTTGAGTGTGGGAGACGGTTGAGTGTGGGAGAGGGGTGGGTGTGGGAGAAGGTGAGTTTGGGAGAAAGGTGAGTTTGAGAGAGGGGTGAGTATGGAAGAGGGTGGGTGTCGGAGAGGGAGATGTGTAGGAGAGGGTTGAGTGTGGGAGAGGGAGATGTGTGGGAGAGGGGTGAGTGTGGGAGAGGGGAGATGTGTGGGAGAGGGGTGAGTGTGGGGGAGGGGTGAGTCTGGGGGAGGGGTGAGTGTGGGAGTGGAAGATGTGCGGGAGAGGTGTGAGTGTGGGAGAGGGGTGAGTGTGGGAGAGGGGTGGGAGTGGGAGAGGTTTGAGTGTTGGAGAGGGGTGAGTGTAGGATAGGTGTGAGTGTGGGAGAGGTGTGAGTGTGGGAGATGGGTGAGTGTGGGAGGGGGTGAGTGGGGGAGAGGGGTGAGTGTGGGAGAGTGGTTGGTGTGGGAGTAGGCTGAGTGTGGGAGAGGGGTGGGTGTGGAAGAGGGGTGGGTGTCGGAGAGGGAGATGTGTGGGAGAGCGGTGAGTGTGGGGGAGGGGTGAGTCTGGGGGCGGAGTGAGTGTGGGAGAGGGGTGGGTCTGGGAGAGGGGTGAGTAAGGGAGAGGGGTGAGTGTGGGAGTGGAAGATGTGTGGGAGTGGTGTGAGTGTGGAAGAGGGGTGTGTGCGGGGGAAAGGGTGAGTGTGGGGGAGGGGTGAGTCTGGAGGAGGGTTGAGTGTGGGAGACGGGTGGGTGTGTGAGAGGGGTGAGTAAGGGAGAGAGGTGAGTGTGGGAAAGGGGTGAGTGTGGGAGAGCGTGTTTGTGGGAGAAGGGTCAGTTTGCGAGAGAGGTGGGAGTGGGTGAGGTTTGAGTGTTGGAGAGGGGCGAGTGTAGGATAGGTGTGAGTGTGGGAGGGGGTGAGTGTGGAGAGGGGTGAGTGTGGGAGAGTGGTTGGTGTGGGAGTAGGCTGAGTGTGGGAGAGGGGTGAGTGTGGGAGAGAGGTGAGTGGGGGAAAGGGTGAGTGTGGGATAGGGTTGTGTGTGGTAGAGGGCTGGGTGTGGAAGAGGGGTGAGTGTGGGAGAGGGGTGAGTGTGGGAGAGGGGTGGTGTGGGAGAGTGGAGGAAGTGGGAGAGGGGTGAGTGTGGTAGAGGGGTGAATGTTGGAGAGGGTGAGTGTGGGAGAGGGTGAGTGTGGGAGAGGGGTGAGTGAGGGAGAGGTGTGGGTGTGGGAGAGGGGTGAGTGTGGGAGAGGGGTGAGTGTGGGAGAGGGGTGAGTGTGGGAGAGGGGTGGGTGTGGGAGAGGGTTGAGTGTGGGAGAGGGTTGAGTGTGGGAGAGGGGTGGGTGTGGGAGAGGGTGAGTTTGGGAGAAAGGTGAGTTTGAGAGATCGGTGAGTATGGAAGAGGGTTGAGTGTGGGAGAGGGAGATGTGTGAGAGAGGGGTGAGTGTGGGGGAGGGGTGAGTCTGGAGGAGGGTTGAGTGTGGGAGACGGGTGGGTGTGTGAGAGGGGTGAGTAAGGGAGAGGGGTGAGTGTGGGAAAGGGGTGAGTGTGGGAGAGGGGTGAGTGTGGGAGAGCGTGTTTGTGGGAGAAGGGTTAGTTTGCGAGAGGGGTGGGAGTGGGTGAGGTTTGAGTGTTGGAGAGGGGTGAGTGTAGGATAGGTGTGAGTGTGGGAGAGGTGTGAGTGTGGGAGATGGGTGAGTGTGGGAGGGGGTGAGTGTGGGAGAGGGATGAGTGTGGGAGAGTGGTTGTTGTGGGAGTAGGCTGAGTGTGGGAGAGGGGTGAGTGTGGGAGAGAGGTTGGTGTGGGAGTGGGCTGAGTGTGGGAGAGGGGTGAGTGTGGGAGAGGGGTGAGTGGGGGAAAGGGTGAGTGTGGGATAGGGGTGTGTGTGGTAGAGGGCTGGGTGTGGGAGAGGGGTGAGTGTGGGAGAGGGGAGAGTGTTGGAGAGGGGTTGGTGTGGGAGAGGGGTGTGTGTGGGGGGCAAGGGTGAGTGTGGGGGTGAGTGTGGGAGGGGTTGGTGTGGGAGAGGGGTGGGTGTCGGAGAGGGGTGAGTGTGGTAGAGGGGTGAGTGTTGGAGAGGGGTGAGTGTGGGAGAGGTGTGGGTGTGGGAGAGGGGTGGGTGTGGGAGAGGGTTGAGTGTGGGAGAGGGGTGGGTGTGGAAGAGGGGTGGGTGTCGGAGAGGGAGATGTGTGGGAGAGGGGTGAGTGTGGGGGAGGGGTGAGTCTGGGGGCGGAGTGAGTGTGGGAGAGGGGTGGGTCTGGGAGAGGGGTGAGTAAGGGAGAGGGTTGAGTGTGGGAGACGGGTGGGTGTGGGAGAGGGGTGAGTAAGGGAGAGGGGTGAGTGTGGGAAAGGGGTGATTGTGGGAGGGGGTGAGTGTGGGAGAGCGTGTTTGTGGGAGAAGGGTTAGTTTGCGAGAGGGGTGGGAGTGGGTGAGATTTGAGTGTTGGAGAGGGGTGAGTGTAGGATAGGTGTGAGTGTGGGAGGGGGTGAGTGTGGGAGAGGGGTGAGTGTGGGAGAGTGGTTGGTGTGGGAGTAGGCTGAGTGTGGGAGAGGGGTGAGTGTGGGAGAGGGGTGAGTGGGGGAAAGGGTGAGTTTGGGATAGGGTTGTGTGTGGTAGAGGGCTGGGTGTGGGAGAGGGGTGAGTGTGGGAGCGGGTGAGTATGGGAGAGGGGTGAGTGGGGGAAAGGGTTAGTGTGCGATAGGGTTGTGTGTGGTAGAGGGCTGGGTGTGGGAGAGGGGTGAGTGTGGGAGCGGGTGATTCTGGGAGAGGGGTGAGTGTGGGAGAGGGGTGAGTGTGGGAGAGGGGAGAGTGTTGGAGAGGAGTTGGTGTGGGAGAGGGGTGTATGTGGGGGCAAGGGTGAGTGTGGGAGGGGGTTGAGTGTGGGAGAGGGGTGAGTGTGGGAGATGGGTGGGTGTGGGAGAGCGATGGGTGGGGGAGAGCGTGTTTGTGGGAGAAGAGTTAGTGTGCGAGAGGGGTGGGAGTGGGAGAGGGGTGAGTGTGGGAGAGGGGTGAGTGTTGGAGAGGGGTGAGTGTAGGATAGGTGTGAGTGTGGGAGAGGGGTCAGTATGGGAGATGGGTGAGTGTGGGAAAGGGGTGAGTGTGGGAGAGGGGTGAGTGTGGGAGAGTGGTGGGTTCAGGAGAGGGGTTAGTGTGGGAGATGGCTGGGTGTGGGAGAGGGGTGAGTATGGGAGAGGGGTGAGTATGGGAGAGGGGAGAGTGTGGGAGGGTGATTTTGGGAGAGGGTGAGTTTGGGAGAGGGGTGGGTGTGGAATGGGGTGAGTGTGGGGAAGGGATGAGTGTGGGGGAGGGATGAGTGTGCGGGAGGGATGAGTGTGGGAGAGGGAGATGTGTGGGAGAGGGGTGATTATGGGAGAGGGAGATGTGTGGGAGAGGGGTGAGTGTGGGAGAGGGGTCAGTGTGGGAGAGGGGTGAGTGTGGGAGACGGGTGAGTGTGGGAGAGGGGTGGGTGTGGGAGAGGGGTGAGTGTGGGAGAGGGGTGGGTGTGGAAGAGGGTTGTGTGTGAAAGAGGGAGATGTGTGGGACAGGGAGATGTGTGGGAGAAGGAGATGTGCTTGGAAGTGGGGAGGGGGAGAGACTGTGGAGATAAATCTGAGCTAACTCTTTCTTAGAATTTTAGATTCCGATTAACGGACCGCCCCAGGTTTTGGTATTTGGTTTGCTGGAAGTGGAGTCACAGGTAGACGGGGCGGTGAAGGCGGCGTTTGACATGCCCGCCATCGTCGGACAGGACACCGGCTACAGGAGACGGGATCTCAGGCTGCGATTGTACATGTCGTCGGCGAGGCCGCCGCACTTGGAGAACCTGCGCCCGGGTTTGGCCGCCGTCCTTTCGGAAAGATGCCACTGAGCTGGAAAGAGGGCAGAGGGAGATTTACGAGGATGTCGCGGGACTGGAGGGTCTGAGTTACAGAGAGAGGTGGGGCAGGTTGGGAATTTATTCCCTGGAGCGTCGGGGTGACCTTGGAGAGGTGTATAAAACCACGAGGGGCACAGATAGGGTGAATGAACACGGACTGTTTCCCCGAGGTCGGGGAATCAAGATCCAGCGGGCACAAGTTTAAGGTGAGAGGAGAAAGGAGATTTCACAGGGGACTTGAGGGGAAACTTTTCAACCAGAGGGTGGTCCGTTTGTGGAACGAGCTGCCGGAGGAAGCGATCGAGGGAGGGAGAGTGGAGAGGAGACGCTATAACAGAGGGGAGGGATGGTTCGGAGGGAGTTCAGCGGGAGAGATAGAGGCAAGGAGAGAGGGAGGGCTACCACCAGGGGAGAAAGCGGCGCGGCACAGGGCGAAGGCCGGGTGGAGATATCTGTAGTTGGGGGCATGAGGGCTGGCAGGGGAAGATGCGGGCGGACGTTCAGCGAGTACAGGATGACGGCGGGAGTGCGGGCGAGAGCGCAGATCACATTCGCAACCAGACAGGCGATGGTCTGCCGTGGAGAAAGGGGGAGAGAGAGAGAGAGAGAGAGAGAGAGAGAGAGAGAGAGAGAGAGAGAGAGAGAGAGAGAGAGAAATGGCAAAGAGACAGGGAGAAGGGGGAGGGGAGTTAGAGTAGAAAGGGTGAGACAGAGAGAGGGGGAGATAGAAAGATAGATAGACAACACAAAATAATAATCTGCAGATGCTAGGGTCAAAGCAACACTCACAATACGCTGGAGGAACTCAGCGGGTCGGGCAGCATCCGTGGAAACCATGAGTCGACGTTTCGGGCCGGAACCCTTCGTCAGGACTGTAGAGGGAAGGGGCAGAGGCCCTATAAAGAAGGTGGGGGAAGGGGGAAGGAGAAGGCTGGTAGGTTCAGGTGAAAAACCAGTAAGGGGAAAGATAAAGGGGTGGGGGACAGGAAGCAGCGAGGTGATAGGCGGAAAGGTGAAGAAGGAATAGGGGAAAACACAATGGGTAGTAGAAGGAGGTGGAACCATGAAGGAGGTGATAGGCAGCTGGGGGAGGGGGCAGAGTGACATAGGGATAGGGGAAGGGAGGGGAAGGGAATTACCGGAAGTTGGAGAATCCTATGTTCATACCAAGGGGCTGGAGACTACCGAGACAGTATATGAGGTGTTGCTCCTCCAGCCTGAGTTCTTCCTCATCAAGAAAGACAGATAATTTTGAAAGGGAAGTGAGAGTAGACAGAGAAAGCGGAAAGGGAAAGCACTGAGACGGGGGCGAGAAAGAGAGAGTGTGTGTGGAAAGAGAGGGAGAGAAGTTGAAAAGGGATAAGGCAAGAGACAGAGAGAGAGTGTGTGTGAGAGGGAAGAGGGAGAGAAGAGAGGGGGTAAGAGACAGCGAGGATGGAGGAAGAGAGGGGGATAGGGGAGACAGTGAGAGGGCGGAGACAGAGAGAGGGGTGAAAGTGCAGAGGGGTGACAGAGAATGTGGAAAGGGAGGAGGGGAAGAAAGGGGGAGAGCTAGAGATGGGAGGGGGTTAAGTGGGAGGAGCGGGAGGAGGGAGAGTGAGGGGGGAGAGGGGAGGGAGAGAGTAGCAGGGAGAGAGAGATTGGTGGGAGAAGAGAGTGAAAGAGGGAGGGAGGAGAGAGGAGGGAGAAAGAACGTGGAGAGGGAGTGGAGGAGAGAGAGAGAGAATTGTGGAAAGGGAAAGGAGTGAGTAACAGGAGAGAGAGAAGGAAAGATTGGGAGAGAGCGGGAGGGGAGAGACAGAAAGGGGCAGAGAGGGGGCTGGGTGGAGAGAGAGAGGAAATGGAAAGGAAGAGCAGCGAGAGAGAGAGAGAGTGTGGTCGAAAGGGAGAGGGTGTAAGGGCAGAGAGCAAGAGAGAGAGTGGAAGGGGCAAGGGGAGGGAGACAGAGAGAGACAGAAGGTAGAAAGAGAGAGTGAGGAGGGATAGAGAGAGGGAGAACTATGGGGGGAGATGAAGGTGATTGAGAAAGGTGTGTATATGAGAGAGAGAGAGAGAGAGAGAGAGAGAGAGAGTTGAGAGACAGGGGGAGAGACAGAGAAAGTGATGGAGAGAGTGTGAAAGTCAGAAGGGAGAGGGGTTAGGGAGGGTGTGGGGAAGTGGAATGGGAGGGGGAGAAGGAAGGTGGAAATGGAGAGGGAGGTGAGTGAAAGTGGGAAGTGAGAGGGAGGAGGGATGGAGAGAAGGGAGCGAGAGAGAAGATACGAGGGAAAATGAGAGAGGAAATGGAGAGGAGAATAGAGCGAGGAGAGAGAGACAGAGAGGAAACGGAGAGGGTGAGAGGCAGAGAGACAGTGGGTGAGTGAGAGAGAGGGAGAAAATGGAAAGGGAGAGAGGGAGTCAGAGAAGGACAAGCAGTGAGAAGGAGAAACAGAGCAAGAGGTGAGAGAGGGAGGCGGAGAGGGAGAAGGTGGAGAGACAGCGAGTGGGACAGATGGAGAAAGAAACTGGAATGGGAGAGGGGCGAGTGACGGGGGTGCATTCTGACACCTGCATCACTGTCTGGTACTGGGGGGAAGAGCTTCTGCACAGGATCGAAATAAGCTCAAAGTGTTGTGAATTTAGTCGGCTCCATCTTGGCTACTACACTAAAAATTACCCAAGAAATCTTCAGGGAGCGGTGGCTCAGAAAGGCAGCGTCCATTGTTAAGTGCCCCCAGCACCCAGGACATGACCTATTCTCACTGTTACCATCAGGTAGGAGGTACAGAAGCCTGAAGGCACACACTCAGCGATTCAGGAACAGATTCGTCCCCTCTGACATCCGATTCCTAAATGGACATTGAACCCTTGGCCACTACCTCACTTTTAAAAAAATATATAGTATTACTGTTCTTTTTGCACGATTTTAATCTATTCGATATTCGTAAACTGTAATTGAATTGCTTATTTATTATTATTATTATTATTGTTATTATTTTCTTTTCTTCTAATTGAACTTCTGCTGCTAAGTTAACAAATTTCACGACACATGCTGGTGATATTAAACCCGATTCTGATTCTGACAGAGGGAGCATGTGAACACTGCCGGCAGTCCCAGCCTTGTCCAGGTGGGGTCGCCACGGAGACGTATATTTTACGGGACTGGGCGGAAGCATGAAAACAGTCTGTGCCTTTAATCCGTCTACCAGACCAGACAATTCCTCATACTATCGCGCATCGGCGACATCTTTGCCCTGTTCCCTAATCTGTCCATCTCGCTTCAGGAAGGGGAACAGTGGTAAGGAGGCGAGCAGCCAGAGAGTAGCAAACCTGTGAATGTTCTGCCACAGACTGCGGTGCAGGCCAAGTCCATGGGAGTTGACCGTCTCCCGATTGATCAGGGCATCAAAGGATATGGCGAGAAGGCAGGTTCATGGACTCGATGGGCTGAATGGTGATCTATGCTGATCCATCGATGTGGGATTCCTCATCAATCGACCAGCAGTGGAAAGGGTGAGCATTTTCAAGTTACTGGAGTGTCAACATCTGCGAAGATCTATCCTGGGCTCGACATGCCGATGCAGTTTCAAAGAAGAGCTTTTAAGAGACTCCTGGATAGTACATGGAGCTGAGAAAAATAGAGGGCTGTGGGTAAAATAAGTACTTGTTCGGCACAGTATTGTGGGCCGAAGAGCCTGTGTTGTGCTGTAGGTTTGCTATGTTTCTAAGGTCCGGCAGCGGCGAGGGTAGCATTTTGAGGAGCCCAGGGACACCACCAAAGAACATAGGACAGCACAGCACAGAAACAGGCCATTCGGCCCCCAATGTTGTGCCGTACCGGCTGAAACTCCAAACAAGAACACCCAAACATTAATCCCTCCAACTTCATCACATCCATGTGTCTATTCAAACGTCTATAAAAGCCTCTAATGTATTTGCCTCCACCAGCAGACCAGGCATCCAATACTCTCTGAGTAAAAAACTTACCTCTCACATCCCCCTTGAACCTACCCCTCTCACCATCAATGCCTGCCCTCTGGAATTAGATATTTCAACCCTGGGAAACAGATACTCTCTGACCATTTATCTCTGCCTCTCATAATCTTGTAAGCCTCTATCAGATCTTCCCTCAGCCTCCGGCGCTCCGCAGAAAACAACCAAAGTTTATTCAGCCTCTCGCTGGAGCGCATGGCCTCTAAACCAGGTGACATCCTGGTGAACCCCTTCTGCACCCTCTCCAAAGCCTCAACATCCTTCCTGTAGCGGGGCGACCAGAACTGCACGCAGATGTCCAGATGTGGCCCAACCAGAGTTTGATAAAGTTACAACATAACGTCCTGACTTTTGAACTTAAAGCCTCGTCTAATAAAAACAAGCATTCCATAAGCGAAGTAAATTTCTACAGATCTCCCGTGGAGAGCGTTCTGATCGGTCGCACCGCCTTCTCGTCCGGAGAGTGGGGCCACTGTACAGGATCAGAAAAAGCTGCAGTAGATTGCAATCCCATCCCGCTCCACCAGGGGGCACCAGCATCCGCAGCGTCCGGGACATCTTCAAAAGGCAATGCCTTAAAAAGGCAGCGACCATCATTAAGGACCCCATCACCCAGAACATGCCCTCTTCTCACTGCTACCATCGGGAAGGAGGTACAGCAGCCTGAAGGCACACACCCAACGATTCAGGAGCAGCTACTTCCCCTCTGCCATCCGATTTCTGAATGGTCATTGAACCAGTGAACTGAGCCTCGCTTTTTTTCTGTACTGTTAATTTTATTTAATTCTGAAATTCCGCAAGTTTTACTTCAACAGAGTGACGAAGATAGGGAAGAAAGGGGGTTCGGAGAGAGAGAGGGGAGAGTGAGAAGTGAGTAAGAAGTGGAGGGAAGAGGGAGGAGCTGGGATTTGAGGGAAATGGGGTGATGGGGATAGGGAGGATGAGGGGGTTGAGAGAGAGGGAGGGGAGAGTGAGAAATGAGTAAGAAGTGAAGGGAAGAGGGGGGAGGCGGGATTTGAGCGAGATGGGGTGAGGGGGATAGGGAGGATGAGGGGGTTGAGAGAGAGGGAGGGGAGAGTGAGAAATGAGTAAGAAGTGGAGGGAAGAGGGACGAGGTGGGATTTGAGGGAGATGAGGTGAGGGAATGGGGATGATGAGGAGGACAGTGACAGGGGAGCTGGTGGTCAGAAAATGGGTGAGGGGTGGAGGAAAGGGAGAGGAGGGAAGATTAAGGGACATGACCGCCGACATCTTGAAGATCGACCCTGCGCCCACAACATCAAACGCACCACAGCGGCTATATATCTCCTGAGGAGATGGAGAAGACTTGACATGTCACCGAAGACTCCGGCAATTTTCGACAGATGTACCGTGGAGAACGTTCTCGTCGGTTCTCATGCAAACTCGCTGTCACACCCTGTGCCCTTGAGTGTCCGGGAAAAAAATCCCGTCACTTACCTGTTGGTTTTCCCGCTCCTGACTCGCGATCTCGACCCCGGTGTGATTCCAGCCGCGGCTGGAAAACCCTAGCAGTCTCCGTGCGCTCGGAGGCGAGTGCGGGGAGGTGAAAGCTGGAAGGGGAGGGAGTTTCGACTGTGCGTGTGTGTGTGTGTTTGTGTGTGTGTGTGTGTGTGTGTGTGTGTGTGTGTGTGTGTGTGTGTGTGTGTGTCTGTCTGTCTGTGACGGGTCAGGCCGAGTCTCAGAGCGGGAAGTTTTCCACAGTAAACCGGATACGGAATACCAATGCCAAGGAAGGGAGAAGTCTATAGACTGCGGTGAATGCAGCCTCGAGGATCAGCGGGAAATCTCACACCTCCACTGAGAACATTTACACGGAGTGCTGCCACAAAAAATAAATATTCATCAAGGACCCCCAGCGTGCAATCCACGCACTCTTCTCGCCACCTCAATCAGACAGGAAGTACAGGAGATTTAGGTTCCACAGCATATTCATATTCTTATCCTTATTCTTATTGTTTAATTTGCACCGCTAGTCTCCGTTTGCATATTGGGTGTTTCCCTGTCTGTACGTACATATAGTTTTTATCAATTCAGATGTATGTATGTATGTATGTATGTATGTATTTATTTATTTTCCTGTAAATGCTTGAAAGAAAAACAATCTCATGTTAGTGTGTGGTGACATTGGTTCTTTGAAAATACATTTACTTCGCCTTTGCCTTTGACTATATCCACCAGGGTCTGTGTTCACGGTCTTCCTTCTACAGTCGTGTTGTGGACTTCAGGTTGATGTTGTCCGATGTTACAGCCTCATTTAATCGTTAACCTGCGTCAAATTTACCCTCTAATGTTTCATTATGCAATTCTGGCGTAATTTGGTACTAATGAAGAGGAATCGGGACTGCCCATAGGCACATAAGGTTACCTGCAGTTCCTCCTTCGGTCAGTAGATGGCAGCGTTCCGGCTGTTCTTCAGAATCTTGTCCATATGATTTATGATTTTACCTTTCTCATTCTTGCGAGAACCATAGTGCACTGCCTGTCCCCATATATTGCCTTAACTGGTCCTCTGTAGTTCAGAGTTTAATTATTGAACAAGTCACGTCGAAGAATATCAGAAATTACAAAACAATATCAGATGCAGTTTTGGGTCTTACACAATATCCAGTAGAACGCATTTCTCCATGTTCATCCAGCAGGCGAATCAGCTGTTTTACTCTTTGTAGTTTCGTAATGAACATAATGGGTCCCAGGGAGTAAATCCCTTGGGTGTTTATCCCGGTGAGGTGAAATTGGACGATGTGGGGAATTATGAGGTCGGGTTTTATTGTTCCCGCGAGGTGAAATTGGACGATTTGGGAATTATGAGGACGGGTTTTATTTTTTTCTGGCATTCCCGGCGATGTGAAATTGGGCGATGTGGAGAATTACGTGGATGTTTTTTTTTCTGACGTTCCGGGCTCGGTGAAATTGGGCGATTTGGGAATTATGAGGGCGGGTTTTGTTTTTCCTGGCCAGATGAAATTTGGTGATGTGGAGAATTATCAGGACGCCAGAATTATCCAGTGCAATTTGATGAATCTCGATGTCTGCGAAAATTCATGGCAATTAAAAAAAAATAACGTGGACAAATGTAATGTATGGGGCAAGCTAAAAGCGAAATGCTGTCAAAATAGCGATTTGCATAATATACTGGAAATTCCTCGTGTGCCAATTCTCAGGTCACCTGGAACACTGTCCACTGTTCACGTGTAAATAGGGCAACCAGTTAGATTCAGAGGTGGTCAGTTGATATTCTCAGCAAGGAACTTTTATCCCACTGTCAGAGTAATGTTTTCCTACTCCAGCTTCGTCTCGACATTATGAGGCAAAAATTGGTGTATCGTGTGCAACTTGTGCTCCTTGCTTAAGAAATGCCTACTCGCAATAGGGGAATGTTCACCCTGTTGGCTTCTGATTGGCGGGACTGTGACGGGAATTGGATTCTGTGGACTGGACGCTCTGTCACGAAGCTGCTTCATTCAAACAATGAGCTGTGCATTCATTCACACTGAGCAAGATGAAAGTTTACAAATATTGCAGGTAATCTCCATCTGAGTTTACATGGTCGGCACAACATTGTGGGCCGAAGGGTCTGTGATGCGTTGTAGATTTCTATGATTCTATGATTGACAGTCTGGGTGCAGGGAATATGTATCCTGCACCGTGCAGTCGAGGCCGATGAGGCAAAATTTCAGAAGAATAAATACACTGCTCACGACGGATATCAGACGAAACTCCTTAATGCTCGTGATTGGTGAATCATTGGATTCCGATAGCTGTGAATCTGAGGTTAACAGTAACTCAACCTTACCCTTGATGGATAGTGGAGGGCGATTAAGTTGGGGGTGCCTGATTGCGAATCATATTTTTATGTCATTCGTTTCTCTTTCTCCAGTGAATTTAGTGGCGGTTGTCATCCTGTCCCGGGGAAAGTGCGGTCTCTCCTTCTGCACCACACGGTACCCGGTGGGAATGGCAGCGGGGGATCTACTGGACATTATCACTGAGGTCGTTTTGTATCAACTCAATAATCACTATTTTCCCGTTTGTTTCCTGAACGTCGCCTCTGTGTGCACTGTTCTCCGTGTCCTGTCCCGCGTTGCCGTGAACTGTTCCGTCTGGTTCACCGTCACTTTCACCTCCGATCGGTTTGTTGCCATTTGCTGTCAGAAACTGAAAACAAAGTACTGCCCGGGGAGAGCGGCGGCCGTGGTTCCAGCGCCGTCTAGCGGTCTGTTCTGTCTGAAAACCGGCTCACTCTACTACACTAACAACATACCATGGTTGTATTATCCGAAGCCAAGTTACTTCACTGAACCGGCGTGGGTGGCGTATGACTGGTTTGACATCATTTAAACTCTGTTCCTCCCATTCGGGGGGATTCTGCTGCTCAACGCTCTGACAGTCTCACATTTCAGTGGTCAGTCGGGTCCGGAGGGGTCTGAGGGGTCAGAGCAAGGGGGAAAACAGCAGTGACCCGGAGATGGAGAGCGGGAAGAGGCCTGTGATTTTACTCTTCACCCTCTCCGGCATCCTCATCCTCCTGTGACTGACGAATGTTGCATAATTTATCTGTTATCACAACACCGGGATAGGAACACAGGGTATGATTCGGAAATTATTTTCGCCTATGCCGGATGTTTGCTAAGGAACTTCAGCTGCTGCACGAACACATTCATTTACGCCGCCACTCAGTCCAGATTCCGGGAGCAGGTGAAAAGCGCGGTGAAATATCCGTTCATTTCAGTACTCCGGTTCATTAACAGAGCAACCTCCTAAGGAAGCACAAACCTGATCACAGTCAGACCCGCTTCTCCCGACTTCTATCCTCTTTTCCCTAAGGTGACGCAGCTGGCTGAATATCGACGGACCGTATAGCTACGATGTCCATACAGTAAGCGTTGTCACTCCCCTTCGACCGCACGTCTGGGAACGTGAAACTGTATATCCACTTCCATCGGTGACGGAATTCTCAGTCCCCAGGTCAATGTGTCAGGTGAATGACATCATCCTGCAGACTCCGGGAACAGTGACCCTCCCCCCACACTGCCCTCTGTCGGAGACCCCGTCCTCTCAGTGACCCTCCCCCCACACTGCCCTCTGTCGGAGACTCTGAACTCTCAGTGACCCTCCCCCCACACTGCCCTCTGTCGGAGACCCCGTCCTCTCAGTGACTCTCCCCCCACACTGCCCTCTGTCGGAGACCCCGTCCTCTCAGTGACTCTCCCCCCACACTGCCCTCTGTCGGAGACTCCATCCTCTCAGTGACTCTCCCCCCACACTGCCCTCTGTCGGAGACTCCATCCGCTCAGTGACCCTCCCCCCACACTGCCCTCTGTCGGAGACCCCGTCCTCTCAGTGACTCTCCCCCCACACTGCCCTCTGTCGGAGACTCCATCCGCTCAGTGACCCTCCCCCCACACTGCCCTCTGTCGGAGACCCCGTCCTCTCAGTGACTCTCCCCCCACACTGCCCTCTGTCGGAGACCCCGTCCTCTCAGTGACCCTCCCCCCCACACTGCCCTCTGTCGGAGACCCCGTCCTCTCAGTGACTCTCCCCCCACACTGCCCTCTGTCGGAGACCCCGTCCTCTCAGTGACTCTCCCCCCCACACTGCCCTCTGTCGGAGACCCCGTCCTCTCAGTGACTCTCCCCCCACACTGCCCTCTGTCGGAGACTCCATCCGCTCAGTGACCCTCCCCCCACACTGCCCTCTGTCGGAGACCCCGTCCTCTCAGTGACTCTCCCCCCACACTGCCCTCTGTCGGAGACCCCGTCCTCTCAGTGACCCTCCCCCCCACACTGCCCTCTGTCGGAGACCCCGTCCTCTCAGTGACTCTCCCCCCACACTGCCCTCTGTCGGAGACCCCGTCCTCTCAGTGACCCTCCCCCCACACTGCCCTCTGTCGGAGACCCCGTCCTCTCAGTGACTCTCCCCCCACACTGCCCTCTGTCGGAGACCCCGTCCTCTCAGTGACCCTCCCCCCACACTGCCCTCTGTCGGAGACCCCGTCCTCTCAGTGACCCTCCCCCCCACACTGCCCTCTGTCGGAGACCCCGTCCTCTCAGTGACTCTCCCCCCACACTGCCCTCTGTCGGAGACTCCGTCCTCTCAGTGACCCTCCCCCCCACACTGCCCTCTGTCGGAGACCCCGTCCTCTCAGTGACCCTCCCCCCACACTGCCCTCTGTCGGAGACCCCGTCCTCTCAGTGACCCTCCCCCCACACTGCCCTCTGTCGGAGACCCCGTCCTCTCAGTGACTCTCCCCCCACACTGCCCTCTGTCGGAGACCCCGTCCTCTCAGTGACTCTCCCCCCACACTGCCCTCTGTCGGAGACTCCGTCCTCTCAGTGACTCTCCCTCCACACTGCCCTCTGGAGACCCCGTCCTCTCAGTGACTCTCCCTCCACTCTGCCCTCTGTCGGAGACCCCGTCCTCTCAGTGACTCTCCCCCACACTGCCCTCTTTCGGATACTCTGAACTCTCAGTGACAATGAAGAGTTTCCACTTTCTCCTCAGTCCCCAGATACAGCGATTCTGTGTCCACAATTGAAAACAATAGAATCAGAATCAGAAGCAGGTTTATGATCACCGGCATGTGACGTGAAATTTGTTAAATTACCAGCAGCAGTTCAATGCAATACATAATCTAGCAGAGAGAGAGAAAATAATAATAATACATGAAAAATATAATAAATAAACAAGTATATCAATTACGTATAGAGGGGATTTTTTTAAAGTATGCAAACACTGTATATTAAAAAAAAAAGCTAGGTGGTGTCCAATGCTTCAATGTCCATTTAGGAATCGGATGGCAGAGGGGAAGATGTTGTTCCTGAATCGCTGAGTGTGTGCCTTCAGGCTTCTGTACCTCCTCCCTGATGGTAACAGTGAGAAAAGGGCATGCCTTGGGAGCTGGAGGTCCTTAATGATGGACGCTGCCTTTCTGAGACACCGCTCCCTAAACATGTCCTGGGTACTTCGTAGTCCTGGGTACATCTTCGTCCCCAAGATGGAGCTGACTGGATTTACAACCTTCTGCATCTCTATCGGTCCTGTGCAGTAGCCCCTCCATACCAGTGATGCAGCCTGTCAGAATGCTCTCCACGGTACAACTATAGATGTTTTTGAGTGTATTTGTTGACATGCCAAATCCCTTCAACTCCCGATAAGATAAAGTATATTACCAATCAGGGTTACAAATTACAGCAATTCTCTAATATCTATAATGTCTGATGATGGTGGCCTTGCATCCATTCTTCCCGTTAAGTGTGACCAACCGACCCTTGTACCAGGTGGTTGACACTACATCTATTGTAGTGGTGACCATAACCCGTCCATCCATGGCGCAGAACCTCCATTCATTGTTCCCGGTGGTAGTGAAGCCTCAGCCATTGGTCCGTATGGTGTTGAACCTCTATCCAATGTTCCTTGTGTGAGTGACCAACAATCTATTGATCCCGCCGGGCTGACCATCAGTCCAATGTACCCGGTGGGGATGACCCAACGTCATTGATCCCTGTGGAGGGGGTGGGGTGACCAGACATCCAATTTTGCCGATGGAAGTTACCCTTCCATCCATTGAACCCGGTGAGGTGACGACCCATCCTTGTCTCCCGGTTCTGTGTCCCTACATCCATTGCTCTTGGAGGATTTGACCTTTCATCAATTATTCCCGGTGGAGGTGACGCTCCATCCACTCTTCCCTATGGATGTGACGCTTCATACACTGTTCCTGATAGAGGCTTGTCTTTGTTCATTTTATCTGATATCAACTCCTAATGTCTGTCGCCATGGAGACGACGCCGGCAGTATCGGCCGTCACTAACACTGAGTCCAACGTACGTCACTTTTCCTGCAGTCTGACTCTCAGTTACTTTGGTCGAAAGAGCAACTTACAGCCTCAAAACAAATGCTCAAACACACAAGTAATGGCATTAATCGCACTCGGGGACCATTGTTTCGTTGAAACGTCGCCCCGACTGTTCAGACGCCTCCCACATCCGCAGGCTCCAGCGCTGGGCACCGACTGCTCAGGCAATGCAGCTGATAATATCCAACCTAAAGGGGAAATCACAAATGATGCGTCAATAGCTCGTTATTACTTGTTTACTAGCTACTCTATATATAGAATTGTAACATTATGCATCTCGCAACTGATCACTCCTCATTTAGTCAACCGCAATATACTTACAGAAGTGCATAAAGGATGCGGTAATAGTGCGGAAGCATGTAACGAACAAACGATAATAGATTCCGTAATTCTAAATCATATCCGGCGGAAAATCAGAAAGCTTTCCTGTTGCTATATTGACTCACAAAGGCATTTGACTTGTCCCACACTCATGGAGAATAGACGCTCTTAAAATATATAAACTGCACCCAGTCCTTGAGAAATTCTTTCAACATGTGATGAAGCATTAGCGTAGTATAATTACTGTATCGAACAAACAAAATAGAACAACCACCGTTATCAAAGTAAACCAAGGTGTTTTTTTTTTTCCCGGGCGACTGTGTAAATGCACTGTGGCTCTCTCCCGTTTTACACCCGCAATCTAATTTACTGAATCGGACAAAAATTGACATCAATTCAGAAACAATGGAGTCGATTATACTTTAATACCCTTTCTATACATGGTTGATTTGAAATTATTTGCTCCTTCATCAATGAAGAGAAAACAACTAATTCAAATTGCAGTACTATTTTCGAACGTTATAATTATGAACTTTGAACTGGATGAGTGTCGAGAATTTAACATACAGAAAGGTGCAACCGAGCTAATAGAATATAATCCACAGCAGCGGGATACAATACAACCGATGGACGAATATGGGGAGTAAATATCTGGTATATCAACAGTCAATGGAAACAGATCATAGTTTCATAAGGGAAAACCTTTTGACAGAATTTACTTCAAGGCTTCAGAAAATCTGTTAAACGCAGCTCAGCAGTAAAGATACAACAAAGGCGATACACACTTTCACTACACTCATATTAACGCATTATTTTGTCATAATATCCGCAACAGATCTGGAAATTTAAAAAGAATAGTAAAAATTAAAATGGGATTTTTAGGTTAAAATGTATATTCGAATTCGCTTAGATTAACTCTATTTATTATAGAAGAGGGACGAGGAATAACAGACATTAAACATTTACTGACGATACAACTACAGTCAGATACAACTTCTGACAATATATTTTCATCAACGAAAACCGCATTCAGCATTCGACGCGACCACAGGCAATTCTGATAAGAAGTACAAACCACTGAACTGAAATGAGAGCACAATTCAGAAGTAAAGAAGTAATTATGAACATTGAAAAAAAAATCCAATGGAAGAGCATGGCCCATGATGGAAGAACCCTCCCCCCACGATCTGAGCAGACTGGATTTCCACAGGGAACCGTCGAACGCCCGGGTAAAAGTTGGAGACTTCCCAGGAACAAAGGGTTTCTTGTGGCAATGCAGGACCAAGTGGTTAACACACACACACATACATACACACACACATACATACATACACACACACACACACACACACACACACACACACACACACACAAATCAAACATACTTATAAAAGACCAACGCAATCAGCATGATAAATTAGAAACAGAGAGAGAGAAAGAGAGAGAGAGAGAGAGAGAGGGAGAGAGAGAGAGATAGCGCATAGGGGATTCACAATGATGTTGCCAGGATTGAAGGTCTTACGTTATGAAAACTGGTTGGGTGAACTCGGCCTTTTCTCCTTGGAGCGACGGAGGATGAGAGGCGACCTGACAGAGGTGTATAAGATGTTGAGAGGCATTGATAGCGAGGGGCTTCTTTCGCCCAAGGACTGAAATGGCTAACAGGAGGGGACATAGTTTCAGTGTGTTTAGAAATAGGTATCGAGGGGATTTCCGGGGTATTTTTCTTTCACACCAGAGTGGTGGGTGCGGGGAATGCACGGCCTGCGGCGGTGGTGGAAGCGAATACAATAGGGTTTTTTAACAGCCTCTTAGATAAGTACACGGAGCTTTAAAAACTAGAGAGCTATGCGCTTGGGAAATTTGGGAAAATAGGTTACATGGTCGGCACAACATTGTGAGCCGAAGGTTCTGGAATGTGCTGTAGATTTTTATTTTCTCTGTTCTGTGGAACATGATGGGGAACGTCTTCATCCGATGGTGATGGGAATATGTGACAACTTACAAGAGGATGCGGGTTCTGTATCCCCAGGTATCAATATATGAATTAGTAGGTTATGGTTGGCTTTGGTGTGGTTTCAGATCGATAGAATTAGCCAGAGTAACAGTTCAGCACAGACTAGCCGGGCCGAATCGTCTATTTTCCGCAGTAGTGTTATATGCTTCTATGATTTTAAATTGAAATTGAACCGACGAAGACATCGCCACCCAGCACGTTCTGACACCAGGGTGTTATTCCCAGCGCGGCGACAAATTAATGTACTGTATACACAGTATATGTAAATCAACGATGTATAAAGTTTGAAATAAATATAATCCCTCCATCCGTCCCCCACCTGTCTTCTCCATCTTTTCGGATCTCCCCCTCCCCCTCCCACTTTCAAATCTCTGACTAGCTCTTCTTTCAGTTAGTTCTGATGAAGGGTCTCGGCCTGAAACGTCGACTGTACCTCTTCCCAGAGATGCTGCCTGGTCTGCTCCGTTCACCAGCAACTTTTATGTGTGTTGCTTGAATTTCCAGTATCTGCAGAATTCCTCGTGTTTGCGTTAATAAATAAAATCACTTATTTATTGTTTGATCTGTTTATTCTATCTTAATTGTTCGAAAGTATCTTTGTCTGCTTTTGCTTATTGGAACACAATCGCAATCACATATTTCCATCCAATCTTTGCATTTTTTTTTTCTTTTAACCGATTCCCGATGTATGAAATAATCAAAGCCAGCTATTTTTCCAATCTTTCCGGCAAGTGTGAAAACTTATCACAGCAAGAAGGCCAAAAAACACAAACACCCCAAGGTTCCCTGTGACTGGAGTAGAGAACTACAACTACCGTGCGCTCCTCCGACGCCACTGGAAGTTCTGCTCCCTTTCAAGTCACCAGCAGTTCAGGAGAAGCAAACACACAGGCGCCCGTGTCTTTATAAAGTTACCAGTGTATCAACGTTACCAGTATATCCGTGGTAATGATTTCATCTAATCTGACTGTAATAGTCTCATTTCTTACCGCCCCACATTCATTGAAATCATCGGTTATTTAATGAACACTTGCCTTTTGTGGACTGTGTTACAAGACAGAGGCAGGATTTGCAATCAGCTTTACAAACTATTATCTTACTGCCCGATTTGTAACGAATTCATTTTACTACTGCGTCATTTATTTCATCGCTGCGTCACTTTGATCAGCGAAACCCCTTAAATTTGCGACTTTTCCAGCTGGTGATTTTGCTGAGACTTCCGGATGACGGAATACGGAACAGGTAAGCGAGCACCGCAGAGCATAACTATGCAAAGTGTCGGAACGCAATTACATTAAAACAAGGAGTAATGGCGGAGAGGCACAGGAACTCGGAGCAGGGGAATGAGAAACTAGCAATTATGTAAAAATGACTGTACAAGCGTGGCTGACGGATGGTGAGACGGGCAGCTCGGCTCTCCGCTGCACCATTGCTCTGATGGAGGTGAAATGGACGGTAGTTGCGTCACTGACGGTAGTTCACAGGAAGTACGTACGTCACAAAGGATGGGACCCAGTGACGTAATTGGGGAACAAGTCAGAAATACGGAAGGGATGATCACAATGACAACACAACAGGGCACTCAATCGTTAGCTCGATGTAGAGGGGAAAATTTGGAGGAATTCAGAGATAGGTATACGAATAATAATAGGGTGTAATACTTCGTGAGTTTATCTTCTTAAATACTGCCCGAGACAGTCCAAGTGCCAGCTGTTTGGATTGGTAACAATGTTTATGAGCCCCCAGGAATGCTTTCTGAATTACAGTATAGATGGTTATGAAAATCAGACGGTGACCCTCGATCACTTGTGAGGGAATGAGACTGTCCCCGTGGCTTATGAGTCCGTGGGGGACTCATTTGTGACCAATGGCCATCACTCTAAACGATCACAGGTTGTTAGAGAGAAAAGATGGAACAGACGTTGAAGTCAAACACCTGAATGGTCGAACACTAATTCCGGTGGCATAAGGCAGGAAGTTGCAAATGTTATATTAGTAAACGCTGCACATGTGTGAAGCTTTTGAGAAAACATGGGTGTCAGAATGCTCAGGTTAGGGTAAAGGGCAGCGCTGGAATAAGCAGGCAAGCTCTTTTTACAATGACCATTAAGGGTAATATTAGGAACAATACGGAGATGAGGTATCTTCTGGATATACGCAGCCGGGATCAATCAGTTCCTTGTTCAGTAGAAGGAACATGACAGTACCTGAGTAGGACAAGGGTTGGCCAAGAAATGCTCCTTACTGAAAAGATCAAAGAGAAACCGAAACGATTGATTTTAGAAGTGTGACTGCAGGGAATAGACGCCGATAACATAAATGCTGATCTATCTGTAGAACCACAGGAAATGGTCGAACTGTTAAATGAACGCATCTCATCTATAATTACATGTGAGACGGACATTGTGAGTTCACTGGAGGGGTCTATTGCACGTGAGAGCAAATCAACATTAGAAAGGTTGAAGTTCTGGAGTTCTTCATGAATATGGTCTCCAAATTTGAGGAAGGACATTCTTACTACTGAGGGAGTGCAGCGTAGGTTCAGGAGGTTAATTCTTGGGATGGCGGGACTGTCATACTTTGAAAGATTGGAACGATTGGGCTTGTGTACACTGGCCTATAGTTGGATGAGAAGGGATCTGATTGAAAGATATAAGATTGTTTAAGGGATTTGACACGCTAGAGGCAGGAAACATGTTCCAGAGGCCACAATTTGAGAAGAAGGGATAGGCCATTCAGAACGGAGTTGAGGAATTTTTTTTTTCACCCAGAGAGTTGTGGATCTGTGGAATGCTCTGTCTCAGAAGGCAGTGGAGGCCAATTCTCTGGATGCTTTCAAGAAAGCGTTAGATAGAGCTCTTAATGATAGCGGAGTGAAGGGATATGGAGATAAGGCAGGAACGGGGTACTGATTGTGGATGATCAGCCATGATCACAGTGAATGGTGGTGCTGGCTCGAAGAGCCGAATGACCTTCTCCTGCACCTATGGTCTATTGTATATTGTATATCCTACTATCTTCGCCTACTCTATCCTATGGGGAAACAAAGCACAGATTGTTGTGCCTTTGGAAGCGATCTTTGTGCCCTCCTTATCAAACAGTAATGAATGGAAAGGATGGCGGATGGACAATGTTGTGTCGCAATGTAAGACACAGATAAGCCGGGAACTACTGTAGATGAGCTTCACAACAGTGCAGGGTCAGACAATGGATGGGATTCAGATGGACAGGATTTACCTGAAGAGACAAGTGGTGTCGCCGGCGGGGGGTCAGTTTGACAGAGTGGGCAATGCAGTGACAGGTGGAATACAGTGTATGAAGGTGTGGGGTAGGACTTAAGAAAGAAAGATTAATGCGCAAAGAAGTTTCTAATTGCGGAGGTAATTCAGAAAAAAAAAGATTCATATGAAGTGACGAGTCCCAGCCCTGGATTTACTGAAGGCTAACATGCAGGGCAATTGCTTAGTAAAGAAGCGAGTGCAATCCCGGTAGAGGAGTCGCATTTGATGCCACCGATGGTGTGGAGGACCGGTACGAGGGTGAAGTTAAAGAAAACAGTTTGATTGTTAATTGGTGAGGGGGTTCACAGTTTCTTGGTGAATAGACTGGGGTTGAGAAAGAGATTACCTGAGAAAGAACAGCAGAAGAGCTCGATGGAGCGAATGAGCGGATTGTGCTTCTGTATCCTGTGGTTTAATGGTCTGATTCCGAGTCGTTCGACCGTCAGTATTGACCATCGGGCCTTCGCCCAAAGTCTTAATAAACTGTCTATCGACAGCTTCTGTATCCTGTGGTTTAATGCCGTGTCATTTGACCGTCGGTGTTAACCATCGGGCCTTCGACCGAAGCCTCAATAAACAGTCTATCGACAGCTTCGATCGCTTTGCCTTCATTAACGGTCTTGTTACCTGCTAAAAGACACCCAGGGAAATGAGGAAGGAAGACTCCTTCCTCACAACGTCATGCAAGTCACCATCAGCTACAGACTTTCTGCAGCTGATATTTGGACCCTGGAGAGACACTGCCTGTGCAGGGAGACACATCACAATGTTGATACCAACTGACTGGACAGGCACACTCACAGCTGAAGCGAGGATCTCTGTACACGCCAGTGTTGTCTGTTCATAGCGTTTCAAAGACCGTGCCGATGTTGGAGGCAATCAGCTAAGTCTCTTTGTGGCGCTGTCTGTTCAGTCTGCGTACGGGCCAGGCTCGATCTGATTCCCGGAGCGCTCAGTGTGGATTCCGCCCTTTCTCCGAGTGACGGCAGTATTTCCGCTAGTTTCCAGTTGTTCCGTTTCCTCTCCGTCACCGAGTGCAACGGCTTTTAGGCCACTCGACCGGTGAGTATTTACACCGGAGGGTGGGATTCGTTATCGAAAGTGTCGTGGCGGTGACGACAGCCGGAATATAGCGAAAGAGAATAAAACAATAAAAGGTAGGTTGAGTTTAATAGTTGATAGAAGGGTTACGTGGTGGGCTGTGGGTGCGGGAGGGGATGTTTCCGAGCTGCGTCTTTCTCGGAATCTAAACCAATTTTATTCTCGCATGTGCCACGATCTTCGGTGCCCGCCGGTTCGGTAACGTCAAGACAGAAAGAAAACAGCGACCGCCTCGGAGAGGCATTAGATATTGCGTTTGTTAATCATTTGAGTAATTGACGTGAGAGGATATTTCGCTGCGCTGATGAATTGCTCTCTGAACTTTGTCTGCGTCACCCCATAAATAAACGAGTTTGTGCAGCAACTTAATAACATCAGTATGTAACTGGAGTGTTCAACTATGTATTCCGTAACGTTGTAATTAAATGGGTCCAATACGGCAATGGTGTTATAAAGGAATTCGGCAACTCTCACCGACCACAGGATGATGAAGCTGCCGGAGATGGTGAGAAGTAAGATCACAGACCTCCTCCTGCTCTCCATCTCCGGGTCACTGCGGTTATCTCCCTTGGTATGGCCCCTCAGCCCCTTACGGACGCGACTTGTCACTAGGATGTGTCTGACTGTCAGAGTGTTAAACAGTAGTATAAACACGAAGGGGAGTAACGGCGTTAGGACGGTGGAAAACATTCTATATCCCACCCACCCGGGATCCGCAAAGTAGGCCGGCTTTCGAATACAGTCCCAGGGTATATTGTCAATCACGTTAACAGGACGAAATATAAAGAAGATGGGCACATTTTTAAAAACGAACAAAACACCGGTTGTTGTCAGAATCACAGCCGCAGTTTTCCCGGTGCAATACTTTGCTTTCAGCTTCTGCCTACAGATGGCGACAAACCGATCAAATGTAAAAGTGACGGTGAACCAGACAGAACAGTCAGTGGCTGCCTCTCCCAGGGCAGAGATCACACTGCATACGGGGGTGATGTCCAGGAAAGTCCCGGGGAAGTAATAATAACTGACCTGCCACAATATGACCGGAAAGACGATGGTTAGTAGATCCGCCGTAGCCATGGCCACCAGGTAGCGAGTGGTGCAGGTGGAGATGCCGCACTTTCCCCGGGACAGGATCACAATCGCCACTAAATTCACTGGGGGAACAGCAAAAATAATGAGTGAATTACTGTCTCGCCGCTCCATGTGCTAGATTAGTTCGAAATTGAGAAGAATACTCGGTACTGGAATAGGAACATTGTTTTGGAATCGTTAACTGATCACCGAGGGTGCTTTGTAGAAATCAATATCATTCTCCCATCATCACCTTTTCTACTGAAGCTTGGATACCTCGGCCGCATTCTCAGCGGTAGTGATCGCCGCCTTCCCGTGAGCTATGATCTGCCCGGTCCTTCCTTCTCATTCCATTTAAGAATTTCAAATAAATTTAGTTTTCTAGTTCGATTGTTTTCGCTTCCCCCTCAGTTCCCGTTGCACACGGGGCCTCGGCTGGCTCGCTTCTTTTAAAATCTGCAAGTAATATTTGTTGGGGCTCCTACACCAATTCTTTTCTGATCGGTGTCAGTATGTAGGATCAGAAAGTTCCAATTTTCGCTTTTAAATATTGTGTCTGACCGGATGAACATTTCAGATATTTTGCTTGTTAGTGCTCAAAATATCCAATTTCTAAAGCAGAGACTATATAGTTACTTCGAATCATCTTCCTGTCTTAGATGTCGCTCCAAATCACTGCCGTGTATTTCTAAATGCGAAGCTTACTGTTCCAGAGCCCCTGACGGAAATCGCTGTATTGGCTCCTAACTCCAATCGCATCACGGAACAGTTCATGGAAACAAACCCTGGTGCACTAAAATCGCGCATAGACCCTGATTTAAATGTTGGAAACTCCCGATAGTTTGGAGTCTAAGTCATAAGTGCTGTCTACCTCTCTCCCCTGAATCTCACTGGCGAGCCGCTTCCCGCGTTACCTTCACACTTACAGCGATTTCATAAAGCACAGAGCAATGCCTTTACATTTGAATTTAAAGCAGGTTGCACTATTGATATGGAATAATACCAGGTAGCGCGCTGGATTATGGGGGTTTACATTGACAGCGGCATCACAACGCTGTCGGTAAATGAACGAGTCCAAAGACTGTACACACAGAACTGCAAAAGTTAATTCGCCTATGTTCTCACCAGGAACACCAATAACGGCAATGATCATGTGACATATCTTCCTCACAAGGTAAAATGTTTCAAGCATGCTGTATGAGACTCAGTCTGTCTTCCAGCTGCCCGCGATCTCGCTGAAGAAACTCTGAGCTGATGAATCTCCACGGTCGTTCATTTATACTCGCTCCAGCACGCTGAATATTCAATACTACACAAGGCTGACGTGTCTTCCAACAGCTGGGTAAAAATAAACATGATGTCATTCAAGTGAAATCCCAACTGTGTTGAGGTATGGATAGCTTGACACGAAATTGCAAAATCTCAATGACGACACGACATAACGGAGAAGTCAGTGAATATAGTTGTGAAACCTTCTCAGGCTGAACTCTCGGTTTCATAATTGCTGTTGTGGAAGCAGCTAACCCTTTCCTCTCCAGCTCTGAGGAGCGTCTCGGCCGGAAGCAACGACTATTTAATTATTCATTTCCATAAATGCTACCTGGTCTGAGGAGCTCCTCGTGCGATTTGTACGTGTCAAAACATATTTCAGAGGAATGTTCGGGCAGCAATGCATCACCTGAGGCTTAATAGAAGTTGAGTAATGCAACAAGCATTGACCCGAAAGATAAGAGTAATTCAAAAATGGAAAGTTTTAAAAAGAAGAAAATTCTTGTTTTTTAATGGCCGAGTCAAATTTCGGAACTTAATCGGTAGAAATGTTGTGGATGGACATGAAGCGAGTAGTCCTTGCAAGGAAAGCTAGCCACGCCCCACAGCTGAAGCCACTTTGTAAGGAGGTATCACCTAATTTTCCTCCAGGTCAATTTTTTGGACTGAGCAATTGCTGCCGGGAACGTTTGTTGGAAAGTACTGCTGTGCAAGGGGGTCACACGTGTTACTGAAAACAAAGGTTCACATGTTTTTCCAACAGTTGCATTAATATTGGATCATTTGCCTCAATAAATAATTGTATAAGTCTCATGTCTTTTTGTGTTATTTATTTAATTGGGTTCTCTTTATCTAGTTAGGGACCTGTGTGAAGATCTGATCACATTTTCGGCCATATTTATGTAGAAAGAGAGAAAGTTCTACAGGGTTCACAAGCCACTGTACTTAGGCATATTAACTTATTTGACATTTTGAATTGCACTTTCACTATAAAGATAATACGACATTGTATATTCGTATTTCGTGACGTGCTACCTCCATGTACCTGTGTATTGAATGATCTGAATTGAGTAGCACATGAGAAGGGCGCTCGCTGTGTCTGTATAATTGTTGAGGTAATAAGGTAGTGGGTCGTTGGTTATGGGTAGTGTCACGTGACAGACCAACTTTTTTTTTGGAGGGAGGTGTTACATACCCCGTGGGTATTGTCACGTATCCCGCGACGGATTAAAGAACCGGCAGAAATAGAAAACACTTTGGAGTCCAGTATTGCTATTAACTAATACTATTTATTAGTAACTACGCAATACAGTAATTTAAATGCAGGTATATCAAACAGAATAGCAATGAATGTGTGTGTGTGTGTGTGTGTGTGTGTGTGTGCGCGTGTGTGCGTGTGTTGTGCGTGTTTGTTGTGGTGTTTGTTTCTGTGTGTGTGTGTGTGTGTGTTTGTTGTGTGTGTGTGTGTGTGTGTGTGTGTGTGGAAATATATGAAAACCAAGCTTCTTCAACTCTCGGGGTAAACGAGAGAGATTTGAATCTCCAGGTGAGCTGATGCCGTTGATCTTCCCTTTGTCCTCCGAAATCCTTTGGAAGTCAACGACTGTGACCACAACAAAGGGGCCCGTTCTTCTGTGGTTGAATTGTCAACCCAGGCGAGGATTGGACACACGAATAACTGCCCACCGGTCACACCCTTTCCATACTGCAAGAACAACTGATCGAGCCGCCTGATCCATCCTCCAAAACTCTCTCTTTCTGTGGGCACAACAAAGTTCATTCAGTGTCCAAAACCATGTGCCCGTAGGTTTATCATCTGACCTTCTATTTATCTCACTGTGCTGAATACCAACTGTCTCTCAAACAGTTCCTCCCTTCTCTCTCTGTAAGAACGTACAAGCAGTCAATGTCCTTGTAGAAAGTATAAGTAAACTGTGAGCGGTCTTCGTCTCTCTCTCTCTCTCTCTCTCTCTCTCTCTCTCTCTCTCTCTCTCTCTCTCTCTCTCTCTCTCTTTCTTTCTCTGTCTTTTTAACAAGGTGTCTGGTGTATGGCACCTCATTCTCTCTCTTTTCAAAAGCACAGTTGATAGGGGTAACTCAGGATCCCGTCACAGAAAAAATGTATCAATTTGTCAGATGGTCATCGAAGGGCTGATAAGGGGTGGTGATACGTGGTGATTAACTCCCATGGGTGAGTAGGGCTGCGATATTCTCAAAGAGTGACGGGGCTCTCAAGAGTGCTGATGTAGAGACGGACAAGGAAATGGAAGTTCAAACATCAGTGAAAATAGGCATACGGTTTGATAATGTGGTGTTCAGTACATTCCGAAAACCTGCCTTCAGTGACGATAGCAATCATAATATATAATATTGGTCTGATTAGAACATTAATGTTTCTTCAGTGAAGGGTATGATAGCAGGGGAGCCGATGCAGAGGGATTTCGCCATGAAGCTGCAGAAAGCGGAACATTTCAGATATTCAGGGATCAGACCCTTCTTAAAACGGAGGAGGAACAGGTGTTTCACAGAGAATTATTAGCGACATTCATCTGTTCAGTAGTAGTAAACATTCTCTATATCAGATGCATCGAATATGAAGGGAATAGGTTCAGTGGAAGTGGAAGTTTATGCTAAGTTAGCGTAAGTTGTTGACTTTCCTGATTTCATTCTGACGTGAGGAAATGACACAGCAACTTCAATGGATCAGTACCGACCTCGGCTACTGTACTTACAGTGGTCACAGTGATGTCTCCCCTACACAAGAAAAAAAAAGAGAGCGGCTGTGTGTACTTAGTCTATTCCCTGTTTATTTCCACTATATTACTTAATCCACTGATACACAAACTTTTTGTCTCTGTCTCCAACACTCTCCACTGCCATCACGAGGCAGCACTTAAATTCGAGGATCGGCACCTCATCTTCCAAATGGACACATTGCGACCATCGGGAATGCGCTGTACTTTGTTTTCGTCCGCTGGCAGAACTTCCCTCTGATTGTTTCTATGGTGATGTCCCGGTCCCCCTCTCGCCCCGGCAAGATAAAATCCTAAAGAAACGCTCCGTTCTCTAATTTATTGTTCACCGCCCTGCAATCTTCATGTTGGAACTTGGCACATTTACACTCTTGACCCATTTCCAAAGGTGAGTGTTAACTAGTTTTGCTTACTACGGAGACTTTTCCAATGGATAAGTTCTACCAGTCTAGGTTTCTGTTTCAGACCTTGAAACAACATCTGTTTCGCGATTCACGCTGGAAAAAAATAATGGGTCATAATGTGCCAAGTGTCTATGGTCAGAGCAAGCCGATCTATGGCAGCGAATAATGTGGAGGCATTGCTTGGCGTGGTGTAGTGGCGGATGAATGATATCTAAAAGTGTGCGAGATTTCCTCCAGGATGAAATGCACATTGTCACAAGCGGCAGAGAATTCACCTATGTGTACACCGACTGAGTGTTCCTTACACTCCACGAACAGTCATAGACTAGGAAAGGGAATAACCAGGAAAATAATTTTACATTGACAAGGCGTCCCTCTTGATCCTGATGAAATCTTCGTGTTTCCGACATAGGGTCATCATCTTCTACGACGGTTGCTATCCTCAGAGTTGTTGCTACTGGTATTCCTGAAATCAAATATTTGTATTCATTTCCTTACCAGATCAATCTGTTAAGATTAATTTTCGTTGACTCTATCTGTAGGGCTTTCCCCCCACGCTTGTGATCCAAGTAATTAATTTTTCTCCTGTCAATCTGTTTTAAACGAGACCAACTAGGTTAGCCAAACACTTGGCTCAGACCACCAGGTCACATGCTATTCCTTCGGCTAGTTTGTTTCTTATTTTTTTCTTCTCATCTGAAAATAGTCTCTGGTTTAGCAGATCAGAAGCAATGAGAAAACTATAAGGATAATATGACTAAACAAAACTCAATGTGTCCACCTGTAATAGCTCTGATTAAGTCTTCACTGAGTGACAATAAATATTTGTTTTTTCCCCCCATTGCCTAGTTCCACTGCCTTTGCCTCGCTCCTGCTTACTGACCTGCAGATTACAGTTCTTTCTGGAGAACGCATCTGTCTGTATGTCTATTCATCCATCTATTTACAGTATCTATATCTATCTACCTATCTATTTATCTATCTATCTATCCGTCTGTCTATATCTACCTGTATCTCCCTCTTCTTCTTCCCTGCCCGATTGCTCCTCTCTCGACCTGTCTAACCGTATTTTGTTCATCTGTTGCTGCACCAGAAATTGCAGCTTTGATCGCAAGGAGATGGACATTGATTGACTGTTATGGAGATGGAAATGCCTCTTTTCTCAATCCTACTGGATCGATGTCCACAAGATGGAAATGCTGTGCTGTGGGAATGACGTCAGTTCACCATTCCATTGCCGCTTCAAGGCATTTACAAAGTCGGACTGAATTTCATGATCCATTAGCCAGCGATACGGCAGTCTGCAATCTCTCACTTGGTGTCCCAGGTGTGACTGCATTGATGATATGTGGTTTGGTGGATATAGAGTGGCAAAAGTAAGTGAAGGTTCATGCCAACTGGCTGAGAAAATGAAGCACAGTGCTGGACAATCAACTCAGATGAAAATATAAGTTCTCAGCCCCAATGTGTTGGCTGGGCATACAACGGAATAACGTAAACAGAGTGATTCAAGGGAAGATGAAGATTAACACCAAGTTAATCTGCAGTCCATTTACAGGGAAGAGCTCCACTCTGATTGTCCCAACTGATCAGCGACTAGCATTCGGGTTCCGGCACTCCAGTTCCCCGCAGTGTGGGTAGATGCCGCTGTCCGTTCTCTAATCGCTTCGATCACCAGAACGGGAAGGAACCGTCGCGCACACCCTTGTCTCCCGATGCTCCTTTGGTCTCAGTATCCGAAAATGACGAGGAGGCTGTCCTCAAGCAAGTGAATACAAGGTAAGCATCCGTTTCGGACGAAGCACTTGGCCGAGTACTGATGACCTTTTCCGGAAAAAGGTCTGGCTGTTGCATTTACGCAAATCTTCAGCCTCCCTCTGCGCAGTGTGTGGTACTCAACTGCTTTAAGCAGGCTTTCATTACACCAGTGCCGAAGATGAACACAGTAACGTGTCAAAATATTATCGTCCAGAAGCACTTACTTCCACAATAAAAGACTTTTGAGAGACTGGTGTTGAAACATGTCAGCTCCTGTTTGAATGACTATGTATCCGCTCCAGTTCGTCTGCCGCAGCAACAGGTCTACAGCAGATGCCATCTCCTTCTCTCTTCATGCAACCCTGGAACATCTGGACACCAAAGAGGCTTACATCATGACGCCGTTTACCGAATGCAGCTCGGAATTTAACACTATTATCCTCTTCTCAACGATCAGTAACACCAGGATCTGGGCCTCAATACCCGCTTGTGCAAATCGATCATAAATGTCCTCACTTATATAACATAGTCAGCACCGATTTGCAAAATCATCACCTCCACGATCTCCATCAGCACAGCAGCGGCAATGTGTAACTAGCCCCCTTCTTTTCTCGCTTTACAATTATGACTGTGTGGCTAAGCACAGCTCCAACACCATATTCAAGTTTGCCGATGACACCCCCGGCGTGATCTGTATCAAATTGAGAGATGAATCACCAGACAGAAGGAGATTGAAATCCTGGCTGAGCGGTGTCATCAACCTCTCACTCAATATCAATAAGACCAAGGAACTGTGTCTCCAAGTTCGGGTATGGCCCAAATGCCGAGCGGGAGACACTTAGACAGATAGACACAGGACCAGGCAGGCAGAGGACAGGAAGACAGGCTGAGCACTCAGTACTTAATCGTAAGAGTTCCAGCGTCAGTAGTTCAGTTTGTTATTTCGCCTTTCGGTTGCGTTTGCTCGTCTTGTTTATCTGGATTGGTTCATTCTCCACCTTACTCTGCATTTCGCGCCACCACCATCCATGGTTTTTTCGCTACATCCACAGGATTATCAGGCTTGTATATGTTACCCAATCTCAAGATCCTTGTGACGTTCATCCTGCAAATGAAACAACACTTGATCAGGAAGTGAAGGACTTTTGAATGGAATTCGACCGACAAGCTGATTTGTGGACGAGAACGAACGAACCTTGACTGACCCCCCGCATATCTTTTGAATTTTGGAGGAAAGTGCAACGCAATTATGGCACGTCGAACATGATACATGGGGAAAGACAGAGATCATTATCTAATATGACCATTGAAACTATGTGGTCGCATTTTTTAACGCTGCGACACCTCGTCTCCATTTGCAATTACATTATTTTTTTCTCGTTAATACTCGCGCATACTCACAAACACACTCTCGCTCTCTCACACACGCGCGCGCGCGCGCGCGCACACACACTCACACACACACACACACACACACACTCACACACACACACACACACACACACACACACACACACATACACACATACACACACACAGGCACAGAAATACATGGTAGGTGAAATGGAATCGATCTCTGCTTTAATTGTTGTACTTGAAGATGTTTTGCTTATTTAACTACAATTTCGCGCATCAAATCAATGTTTTTGTTTAAAGAATCTAAATGTAATGAGCACAGACAGGTACCTCTATGGATTCCGTTATCTACTAAGACACAGGTCCATGGAGAGTCCCGCGTCTAAAAAATTACAAGTTACTGCGACCTCGTAGTTAGTCACTTCGTCTAACGTGACCGGAAAATGTATTTATTATCAACACACATCAAAGTTGCTGGTGAACGCAGCAGGCCAGGCAGCATCTATAGGAAGAGGCGCAGTCGACGTTTCAGGCCGAGACCCTAGTCCTGACGAAGGGTCTCGGCCTGAAACGTCGACTGCGCCTCTTCCTATAGATGCTGCCTGGCCTGCTGCGTTCACCAGCAACTTTGATGTGTGTTGCTTGAATTTCCAGCATCTGCAGAATTCCTGTTGTTTGTATTTATTATCATCTCGTTTCAATTACAAAGTTCATTTTTAACGAGAACGTGCTTTTGTAGAGTGTACTGTTAAGCAAAGCGATATCAAGCAATCGTCCTTCGTAAACATTCTTCCACTTACTGGCCTTTAGCGGATTTACTAAAACTACTAACGTAATTTTCTTCATCACTGAGATAGTTTGAACAACAAAACATTTGAAATGTGCAGGTGGCTGTGAATAGTAATTATTATGGAAACTTGCATATAGACATATGACCGATGTATCGGTTGATTGTCATCTCCAGCTTCCAGGCTACGAATGCGCTGATAAAGAGTTCATTTTGTGAGGGAAAGGTTTGTACGATAGAGAATGGAGAACATCACCGCACTTCATAGGGAGGATATCGTTTTGGAGTGAGCAACCAATTGGTCTTCTCGGAGAAATTTAATCCAGAATGGTCACTTTGAAGTAGATGTGTAAATTTATTATCAAAGCAGCTATATGTCACCGTATACAGTGAAACCCGGATTTTGCACGCCCCGATTTAACGCGAATTCGGATATAACACGATGTGTCATTGGACTCCATGTCCATCCATGTCCATGTCCATCCACACTCCCCCTTCTCCATCCTTGTATCCCTTTTGCCAATCAACTTCCCGGCTCTTGGCTTCTTCCCTCATCCTCCTGTCTTCTATCATTTTGGGTCTGTCCGCCCCCCCCCCCAACTTTCAAATCCTTTACTATCTCTTTTTTCCGTTACTCCTCACGAAGGGTCTCGACCAGATGCTGCCTGGCCTGCTGCGTTCCACCAGCAGTTTGTGTGAGTCACTGGACCTTTTTCTAGCAGAAACAAACTGCTAGAAAAAGAAAACCTTTTTCTGTGAAAGATAAGCTTCACGCACTTGACGCGATCAAGACTTAAAGTCATACTCAAGATGCACGAGGCCTGAACCAACACTCCGTGGCTGGAAATCTCACGAAGAAAAGTTACGAGCGTCGCTTTGCAAAGTTGAAGAAGAAGCAGGTCTAAAAGCCAAACGCCAAACGATCGCGTTATAATGGGGTTTCACTGTACGTACAGGACTGAGATTCATTTTCTGAATTTCATAAACAATGAACCCAGTAAACATAATCAATGTCTAGACGTCGACACGGAAGCGTCGAAATTCTGGCTCTGAGATGTAGATGTAGATGTAGAATATTATTGAAAATACATAACAAAATACCAAAATATTCAAGGTAAATGCCGGAAATTCTAAAAGAAGCTAGAAACAATTGAACACACTCCATGACCCTGGAGCAGTTTAACTCAATCTGATGACATACACAGGCAAAATCAAATTAATAGCATCATTCACCAAAATACTGGTTTAAAATATAAACTCATTAAAAGACACCATACCTTACTATAAACACAATCTGTCCCACTTTTAGTGTCAGAGTCCTACTCATTATACCACGACCGATTGTGGAGAGCAGAATCCATAATAATCGTCCAGATGTAATATTACTGCATAAACACGCAGGAACAACGTACTTAACAGATATAGCCATTCTAAAAACATATAACATTCAGAAATCAATAAGTGAAAACCACCGGAGACATGTCGAATTAAAAGGAGAAATTGAAAGACTATGGGCAAGAACAGGACAAATTCTGTCCCAATAGAAATACCCACAAGTGGTTTCACACCAAAAGGCCCTGCACACTAGCACTAAACAATTAGGGCTACACAACAATATCTGTGTAAGTATTCAGAAAGCTACTAAACTAACCAACACTAGAATAGTCCGGAGGTTCCTAGCATTTAAGAAACGAGTGTGCTTGGCTATGCCCATGTACCACAGGTTCTGAACTTTGAAAACATAATAATAAATAATAAATAAGCAATACATATCAAGAAAAGCAGATACAGAGTTCTTGAAAGTCAGTCCATAGCCTCTGGGAACAGTTCGGAGATGGGGTGACGGAAGTTGATTGATATAATCCCCACTAGTTCAAGGGCTAATGGTTGAGGGGTAAGAACCTGCTGCAGGAGGCGCTGAAGCTCCTATACCTTTTTCCGTACAGAGGCAGCACGAAGAGAGAAAGGCCTTGATGCTGTGGGTCACTGATGATATATACTGCTTTCCTGCAACAGCGCTCCGTGCGGATGTGCTCAATGGTCGGGAAGGGCTTCTCCTAGGCACCGGTATAATTAAAGCCTGCTTGAAGCAGGTATGTTCCTCAGACTGCCTATGCGAGAGATTAAAGATATCGATGAAAAGTCCAGACCGTTGCTCAACACACCCCATTCGTACTCGCCCAGGGTCTCAATCTGGGCCGGATGATTACCGTTGGTTCACCTTCCTGAATAATTCTGTCATCTCAGCAGTGACAGGTTCATCGGGGGCTGTGAGTGTTCTTGAAGGCTCCTGCATGTCTTGACGGCCAGAGGGCATGTCGAGAAGGCATTAGGATCATCTGCAGGCAATGCCTTGTTTTCATCTATGTCGCTTGGCTTCACTTTGTAGGAAGTGATTGCATTCAAGCCCAGCCATAGCTGTCGAGCATTTGTCAGTGACTCAGGTTTGGCCCGCAGTAGCTTGCGGATCTTATGGTTCTGACTGGGGAAGAAGATGAATGACTTGGTGGGGACACACTCGTTTACGACTGTTTTTATAAAGTCCGTGACAACCACGGTGATGATCATTCCGATCCTTTGATGAGCCCTTAAACACGGCCAAGTTCACCGACTCGAACCAATCCTACAGCTGTTCGTGTACCTCCCGGGACCCCGCTTCTGTTGTCTAATCACCGGAGCCTTTCTGATTTCCTTATTCCTGAATGCAGGGAGGAGATGTACAGCCAAGTGATCAGATTTCCCGAAGTGTGGTCGAGGAACAGTTGGCATCGCTAATCGTGGTATAGCAATACCTGGATGTGTTGTGACCCTTGGAGTTGCAGGTTACATTTTGGAGATAATTGGCAGGATAATTTATTCAAACAAGCCTGATTGAAGTCGGCGACAATAATTTTAAAAACTGATTGAAGCGAACGAATGATTTGAAAGGTTCGTGCTACGCTGCTTCTTTTTTGCTGATGATATCATTCAATACCTCGAGTGCTTGCCTGAGGTAGGCATTTGTCGGCATGTAAACTGGAACAGCAAGAAGAACTCTCTTGGTAGTTGGTCATTAAAGGTATCAGCTTTGGGAAACACGAGTGCGACAAGACAGCTGCGTCTTAGCAACTCAAAGAGTTTATACTGAACGACAAACCCTGACCTTTTGTCTTCTCCGAATCAGCAGTCCATTCCATACTGTGTATCGAGAAACCTCCAGTCTTACCGACGGAAACGGCGGGTCTTGAGTAAGCCGTGTCTTCTTTAAGCGGGAAATGCAGCAAATTCTCATTTCTCTCCGACACAACGATCTATCTATAAGGTAGTTAATCGTGTTCGTCGGCCAGTACATTTGCTGAGAAGATGCAGGTTAGAGGAGCTTCATTCCTTTGCTTTTCTTCCTGGGTTACAGTCATCACCCCCCACCCCCCGTAGGTTTATGGCGACGTACCTTGGATAGCTTAAAGGTGTGGTACCTGCAAGGCTCACAGTTAAACGAACCAAATCATTCAGAAAATCGTGAAACCGCTAGTTGGTTAAGATGGTTCAAAAGTACAGTGTGTTAACTGAAGGGAATTTGCAGGCTGCCGTCTGTCGTGAGATTGGTTCAGATGTATAGTTAGAAGTTCTGTCAGCTGCTGCAACACGTCTCTGTGTTCCACCTGCACCATCTCACACAGGAGATGGTTTTCTAGTCGAACAAGGGGATTTTAGAGGAGAAGATGTAGAACTGAACATACCTGAATGACTTTATCCTTTCTGTTATTGGAGTAGATGACAACGTTGTCGATGTAGATGGAAGCAGAGCTGCGTAGCATATCTCGGAGTGTCTCATTAATGAAGCCATGGAAAACGGCTAGAATGTTGGAAAGTCGAAAGTGCATCACTTTGTGCCCAGTGGATGTTATGAACGCTGTGTTGCATATTCAGCAGCCCCCAGCAGCGCCCCCCCAACTCCACCCCTATACACCGCCGCCCACACCACCACCTGGCGGATGTTGATCCGATTTCTGCAGATCTGGACCACACGGTGTGTGTGAATTTGTTGTCCATGAGGGCATAGGTTTGTGTATCGTTACAGTGATCCTGGTGAGTCCACCGTTGTCACTGCAGAGACGAAGATACTGCACCGTTCGGACAAGCGGCTGGGCAGATGAAGCCGCGCTTTACCGCTTCGGCCATGCCGTCATCGATAGTTTCGGTCAGTGAAGGTGTGAGGGAGAAGAGAGTGCCGCGGGAATGGGAGATGTCCGGAAGGAGGCCATGCCTGTGAGGTGACAGGGCGTTTGCTTCTCTATTACCGAAAGCGATGGCTAAGTTGTGATAGTCCTGTGCAGGTTTGGTGACGGCCGGGGTCCACTCCGTTTTCACGGATTTATTGGGCGGAGTCAACTGAGGTTGCAGGCCGGGATTCCGGCAGGTGGGTCTCCAACTCCACAGGCAAAGTGAGGGTCTTGAGTGAGGAGCCAAGAGTAACACAAGGTGAAAGGAGTGTTGGGTGAGGAATTGAATGGACTCGTGGTGAACAAGCTGTGCGGGCGCCCGGGCTGTCACAAATCCCAAGGGCGGTTCGCCAATGGCCGCGATGTCGATGGCGTGAGGGACAGATTCGGTTGGGCGTCCAAGCTGCACACACACTGTCCGATTCAGAAAGTAATCTGCTGCGCCGGTATCCAGCAGAGACTTCTTCGCCTGTAGAGCCGACGGACTGTGGGCAAGGACAGAAGGAGTGAGACGGGCTCTGGTAATGGAACGAGGAGCTGGGTAGAGCCGACTCGGTTGATATTTGATGCGTTGGTGGTCGGCTCCACCGTATTAGCTACGCAGTTTTTTGTTTCCTCCACCAACGCTCGGACTCCTGGGGTGTGTTAAAGAATCTCTCCCTAACACCGTGGGTCCTGGAGCCATTGGTGATGAGGCTCGTTCCATAAGATCGCTGTCAATACGGAGAGTCGGATTGATGAGGTTTCGCAGGTCAGTGGGCAACTCCCAGGTAAACAGATCATACTTCAATTTCTCCGAGAGGCTGTGATGGAAATGGACAAGCGGCCCCTCCGCTATTCTAGCCGAACCCCGGGGCGAGGCTCCTGGACTGCACGGCACGATCCGTGTCGCAGGTGAAGTGTCAGGTCCGCTGCCTCCTTTGCACATCTCGGATGGTCGGAGGCGCAGCGCATGTCAGCGGTGACATCCTCATATTTATTGCAAATGCTGTCTTCATAAGCGGTCGCCCACCTCGTGCATTCAAGAGATGGACAAGGAAGACGACCTTGACACGGCGTATTGAACATAGAGAAGTTGGAGCTCGAAGTGTAAGACGCTCTGGGACGGGAAATTGCAGCATCGGGTTAGAGATCCGTCAAAGCTTTCGGGCAGCAGAATCCTCGGTTCAGAGGAAGAATGCTGACGAACCCGGAGCTCATACACCGAGGCGGAGACTTCGCTGAGAGCGGTGGACTGTAGTTACCGGTTTCCTGCTGCTTCTGATTGTGTGTTCATGTCGGCGGACGATTTCCTTCAGGCAAACATACTTTTAGGTCAATCGACGTTTCTCTCATCCTGTCAGGAAATGAAGAGGAGTTTTGGCGTAAAGCAGAACAGCGGAGACGATTCAGCAGTGATCGTTAAGATTAATCAGAAACCGCATCATAACGAGCCACGAAGGGCCAGGAAGAAGGGAGAACAGAAACTAAGTACAACATGCAACAGGGTCATCTTCAGGCAGGGGAGGTGAAAGCTCGGAGCAACTGGTTCAGGCCAGCTAGTTGGATGAGTGAACAGGGACTGTGGATGAGAATTGAGGTTAAATGGACACTGATATCTGAACAGCTCCATTTTCCCGGCGACACCCCTCTGCATCAGCTCCATTGCAATCACATCCCTGACCGATGGGGAGCAGAAAATTACCATATGCTAATCAGGCAATAGTATCTTTTATATATTACTGCACCATGACCTTTCCCGTCAGTGAAGGTACATTATTAATCCGCTCACTACCGTCATTGATGTTTGAAATTCCATTACCTTGTGCGTCTTAGAAACGCAGCGTCCGATCTTACGGACCTCCAGCACCCAGGCCGTGCCCTTTTTCTCACTGTTACCATCAGGGAGGAGGTACAGAAGCCTGAAGGCACACACTCATATAGTCATAATCATAGTCATAGTCATAGTCATACTTTATTGATCCCGGGGGAAATTGGTTTTCATTACAGTTGCACCATAAATAATAAATAGTAATAGAACCATAAATAGTTAAATAGTAATATGTAAATTTATGCCAGGAAATTATGAAATAAGTCCAGGACCAGCCTATTGGCTCAGGGTGTCTGACCCTCCAAGGGAGGAGTTGTAAAGTTTGATGGCCACAGGCAGGAATGACTTCCTATGACGCTCTGTGCTGCATCTCGGTGGAATGAGTCTCTGGCTGAATGTACTCCTGTGCCCAACCAGTACATTATGTAGTGGATGGGAGACATTGTTCAAGATGGCATGCAACTTAGACAACATCCTCTTTTCAGACACCACCGTCAGAGAGTCCAGCTCCATCCCCACAACATCACTGGCCTTACGAATGAGTTTGTTGATTCTGTTGGTGTCTGCTACCCTCAGCCTGCTGCCCCAGCACACAACAGCAAACACGATAGCACTGGCCACCATAGACTCGTAGAACATCCTCAGCATCGTCCGGCAGATGTTAAAGGACCTCAGTCTCCTCAGGAAATAGAGATGGCTCTGACCCTCCTTGTAGACAGCCTCAGTGTTCTTTGACCAGTCCAGTTTATTCTCAATACGTATCCCCAGGTATTTGTAATCCTCCACCATGTCCACACTGACCTCCTGGATGGAAACAGGGGTCACCGGTACCTTAGCTCTTCTCAGGTCCACCACCAGCTCCTTAGTCTTTTTCACATTAAGCTGCAGATAATTCTGCTCACACCATGTGACAAAGTTTCCTACCGTAGCCCTGTACTCAGCCTCACCTCCCTTGCTAATGCATCCAGCTATGGCAGAGTCATCCGAAAACTTCTGAAGATGACAAGACTTTGTGTAGTAGTTGAAGTCCGATATGTAAATGGTGAAGAGAAAGGGAAACAAGACAGTCCCCTGTGGAGCCCCAGTGCTGCTGATCACTCTGTGGGACACACAGTGCTGCAAGCACACATACTGTGGTCTGCCAGTCAGGTAATCAAGAACCCATGACACCAGGAAAACATCCACCTGCATCGCTGTCAGCTTCTCCCCCAGCAGAGCAGGCCGGATGGTATTGAACGCACTGGAGAAGTCAAAAAACATGACCCTCACAGTGCTCGCTGGCTTGTCCAGGTGGGCGTAGACACGGTTCAGCAGGTAGACGATGGCATCCTCAACTCCTAGTCGGGGCTGGTAGGCGAACTGGAGGGGACCTAAGTCTGGCCTGACCATAGGCCGGAACAGCTCCAGAACAAGTCTCTCCAGGATGTTCATGATGTGGGAGGTCAATGCCACCGGTCTGTAGTCATCGAGGCTGCTGGGGCGCAGCGTCTTCGGCACAGGGACGAGGCAGGATGGCTTCCACAGCACAGGAACCCTCCGGAGACTCAGGCTCAGGTTGAATATATGGCGAAGTACTCCACATAGCTGAGGGGCACAGGCTTTGAGCACATAGGCACACGCTCAGTGATTTAGGTACATCTTCTTCCCCTCTGCCTTCCGATTCCCAAATGAACAATGTTTGGTCAATACCTCAGTATGTTTTAATATTCAGTATTTCTGTTTTTGCACGTTTTAAAAAAAATATTCAATATACGGAACCGATTTACTTGTTTATTTACTGTTAATATTACATTATTTGTTGTTATTGTTATTCTTTCCCTGCTACTTCATGTTTGCATGGAACTGCTGCTGCCAAGTTAACAAATTTCACGTCACCTGCCGGTGATAATAAACCTGATTCTGATTCTGAATCCGCACTCACGAGAACCCGTTCACACTCTGTGAATAACTTAGCGATACTCACCCATGACGATAATCACCACATACCTCAATATTGATCCCGATCTGCCGTTCAGTATCCATCTAATGAAATTAATCCCACAACCCAGGACCCATGATTTATTACTGCAACGAGTATCTAGTCACAGTGGAAGTCTTTTCTTGTGTGCCACTCAGTTCAGACCACTCAATACATAAGCACTTCGTTAGAAACAAACCACAGAGTATAGAATACTGTGTAGTATTCCCAATGGAAATGCTGGTCGGTTCGTCGAATATGTAAATCCGTCTACCTACCTCACTATTAACAACGCTACCATTTTTTTTCATCTGCAAAACAACTGTCATTGTTGCTGCAAACGTAATGAATGCAGATGTTCTGTCGGTTTAAGCATTTTCACCATTACGAGGGTCATGTGTAGAGTGATTGAATGACTTTGCTTCATACCGGTGCGGACATGTGACGGGCTGCACCAGTGCTGGAGGAACGCAGCCGGTCAGGAAATGAATGAGCAGTTGAGGTTGCGGGTGCGAACCTAAAACAAAGCTGGATTATATAAAAAAAAAGGAGGAAGATGCCGAAAAAAGAATGTTTGGGGTCGCGGGAGGAAGACAAGCCGGAAGGTGATAGGTGAAGTCAGGTGATTGGAGTAACGTGACCAAGTAAGAGGCTGGGAGGTAATTAGCGGAAAAGGCAAAGTGCTTGAGAAGAAGGAACCTGACAGGAGAGGAGAGCCTATCTAGGGAGAAAGGGAAGGAGGAGAGGCATCCGGGGGAGAGGAAAGACAGACGAGGAGAAGAGTAAGAGTCAGAGTGGAGAATTGCAGAAGAGGGAAGGGAGAGACGGAAATTTCGGAAGATGGAGATATCCATGTCCATGCCATAAGACAGGAGGCTATTTTGACGGAATAAAACGTGTTACTCCTCCAATGAGAGATTGGCCATATCGTGGTAGAAGAGGAGGTTATAGATATGTCAGACCGGCAATGGGGATAGAAATGGAAACGGTTGGCTACTGGAATATTTTGTCGTTGGAGCTGATGTGCCGACAGTCGGCCAGAGAGAGGTCTGTTCGTATATTGCCACAGATGCTGCCTGACATGTTGACTTCAATCCAGTATTTTGTAATGTGTTGCAATTCATTCGATGAACGGTCTGGTGGGTTGACTATCTTCGTAAGCCTGGATGCGATATTAGTTTGAGACCCTTCACTATATTACACGGACATACAAACAATTTAATCTGCTTTATATAATTTTATTGTAAGATCTATCACCGAAACAATTCTCAGGGTGAAACAGACAGCCAATGACAATACAACATTGGTCTCTGATGTCCGTGTCCATGGAGACAAGGAATGACACGATCAACAATAACAATCATGAATCCGAGAGGTGAGTCTGAGCGTTTTTCGCAACAACACTCACCGACTATGAATCGTTTTAGAGATTTTGCAATTCCGTGTCAAGCTATCCATACCTCATCACATTTGGGAATTTACTTGAATGACATCATGATTATTTTTATCCCAGCTGTTGGAAGACACGTCAGCCTTGCGTAATATTGAATATTCAGTGTGCCGGAGCGAGTATAAATGAATGACCGCGGAGATTCATCAGCTCAGAGTTTCCTTCAGCGAGATCGCGGGCAGCTGGAAGACAGGTTGAATGTCACACAATATGCTTGAAACATTTTTCCGTGTGAGAAAGATATACTTCTTGATCATTGCAGTTATTGGTGTTCCCGGTAAGAACAGAGGCGAACTAACATTTGCTGTTCTGTGTGAGCGGTCTTTGGACTCGTTCAGTTACCGATAGCGTCGTGATGCCGGTGTATCAGTGAGTGCGATGCGGACATTGTAACGAACTCTGTGTTCAATCCGTGACCTCGACTGAAAATAAACCGGCAGTTGAAACGGCTGTAGAGCGGATGATAGAATGGATAGATCCATTTTGCAGATCCATGACCGACAGTTGTGATTTATCAATGCAAAGCCTCTGTCAAAGTAAACTCCGATAATCCACTGCGCTCGGCACCTTTACGGACTATTTGGTGTTATTCCGTATCAACAGCGTAACATGCTTTACATTCAGATTTATCGTATTGCGCTGTGTTTTAAGAACTTGCTTCAAGTCTGAAGGGAACGCGGGAATCGGGTCGCCGGTGAGATTCGGGGGAAAACGGTAGACATCACTTGTGAGTTAGACTCCCAGCCATCGTGAGATTTCAAAATTCAAACAAGGGTCTGTTTGCGCTTTAGTGCACCAGGGTTTGTTTCCATGCCCCACGATACGTGTAGTGAAGAGGGAGTTAAGAGCGAACCCAGCAGTGTCTGTTGGAGTCGGACGGGGTAAGGTACATACGATACACCGATCTGGAACAATAAGCCTCGCAGCATTTAGAATTATGCTGCAGTAATTTTGGAGCAACGCCTCAAACAGCGAATATTTTGAAAAACATACATTGGCTTTCCTATGGAAACTGGATGGTTTAAGCACTAGCGTTCAAAATACACGAAAACCATTTCAAATCGGGAATTAGAACTTCCTGATTGCAATCGACCGCAGTCAAGCGTAGTTGCAGAATTTTAAAGAAGCGAAGTAGCAGAGGTCGCTGTTCGCGGATGGCAAACGGGAGTTGGGGAGGAGGAGAAGACATGTGAATGGGAGACAGAGGTGGAGGGAGCGGGGCTTCGCTGCATGGGCCGATTCCAGAATGTATGTGACAGGAACGTAGCAAACATCGTCGATCAGAAATTTCCGATGTATCCAAGCTTCATAGATGTCAAAAACTTGATGGTTGGAGACTTGAAATGATTTCTGCTAACCAAAGAATATTCCCCGATTCGTTGACAATGCCTCCTTCCCAAACCCTGCTCCTCTTCCTGGACCGAATACTGTTACCATTCACCCAGCATGTAATTGTACGAGGCATCTACGAGTCCCACTTTACACCTGTTAAACTCCGGAAATGCGTTGTCTGCAAACTTTGATTGTTCTCAATTTTCATGCACATCTCTGCGCTGAGACCCGTGTGGCGGTGTGACAGCAATTCACTCATTCTTTCTGCTGTTTCTCCAGTGAATTTAGTGGCGATTGTGATCCTGTCCCGGGGAAAATGCGGCCTCTCCACCTGCACCACTCGCTACCTGGTGGCCATGGCAACGGCGGATCTACTGACCATCATCTTTCAGGTTATATTGGGGCGCGTCTTTAACTATTACTTGCCCGGGACATTTCTGGACATCACCGCCGTATGCAGTGTGAACTACGTCCCCTTAAGGGCAGCCACAGACTGTTCTGTCTGGTTCACCGTCACCTTTACGTTTGATCGGTTTGTCGCCATCTGTTGCCAGAAGCTGAAAGCAAAATATTGCACCGGGAAAACTGCAGCTGTAGTTTTGACAACAACCGGCGTTCTTTTCTGTTTTAAAAATGTGCCCTACTTCTTTATGTATCGACCAATGAAAGTAATTGATAATATACCCTGGGGCTGCATTCGTAAATCGAGTTACTATACGGATCGCGGGTGGGTGGGATATAGCTGGCTTTCTACCGTTCTAGCGCCATTGCTCCCGTTCGTATTAATACTCCTGTTCAACGCTCTGACAGTCAGACACATTTTGGTGACTAGTCGCGTCCGGAAGGGGCTGAGGGGTCAGAGCAAGGGAGACAACCGCAGTGACCCGGAGATGGAGAGCAGGAGGAAGTCTGTGATCTTACTTCTCACCATCTCCGGAAGCTTCATCACCCTGTGGTCAGTAAAAGTTGCCGAATTCCTTTATTACACCATTGCTGGATTGGATCAGAATAGTTACAACGATTCGGAATATATATTTCAACATTCTGGATACATGCTGATGATATTAAGTTGCTGCACAAACACTTTTATTTATGGGGTAACTCAGTCCAAGTTCAGAGAGCAGTTCATCAGCGCAGTGAAATATCCGCTCACGTCAATTATTCAACTAGTTAATAAACAAAACATCTAAGCTCGCAGTTCTTTTTTTCGTCTTGACACTACGGAACTGGCGGTCAGCGGAGAGCGCGGCAGCTGCGAGAGTTGTTGAGAGATCGAGCGAAACCCAGATCCGGAACAGACACTTCGGCAACTGCAGCCTGCGACTTCCACCTCCTACCAATTATTAAACTCAAACTACCTTTAATTTGTATTTTTAACTATATTTCCGCTGCCGTTACCGCCACATGTCGATCGATAAAAAATCTCGCCCTCCTCACTGATCAAGCGATCGGCATATCCGTTGCTTGTCGTTGACGGTGAGGAAACGGAGCACCGAGCGGAAATACTGCCGTCACAAGGAGTCCGGGCGCAATTCACACTGAGCGCACCGAGGATCAGCTCGGGACTGCTCCGTGCTTGCAGTCAGTAGACAACACCGCGGTGAGATTTAACTGTGTGCATCCGACATCGGATCGGCACGTCCCTCAACACGCTATGAGCAGACAACGCTCACATTTACAGATATTTTAACTTCAACATTCGTGCTTATCTGTATCAAATGAGTGAGTTTGTATCAATTTCCCGATGTGTGCACCTGCCCAGGGAATGCCTGCACTAGGTCCAATTATCATCTGCAAAAAGTCTATTTCTAAAGATGACCGGAATTACTTTGTGAGAAAAGCACGTTTCTTCCTCATTTCCCAGGGTGCCTGGCGGGTAGGGGTGGGTAACAAAAAAATTATAATAACTTTTAAAGACTTCTCAATTCCCAAAAGCTTTCCGACTATTCTAGTGGGGGTTAGTACTGGTGCGTTTTGGATATTTGCATAAATGTTGCCGTCGCTATTGTGTAGTGACTTTGTAGATATTACTGTCGGTACAATGTATACGCTGTTCATACCACAGTCTATCAACTTTCTCCTTTAAGTCAGCATAGTTCTGCTGATTTCACTTCTGGATTTCAGAACGTTGTGTATGTTTGGAATGGATCCATTAAGGAAGTTGTTTATTTTTTTTGTTTGTTTGTCTTGTGACATTCTATCGGGACGGTTATTATGAATATGAAATAATGGATCTGTCGTCATATCAATATTCACTCGGGCTCTCAAACTGAATGAGGATTGCATTTATAGTATAGCATCCTTCATGAGTTTGTCTTTTAAAGCAAGACTTTGGTGAATGATGTTTGCCTCTTGGTTCTGCCTGTGTAAGTAGTCAGATTGAAATGAACTGTTGCAAGATCCTTTGATCCCTCACAGACTTCTCAATTCAATTCAGTTCAATTTAAGTCTAATTGTCATTTATCCATATATGAATACTCATGAATACAGTCAAACGAGACAGTTCTGCCACGGGGTCAAGGTGCGAGCCCACGTTACCAACACTCACTCACAGTAAGCACACAGAAGATCATTATCACGTAATGAGAGTCCCAAACCCACATAGAATATCAGTAAAACACACAGCAACGCAGGATAGATGCAGTTTAACATCGGACTCCCCAGTCCACCGATATCATCTGTAGACTGTCACCTAGACGACCGACTCCGACCAGGCGAATCCGTGGCTTTGAGGCCCAGTCCTCGCATTTACAAAGCACAACGAGACAAATATATATGTATATATTCCGGACCCAATATGATTGAGTTCAACTTGAAATTACATAGTGGAAAGAAAAGTCTGATGTAGCAGAATTTCAATGGAGTAAGGGAAATTACAGTGGTATGAGAGAGGAGTTGGCCAAAGTAAACTGGAAGGAGCTGCTGGCAGGCATGTCCGCAGAGCAGCAGATGGTGCGCAGAGAGCGACAGAGACTGGGGAGAGGAGCCGACCAGTCGGTGAGACGAGGGAGAGAGAGAGAGACTAAGGAGGGGGGTCGACGAGTCGGTGAGAAGAGGGAGAGAGAGAGACTGAGACTATGGAGAGAGCAACGGAGGGATGGACAGATTCGGAGACGAAAAGGAGTCTGCGGTGAGAGATAGACCGACGCAGACACAGTGGGGGATATGAGAGAGCCTGGCAGAACAGACACGGGCGACAGAGAGACTTTGGAAAGAGTTTGACGAAGGGGGTGGAGATGCTAGTGGGAAAGCAGATTGCGAAAGAGAGCCGAAGGGAGAGAGACGAGAAGAGAGAGTCGGACGCGAGAGAGAGACTGGGAGAGGATACGTCACGGAGGGAGAGTGTAGGAGAGACGGAGTGGCCAGGTAGAGAGTGCCTGGGAGCAGCGGGAGAGAGGGACTAGAGAGCGGGAGAGACTGAGGACGGAGAACATCAGGAAGAGACTGACTGGGTGACTGGAGTGCTGAAGAGAGTGAGACCGGGGCTGGATGTGGCGACGAGAGAGAGTATGTTGGGGAGTGGGGGGTGTGTGGGGGAGAGCATGAGGAGATTGAGAGGGACCTTAAATGCAGATAGTGGCCATGGTGAGCAAAGAGATTGGGGTGGGTAGAGATGTTAGGTGTGGATAAAGATTTGGCTTGAGAAGAGAGTTCGGAGTGGGGATGGAACTTGGGTTGAGGAGAGACCAGGATGAGGAGAGAGACCGGGACAGAGAGAGAAACAAGAGAGGTTGAAACCTGGAATGGAAATTGAGGGGAAAAAGAGACGGGAGTATAGAGAGTCTGGAGGACAGAGAGATGGGGGGATAGGTAGGGGTTGAGAATGAGCGAGAAAGAGAGAGAATGGGCTGGACAGAGAGAGAATGTGCTGGAAAGAGAGAGCCGGTAGACGTGACTGTGAGAAAAAGAGACTGGTGAGATGGTGAAGAAACTCGGGATTAGAGAAAGACGGATGGGGAGACACACTGGAGGTTATAGTCTGGGGGACAGAAGAACGATGAGGTAAATGGGGAGAGAAAGCGGGGGAGAGAGATACGGGGGAGAGAGACGGTCGAGATAGGCAGAGGGAGAATAGGATGCGAGAGAAACTGTGGGAGAGAGAGAAAGACAGGGAAGTAAGAAAAACTGGGTAGAGAGACACAGGGCAGAGAGACAGAAGTGAGAAAGTCTGGCTAGAGGGAGAGTGACGTATAGAGAGTAGGGAGAGTTGGTCTGGTGGATAGAGAGATGGGGAGAGCGGGAGACCGGGTAGAGAGACTGGGCAGAGAGAGACACTAGCCGAGGAAGGCTGCGGGGATAGATAGAGTCGGATGATAGACATTGTGGTTTCCGGGAGATGCTGAGAAAGAGAGAGAGAGAGAGTGAGAGAGAGAGAGAGAGAGAGAGTGAGAGAGGGAGAGAGAGAGAGAGAGTAGGCAGAGTGAGGTAGAATGTAGAGAGAGAGTGGGGGACGTGAAATACTAGGAGATAAGACAGCGGGGAGAGAAACTGCGGAGAGAGAAATTTTGGGGAGACATAGACTGGGGAGAAAGAGATTGGAGGAGAAAGACGACATAGAAGTGCTAGTGGCGTGAGGGACACAGAGATCCTGGGGTGAGACAGCGAGAGAGACAGACTGAGGGGTGAGAGAGAGAGAGACTGAGGAGTGAGAGAGAGAGAGACTGGGGGGTGAGAGAGAGAGAGACTGAGGGGTCAGACAGAGAGAGAGAGAGAGAGAGAGGGGGGGAGAGACTGAGGGGTGAGAGAGAGAGAGAGACTGAGAGAGAGAGAGACTGAGGAGTGAGAGAGAGAGAGAGACTGAGGGGTGAGAGAGAGAGAGACTGAGGAGTGAGAGAGAGAGAGAGAGAGAGAGACTGAGGAGTGAGAGAGACAGAGACTGGGGGGTGAGAGAGAGAGAGACGGAGGGTAGAGGGAATGACTGCGGATTCAGACAAACTGGGCAGGAAGAGACTTGGGGAAAGAGAACCCGGAACGGGAGAGACGAGGGGAGCGACACTGGGGAGCGACAGAGCCAGGGCAGAAGGCGTGAGAGAAAAACGAGGGACACAAAGGGTCAGGGAAGATAAGATGTGGAAGGAGAGAGAGAGCTGGAGGCGAAAGAGACGGGGGGCACTGCAGGAAGAAACGGGAGGGGGTGAACGTACAGAGAACAGCGAGAGAGAGAGAGAGAGGTGGAGACTCAACGAGAAGACTGGGAGAAAGAAGGAATTTGGGGGACAGAGGGTCCGGGATGCTGAGGAGAGTGAAAGTAGGGAGGGAGAGTGAGACGCAGAGAGAGACTGTGGATTGAGAGAAAGAGCAGGGGAGAGAGACGGTGGACTTGAACGGGGACAGAGATCGGGCTGAGGAGAGAGACCTGCAGGACAGATGGTTCGAAAGATCGGAGTGTGGAAGGAAATTGGGGTGGGAAAGGCACTGGAAGGAGAGAGATCAGATGTCAAAAGCGACGGATGGTGGGACGGTAGAGGCAGCCAGAGGAAAAATGTGGTGGGAGGGGGAGAGAAGAAAGAGAGAGAGAGAGACGCGCGTAGGAAAGGCGGACTGGAGAGAGGGTGAGACGGGGAGAGAGAATATCGATAGAACACGAGAGGGAGGCCGGAGGGAGTAATTTGTCGGGGGTTGTTGAGACAGTTGGAGAGAGACCTCAGGTCTGGAGAGAGACGCAGGTGACTGACTGGGAGATGATAGAGACTAGGAGAAAACCCGGTGGAGGTGAGGCGAGAGACTAGATGTTAGAAAGAGCCGGCAGAGCAAGCGACTGGAGGAGGGCGATAGAGAGACTGGGGGCTGAGTGAGAGATTGGGATGACGGAAGATAGGGCATTGTGAGTCAGAGAAAAGGCTTATGTACCGTGAGTCATTAGAGGGTTTTCATACCAGCACGCCATTTTAGGATTTTACAGCTTCCATTGCAAAATCACTCTACAACATCCATCCAGCCCTTTCCGTCTCGGTCTGACCACTCCCTCCCTGTCACATTGATCACACTCTCCACACCATTTTCGCGATCTCCATCTTCGCGACCAGCCACTCTTTCTCTCCCGAATACCCCCACCTGCATCCCCTCCTCCGACCTATCCTTCACTCTCTCCTTCTCTCCGGCCAACCGCAGAAATCGCCCTCCCTGCCCTCCTCGGCGCCCCTTGTCCTTCCCGAACGGGACGGTGTCTGCCTGCTGGCGAGAGGTGGAGTGCCCCGGGTAGGACGCGGACGGGATACAGGCAGCCCTCTCTCCAGTCTGCAGTCGGATTTAGAGTCGTAGCCGGAGCGCAGTGCAGTCTAGAGCCGGGCCGGACTGGAAGTGGGTACGGAGAATCCGGCCCATGTCGCTGTCCTTGTACCGTGAAGTACCCGGATTCCTCCTCCACCTTCCTGCTCCCTTCTACTCCCTATTCAATACAGTGATTCGCCTGTGCCGACCCTCATCCGAACACAAAACGCCCCCGACCTCCTGCCTCTGTCCCAGGCTATAAGGGTGCTGAGGGCGCAGGAGCGTCCCGAGTGTGTGCGCAGACGGGCCTCGCTTGCGAGGCGTTTCGGGTCGATAGGTCCTGAGGCCGAAGAGGCTGTGGGAAGCTGAGAGAAGGTTGGAGATTTACCTCACCCCCGTGATCCATGGGGGAGAGCCGGCCCGGTAGGTGTGTGATCAGAAGTCCCGGCACTCGTGGGTTTGGCGGTGCTCCTGGGCTCGGTGATTCCGTAGCCTGGAGGGCAAAGGAAGGGTGGAGTGAGAGCATGGGAATGCGGGGTTGGGCCGGTAGGGGGAGCTACTGGATGGAGGTCCCGGCACTCGTGGGTTTGGCGGTGCTCCTGGGCTCGGTGATTCCGTAGCCTGGAGGGCAAAGGAAGGGTGGGGTGACAGCATGGGAATGCGGAGTTCGGCCGGTAGGGGGAGCTACTGGATGGAGGTCCCGGCACTCGTGGGTTTGGCGGTGCTCCTGGGGTCGGTGATTCCGTAGCCTGGAGGGCAAAGGAAGGGTGGAGTGAGAGCATGGGAATGCGGAGTCCGGCCGGTAGGGGGAGCTACTGGATGGAGGTCCCGGCACTCGTGGATTTGGCGGTGCTCCTGGGCTCGGGGATTCCGTAGCCTGGAGGGCAAAGGAAGGGTGGAGTGAGAGCATGGGAATGCGGGGTTCGGCCGGTAGGGGGAGCTACTGGATGGAGGTCCCGGCACTCGTGGGTTTGGCGGTGCTCCTGGGCTCGGTGATTCCGTAGCCTGGAGGGCAAAGGAAGGGTGGAGTGAGAGCATGGGAATGCGGAGTTCGGCCGGTAGGGGGAGCTACTGGATGGAGGTCCCGGCACTCGTGGGTTTGGCGGTGCTCCTGGGCTCGGTGATTCCGTAGCCTGGAGGGCAAAGGAAGGGTGGAGTGAGAGCATGGGAATGCGGAGTCCGGCCGGTAGGGGGAGCTACTGGATGGAGGTCCCGGCACTCGTGGGTTTGGCGGTGCTCCTGGGCTCGGTGATTCCGTAGCCTGGAGGGCAAAGGAAGGGTGGAGTGAGAGCATGGGAATGCGGAGTTCGGCCGGTAGGGGGAGCTACTGGATGGAGGTCCCGGCACTCGTGGGTTTGGCGGTGCTCCTGGGCTCGGTGATTCCGTAGCCTGGAGGGCAAAGGAAGGGTGGAGTGAGAGCATGGGAATGCGGAGCTCGGCCGGTAGGGGGAGCTACTGGATGGAGGTCCCGGCACTCGTGGGTTTGGCGGTGCTCCTGGGCTCGGTGATTCCGTAGCCTGGAGGGCAAAGGAAGGGTGGGGTGAGAGCATGGGAATGCGGAGCTCGGCCGGTAGGGGGAGCTACTGGATGGAGGTCCCGGCACTCGTGTGTTTGGCGGTGCTCCTGGGCTCGGTGATTCCGTAGCCTGGAGGGCAAAGGAAGGGTGGAGTGAGAGCATGGGAATGCGGAGTTCGGCCGGTAGGGGGAGCTACTGGATGGAGGTCCCGGCACTCGTGGGTTTGGCGGTGCTCCTGGGCTCGGTGATTCCGTAGCCTGGAGGGCAAAGGAAGGGTGGGGTGAGAGCATGGGAATGCGGGGTTCGGCCGGTAGGGGGAGCTACTGGATGGAGGTCCCGGCACTCGTGGGTTTGGCGGTGCTCCTGGGCTCGGTGATTCCGTAGCCTGGAGGGCAAAGGAAGGGTGGGGTGAGAGCATGGGAATGCGGAGTTCGGCCGGTAGGGGGAGCTACTGGATGGAGGTCCCGGCACTCGTGGGTTTGGCGGTGCTCCTGGGCTCGGTGATTCCGTAGCCTGGAGGGCAAAGGAAGGGTGGAGTGAGAGCATGGGAATGCGGAGTTCGGCCGGTAGGGGGAGCTACTGGATGGAGGTCCCGGCACTCGTGGGTTTGGCGGTGCTCCTGGGCTCGGTGATTCCGTAGCCTGGAGGGCAAAGGAAGGGTGGAGTGAGAGCATGGGAATGCGGAGTTCGGCCGGTAGGGGGAGCTACTGGATGGAGGTCCCGGCACTCGTGTGTTTGGCGGTGCTCCTGGGCTCGGTGATTCCGTAGCCTGGAGGGCAAAGGAAGGGTGGAGTGAGAGCATGGGAATGCGGAGCTCGGCCGGTAGGGGGAGCTACTGGATGGAGGTCCCGGCACTCGTGGGTTTGGCGGTGCTCCTGGGCTCGGTGATTCCGTAGCCTGGAGGGCAAAGGAAGGGTGGGGTGACAGCATGGGAATGCGGAGCTCGGCCGGTAGGGGGAGCTACTGGATGGAGGTCCCGGCACTCGTGTGTTTGGCGGTGCTCCTGGGCTCGGGGATTCCGTAGCCTGGAGGGCAAAGGAAGGGTGGGGTGAGAGCATGGGAATGCGGAGCTCGGCCGGTAGGGGGAGCTACTGGATGGAGGTCCCGGCACTCGTGGGTTTGGCGGTGCTCCTGGGCTCGGTGATTCCGTAGCCTGGAGGGCAAAGGAAGGGTGGAGTGAGAGCATGGGAATGCGGGGTTCGGCCGGTAGGGGGAGCTACTGGATGGAGGTCCCGGCACTCGTGGGTTTGGCGGTGCTCCTGGGCTCGGTGATTCCGTAGCCTGGAGGGCAAAGGAAGGGTGGAGTGAGAGCATGGGAATGCGGAGTTCGGCCGGTAGGGGGAGCTACTGGATGGAGGTCCCGGCACTCGTGGGTTTGGCGGTGCTCCTGGGCTCGGTGATTCCGTAGCCTGGAGGGCAAAGGAAGGGTGGAGTGAGAGCATGGGAATGCGGGGTTCGGCCGGTAGGGGGAGCTACTGGATGGAGGTCCCGGCACTCGTGGGTTTGGCGGTGCTCCTGGGCTCGGTGATTCCGTAGCCTGGAGGGCAAAGGAAGGGTGGGGTGAGAGCATGGGAATGCGGAGTTCGGCCGGTAGGGGGAGCTACTGGATGGAGGTCCCGGCACTCGTGGGTTTGGCGGTGCTCCTGGGCTCGGTGATTCCGTAGCCTGGAGGGCAAAGGAAGGGTGGGGTGACAGCATGGGAATGCGGAGCTCGGCCGGTAGGGGGAGCTACTGGATGGAGGTCCCGGCACTCGTGGGTTTGGCGGTGCTCCTGGGCTCGGTGATTCCGTAGCCTGGAGGGCAAAGGAAGGGTGGAGTGAGAGCATGGGAATGCGGAGTTCGGCCGGTAGGGGGAGCTACTGGATGGAGGTCCCGGCACTCGTGGGTTTGGCGGTGCTCCTGGGCTCGGTGATTCCGTAGCCTGGAGGGCAAAGGAAGGGTGGAGTGAGAGCATGGGAATGCGGAGTCCGGCCGGTAGGGGGAGCTACTGGATGGAGGTCCCGGCACTCGTGGATTTGGCGGTGCTCCTGGGCTCGGGGATTCCGTAGCCTGGAGGGCAAAGGAAGGGTGGAGTGAGAGCATGGGAATGCGGGGTTCGGCCGGTAGGGGGAGCTACTGGATGGAGGTCCCGGCACTCGTGGGTTTGGCGGTGCTCCTGGGCTCGGTGATTCCGTAGCCTGGAGGGCAAAGGAAGGGTGGGGTGAGAGCATGGGAATGCGGGGTTCGGCCGGTAGGGGGAGCTACTGGATGGAGGTCCCGGCACTCGTGGGTTTGGCGGTGCTCCTGGGCTCGGTGATTCCGTAGCCTGGAGGGCAAAGGAAGGGTGGAGTGAGAGCATGGGAATGCGGAGTCCGGCCGGTAGGGGGAGCTACTGGATGGAGGTCCCGGCACTCGTGTGTTTGGCGAATGCGGGGTTGGGCCGGTAGGGGGAGCTACTGGATGGAGGGATGGGGTGGGTTTGGCGGTGCTCCTGGGCTCGGTGATTCCGTAGCCTGGAGGGCAAAGGAAGGGTGGGGTGACAGCATGGGAATGCGGAGCTCGGCCGGTAGGGGGAGCTACTGGATGGAGGTCCCGGCACTCGTGGGTTTGGCGGTGCTCCTGGGCTCGGTGATTCCGTAGCCTGGAGGGCAAAGGAAGGGTGGGGTGAGAGCATGGGAATGCGGAGTCCGGCCGGTAGGGGGAGCTACTGGATGGAGGGATGGGGTGGGTGATCTCGATTTGTCATTTCAACTATTTATGGAACAACACAAACCTAACACTTGTGAAAAATAGAGAAAAAAAATCGTATTTTAGTGTACGTCACTCTGCACTGGCACCCGCCTTTCGTAAACGGGGACACACACTAATCCTAGAGACCCGTGCCTGTACCAAAATAATGCCAACATCTCGCTATGGCTCCCCAGCCTCGTGTCACCCCAAACTAACCCCACTGCCCCATTAAGTCCCAGCTTATTCCCCACAGCATTGTGTCAGTCCTTAAACTAATCCCTCTGCCCCGCTCTCACCCCACACCCCCGTGTCAGTCCCCAAACGAATCACTTCACCGCGATCTCTCTCTACGAACCTATGTCAGTCCCTGAACTAATCACACTGTCCTGCTCTCTCCCCACACCCCCGTGTCAGTCTCCAAAGACATTAATTGGCTAAATGTAATTATGATCCTATTAGGCTGGAATATCCGAGCTAAAACAGGGAAAGGGTGCGCTCTGGAAAATGCATAACGGAAATGAGAAGTTGTTTTCGGCAGCACCTACATAGGGTGCAGGATAGGTGGATAGTTTGGCAAGAGATGTAGATCATCTAATCAAGAGGGGGAGAAAAAGCCGACCAGGTTTAGAAACACACACAAAAATTGCCGGGGAATGCAGCAGGCCAGGCAGCATCTATAGGAAGAGATACAGTCGACGTTTCGGGCCGAGACCCTTCGTCAGGACCTCTTCCTATAGATGTTGCCTGGCCTGCTGCGTTCACCAGCAATTTTTGTGTGTGTTGCTTGAAATTCCAGCATCTGCAGATTTCCTCGTGCCCGGGTTTAGAAAGCTAGGATCGGACACGGCTGTAGAGTTACAAGGCAGCCAGGGACGAACTGAAGAATGGAATTAGGAGAACAAGAAACCTCTACAGAAGGCCTACAGGAGGATGAAGGAAAACCCGACGACATTCTAGATGTATGTGAAGAAGAGGATGACTAGAGTGAGAGTAGGACAGGTCAGGGATAGAGATGAAACATAGGGCTGGAGTTGGTGGAGGTGGGACAAGTCCTTATTGAGGAGTTTACTTCAATTTTCACCAGTGAGAGTTCCTGGCGCTCGTGAGGAAGCGTTAACAGGGCTTATGTGCGACAACAGGACGAGGTTAAAACAGAGGATGTTCAGGAACTTTTGAGAATTATTCGGAGAGATAAGTCCTCTTGTGAAGTTGCGAGAAACCCCAGGTTACTGGGGGAAGCGGAGGGAGAGAATGCTGCGCCCTTGACGAGTATCTTTGCGTCATCACTGCCGCACATGCAGTATCAGGGGATCGGAAATGGAAATATGATCCCTTTGCTCAGGAAAGGGAGTGAGGTTACCCTTGTAAATTATAGCCCAGTGAGTCCTATTTCAGTCATGGGCAAATTACTGGAGAACATTCTTAGAAACTGAATTTGCGAGGTTTGGAACAGCAAGATTTGGGAGAGTCAGACTGGTTTGGAAGGGGCAGGTCATGGCTCACAGCCTAGTTCAATTCTGTGAGGACGTGACAAAGCACATTGGTTAAAGTAGTAAAGTTGATCTGGTATAAATAGATTTTAATAAAGCATTTGCTACAGTTAACCATGGTAAGACCGTGCATTGCGTCAGAGTCTTGGTATCCAGGGAGAGCTGGCTGGTGGATTCAGGACTGACGCCCACAGAAGGCAGACTGTAGTTGTGGATGGAGCGTTTTCTCCCTGGATGTCGGTGACCAGTGGTATCCTGCAGAGATCTGTTCTGAGACCCCGGACTTTTTGTGTTTTTATGAAAGATTTGGATGAGGAGGTGGAAGGGTGGTTTATTGTATTTGCAATGATGTGGAGTTTAGTGGAATTACAGATAGTATAGAAGTTTGTCACAGATTACAACAGGACAGTGACAGGACGCAGAGCAGCGCTGAGAAGTTACAGATGGAGTTCAACCCGAAAGGTACGAAATGGTTCACTTTGGGAGAATGGATTTGAAGGCAGAGGTATTACTTGCGTTAGTCAACCGAGAGCCGCACATTAGTACGAGTTCCATAATGGAAACAGAGTGATGAGACTCTCTCCAATTAGGCGAGGGACGCTCATCGGTACGAGACCACACTAGGCACAGAGCGGCTCACTGTAAGAGCAGAAGGAAGTGTTATTGACAGGTGAGCTTGAACACATCCGCTGTTCCGCACATACTTAGCTGTGGAGATTGCGGAGGCATTAACAATGATCTTTCAAAAGTCGATAGATTCTGGCATGGTTCTGGAGGACTGGAAGATTGCAAATGTCACTCCGCTATTTAAGAAGGGGGCAAGGAATCAAAAAGGAAATTGCAGACCTGTTAGCTTGACATCGGTGGTTGGGAAGTTGTTGGAGTCGATTGTCAAGGATGAGGTTACAGAGTACCTGGAGCCATATGACAAGATAGGCAGAACTCAGCATGGATTCCTTAAAGGAAAATCCTGCCTGACAAACCTATTACAATTTTTTGAGGAAATTACAAGTAGGCTAGACAAGGGAGATGCAGTGGATGTTGTATATTTGGATTTTCAGAAGGCCTTTGACAAGGTGCTACACATGAGGCTTCTTAACAAGATAAGAGTCCATGGAATTACAGGAAAGTTACATACGTGGATAGAGCGTTGGCAGATTGGCAGGAAACAAAGAGTGGGAATAAAGGGATCCTATTCTGGTTGGCTGCCGGTTACCAGTGGTGTTCCACAGGGGTCCGTGTTGGGGCCGCTTCTTTTTACATTGTACATCAACGATTTGGATTATGGAATAGATGGGGCTTTTTGGCTAAGTTTGCTGACGATACAAAGATAGGTGGAGGGGCCGGTAGTGCTGAGGAAACAGCGAGTCTCAAGAGAGACTTGGATAGATTGGAAGAATGGGCAGAGAAGTGGCAAATGAAATACAATGTTGGAAATTGTATGGTTATGCACTTTGGCAGAAAAATTAAACGGGCAGACTATTATTTAAATGATGAAAGAATTCAAAGTTCTGAGATGCAACGGGACTTGTGAGTCTTTGTACAGGATATCCTTAAGGTTAACCTCCAGGTTGAGTCGGTGGTGAAGAAGGCGAATGCAATGTTAGCATTCATTTCTAGAGGAATAAAGTATAGGATCAGGGATGTGATGTTGAGGCTCTATAAGGCGCTGGTGAGACCTCACTTGGAGTACTGCGGCCAGCTTTGGTCTCCTTATTTAAGAAAGGATGCGCTGACGTTGGAGAGGGTACAGAGAAGATTCACTAGAATGATTCCGGGAATGAGAGGGTTAACACATGAGGAACGTTTGTCCGCTCTTGGACTGTATTCCTTGGAGTTTAGAAAAATGAGGGGAGGCCTCATAGAAACATTTCGAATGTTGAAAGGCATGGACAGAGTGGATGTGGCAAAGTTGTTTCCCATGATAGGGGAGTCTAGTACGAAAGGGCATGACTTAAGGATTGAAGGTCGCCCATTCAGAAAAGAAATGCGAAGATTTTTTTTGCCAGGGGGTAGTGAATCTATGGAATTTGTTGCCACGGGCAGCAGTGGAGGGCAAGTCATTGGGTGTATTTAAGTCAGAGATTGATAGGTATCTGAGTAGCCAGGGCATCAAAGGTTCTGGTGAGAAGGCGGGGGAGTGGGATTAAATGGATCAGCTCATGATAAAATGGCGGAGCAGACTCGATTTGTCGAATGGCCGACTTCTGCTCCTTTGTCTTATGGTCTTATGGTCTAAACATCGTCTTCTTCCTTGTTAAATATTTTATCAGTTTTCAGACGAACGTCACGGGGACGTAGGAGCCTGATGATCTTTGTGAAGTCCTTCCAGGTTGTGGAGTGCAGGATACAATGTTAATCTTCATCCTGTCTGGAAATATTCTTTTGTTATATTATCCCATTGTCTGTCAATGACATTTATGTTCATTTGAGTTGATTGTCCACTCACTGTACTCAGCCATTGCTCGTGAACCTTCACTGACGTTTTGCTCTCTATGTCCGCTTGTGAATACGTCATCAATGCGTCTCAAATTGCGACAGCAGCTGAGTGATTGCACTCTGTCGACTCGCCGGTTAATGGATTATGAAATGACCTTGACGTGACCTCTGATTGGTAAACTGACGTCGCACCCATGTCAAAGCAGATCTATCCCAGTTGGATTGCGGGCGAAACTTTTCTGTCTCCAAAACTGCTTCTCATTGTTCATCTCATTGTGTAATCCATTCCATCAAAGTCACAATATATAACACATCAGTTGGAGGGAAACAGACAGACGGATAGACAGACACACTGATATACAGATGGACGGGTAGACAGATAGGGATGTTGTCCAGTAGCAGCTACAGCCTGCAAGAGCAATGTAAATAGAGAAAGAAACAGTCTTTGTTCTTGGCATGTAGTTGCCAGAATTGAATCTTCCATTTTGTGAGGCTGCTCTTGCAGCCGCCATTTGGTGAACTATTTCTTGCTCAGTGAAGAATTAATCAGAGCAACTGAACGTTTGTTTTATTATTTGTGCTGACGACCTTCTGAACCTGAGACCATGTCCATATAAGCCTCTGCTTGTACTGTTAAATGGCAGGCTTCCGGAAGGAACAGTCTGTGTTCTGGTCACCTGGGTCAGCTGTTCGGCTACCCTGGTTGATCTGGTCTGAACCAGTCTAGGTGGAAAGGACAAAGTAAATTACCCGGATCACATCTGTGCGAAAGAACCACGAAACAATACTGTTTGCAGCTTTGTGTCAGATCCAGTGAGAAGCTGACAAACGTCAGTCAGATGCACCGGTGTCATAGGATTCAAAACATAACAGATTGATATGATAAGGAAAAGGATAGGAATGCAATAGAGGGTTTCAGGAGTACAGGGAACTCTGTGGAGACCAACAACCGGAGAAGTGATGACCTCAAGTCAGAAACGTGCATCGGGATCAAGTGAAACATCTGGCCAGCGTAGGCCACTTTTCCCGGTGTGTTACCTTTCCTTTTTTAATGTTTTTGGAGAGTGAGTGGAATCTAGCAGATATTTAGTCTACATGCATTTCGCGGCCAACTCAAGCATGGGATATTTAATCCTGCATGTGTTTGAGAAGTGACTCAGATATCAGAACACCACATCAACAAATACCTCTACTTTATTCACTTCCATGGATTGGCCTGTTTTGCCCATACACATCAAAATCAGAATCAGCTTTATTATCACCGGCATGTGATGTGAACTTAGCAGCAGCAGTTTAATGCAATACATAATTTAGCAGAGAGAAAACACAATAATAAATAAATTAAAAGCAATAATACTTAATAAGTAAATCAATTATGGTATACATATACGTATTGAATAGATAAAAACTGTGCAAAAACAGAAAAAACAGAAATGAGGTATTGTCCAAAGATTCAATGCCCATTTAGGAATCGGATAGCAGAGGGGAGAAGCTGTTCCTGAATCGCAGAGTGTGTGCCTTCAGGCTTCTGTACCTCAGACCTGATGGTAACTGTGAGAAAAGGACATGCCCTGGGTGCTGGAGGCCCTTAATAATGGTGACTTTCTGAGACACCGCTCCCTAAAGATGCCCTGGGTACTTTGTAGGCCAGTACCCAAGATGGAGCTGACTCGACTTACAACTCTCTGCAGCTTCTTTCAGTCCTGTACCGTAGCCCCTCCATACCAGACATTGAGCCTGTCAGAATGCTCTCCACTGTACAGCTATAGAAGTTTTTGAGTGCATTTGTTGACATGCCAAATCTGTCCAAACTCCTACTAAACTACAGCCTCTGTCTTGCCTTCTTTATAACTACATCGGTATGTTGGGACCAGGTTAGATCCTCAGAGATCTTGGTACCCAGGAACTTGAAACTGCTCACTCTGACCACTTCTGATCCCTCTATGAGGATTGGTATGTGTTCCGTCTTCAATGAGCTCTTTGGTCTTACTGACGTTGAGTGCCGGGCTGTGCTGCGGCACCATTCCTCTTGTTGGCATATCTCACTCCTGTACGCCCGCTCGTCACACCCTGAGATTCTACCAACAATGGTTGTATCGTCAGCAAATTTATAGATGATATTTGAGCCACACAGTCATGTGTATATAAAGAGTAGAGCAGTGGGCTAAGCACACACCTCTGAGTGTCCAGTGTTGATCATCACCGAAGAGGATATGTTATCACCAAGCCTCACAGACTGTGGTCTTCCTGTTAGGATCCAATTGCAGAGCGAGGTACAGAGGCTCACGTTCTGCAAGTTCTCAATCAGGTTAGTGCGAATGATGGTATTAAATGCTGAGCTGCAGTCGACGAAAAGCATCCTAAAGTAGGTGTTTATTTTGTTCAGGTGGTCATTTGATAATTTATGATCCAGTATTTTTCCCCCAGCGTGAGTCGCGTGACAGCGAGCACTGTGAGGGTCATGTTTTTTGACTTCTCCAGTGCGTTCAACACCATCCCCCTGCTCTGCTGGGGGAGAAGCTGACAGCGATGCAGGTGGATGTTTTCCTGGTATCATGGATTCTTCATTACCTGACTGGCAGACCACAGTACGTGTGCTTGCAACACTGTGTGTCCGACAGAGTGATCAGCAGCACTGGGGCTTCACAGGGGACTGTCTTGTCACCCTTTCTCTTCACCATTTACACCCCGGACTTCAACTACTGCACAGAGTCTTGTCATCTTCAGAAGTTTTCGGATGACTCTGCCATAGTTGGATGCATCAGCAAGGGAGATGAGGTTGAGTACAGGGCTACGGTAGGAAACTTTGTCACATGGTGTGAGCAGAATTAACTGAAGCTTAATGTGAAAAAGGCTAAGGAGCTGGTGGTAGACCTGAGGAGAGCTAAGGTACCGGTGACCCCTGTTTCCATCCAGGGGGTCAGTGTGGACATGTGGAGGATTACAAATACCTGGGGATACGAATTGACAATAACTGGACTGATCAAAGAACACTGAGGTTGTCTACAAGAAGGGTCAGAGCCGTCTCTATTTCCTGAGGAGACTGAGGTCCTGTAACATCTGCCGGACGGTGCTGAGGATGTTCTACGAGTCCGTGGTGGTCAGTGCGATCATGTTTGCTGTTGTGTGATGGGGCAGCAGGCTGAGGGTAGCAGACACCAACAAAATCACCAAACTCATTCGTAAGGCCAGTGATGTTGTGGGGATGTAATTGGACTCTCTGACGGTGGTGTCTGAAAAGAGGATGCTGTCCAAGTTGCATGCCATCTTGGTCAATGTCTCCCATCCACTACCTAATGTACTGGTTGGGCACAGGAGTACATTCAGCCAGAGACTCATTCCACTGAGATGCAACACAGAGCGTCATAGGAAGTCATTCTTGCCTGTGGCCATCAAACTTTACAACTCCTCCCTTGGAGGGTCAGACACCCTGAGCCAATAGGCTGGTCCTGGACTTATTTCCTGGCATAGTTTGCAGATCACTATTTAACTATTTATGGTTTTATTACTATTTAATTATTTATGGTGCAACTGTAACGAAAACCAATTTCCCTCGGGATCAATAAAGTATGACTACGACTATCAGTATGACTATGTCTACATGTCCCAAAGTCTAAAACAGAAACATAGACCACCAGGAATTATCCAGTGAAACTGTCTGCGTGGAAAGAAAATCTAGCTGACACTTACCCTCGGAAATGGGTCAAGATTACTAACGTGACTATTTCCAACTTGAAAATTGCGGGCTGGTGAAAGAAAAGAAAGTTAAACACGGAGCTTTATTCGTTCTCTCTGAAGCGTGAAATCCTAGCCGTTCTTTAGGGTTCCGTCGTATCGGAGCGAGAAACTGACACGGGCATCATCATAGAAACAACGAGAGATCGGTTTAGACGATGTAAGACAAAGGAACACAGCTGATTTCAGCTCGTTGTAAGGTGTCCGCTTGGAAGATGAGATGTCCGTCCTCCCTTCTCTGTTTTGCCGAACTATGGCCGTGGAAAAGTCAGAGTAAAATATCCGAATGTCAGTGTATTAAGCAGTAAATTGTGATGGACAACAGCTCAGGATCAGTCAGGCCGACCGTGTGCCCGAATTCTGCAGAATAAGCACCCCAACTCGGTTGTTTTGTTTTTTTTTTCTCTCTAATTTCGTGGAGACATCATTGTCACCACTGAAAGTGCAGTAGCCTAGGTCGGCAGGTACGCGTCTAAATCGCAGCGTCAATTACTTACATCGACATGAAACGAATAAAGCTGCTGATTCAATTCTATTCAGGAATAATCCAGTCTGTTCTCTGTCTGTCCATCACTGTCTGGTTTGGATCAGCTACCAAACAAGACAAGAATATACTCCAAAGAACCGTCAGAGCTGCGGAAAGGATCCTGGACTTATATGCATCTAGAGTCAGGGAGCGAGAAAGCAGCATCATTGTAGACCCATCACACCCTGGACATCACTTGTCCCAACTCCTTCCTTCTGGTAGGCGCTTTAGATCACTGTATGCCAGGACAAATAGGTACAAGAACAGTTTATTTCCGTATGCCATTAGTCTTATGAACAATTGAATTTTAGTCTATTATAAACCAAGTCCACCTGCACATACACAGTTATACCTCATTGTATATAGTTCACGATTATTTGCACTATTGTTTTCTTTGCTTTTTGATTCTGTACAGCGAGAGCTCAGGGAAACCGGCATCAAATTCCCTGTATGTGTCCACATACTTGGCGATAATAAAGGATTCTGATTCTGATAAAGATAACACCTCACGCTAATTTATACTACAAAATACACATCCAATAATCCTATGTTCTTCGTATGAGATTTCCATGATGTGGAGAAATGGTTATAACTAGTGAACACATGCAGGTTTCTAATAATTATTAAACTATGAACGAAGCATCTATTCCTCCTCCGCATCAAGGAGAGAATGAAAGATTCACCGCTGATATCTAAGATATTCCACGTTCGGCAACTTTCTGGTGAAATACTTTTGCATCGTCTCCACCGCAACACGCACTTTACTTACGGAGAACAGAAAGGTCACGATACATTAATCAGGCCAATATTAGATATTATTGTATCATGACCTTTCCCGTCAGTGAACGCGGGTATTCGGTATGTACTGAACACCACATTATCAATCCGTACCGCTGCTTTCGCTGATGTTTGGACTTCCATTTCCTCCTCCGTCTCTGCATCAGTACTCCCGAGAACCCCGTCACTCTCCGTGAATATCTGTGCTCTGTTCATCCGTGGAAGGAAACCAACACGTACTGTACCTCAATATTGACCCCCAATCGGCCCTTTGCTGACCATCTGTCAAACTGATCAATTTCAGCCCATAACCGACGGCCTACAAGCTGATTACTGCACCGAGTGTACAGACAGTCAAAGGATCTTAAAGCCAATCAGTCCAGACCATTTAATACATAAGCACATCGATGTAACACGACAAGAAAAAAAAACAGAATATGCGATATTGTGTTTTATTTACAGCGCAAGTGCAGTTCAGATGGTGAAATATGTAAATATCGCTGTCTTCCCCACCGTCAACAACGCTCCCAATTTTGTTCATCCGCAAAGCAATTGTCTTTGTTGCTATAAATGTAATGAATGCAGATGCTCTGCCCGTTTAAGTATTTGCGCCCATTCGAGGGTCCTGTGCACGGTGACGGAATTACTTTGCTTCATACTGCTACGAGGCCTTGATGGCAGCCGGTTCGGCAATAACAATCAATAAACCGAGAGGTGGGCCTGGAGTGTTTCACAACAACATTCACTGACTTTTCAGATCGTCATTTCTCCGTCTTTGCGATGTTGCAATTTCGCATCAAGCTAGTCATACCTCATCACAATCGGGACTTTACTTGACTGACATCATGTTTATTTTTACCCTGGCTGTTGGAAGACACGTCAGCCTTGTGTAATATTGAATATTCAGCGTGCTGGAGCGAGTATAAATGAATGAGCGTTGAGATTCATCAGCTCAGAGTTTCTTCAGCGAGATCGCGGGCAGCTGGGAGTCAAGCTGAATCTTTCACAGAATGCTTGAAACATTTTACCGTGTGAGAAAGATATGGTACATGGTAATTGCCGTTATTGGTGTTCCTGGTAAGAACATAGGCGAACTAATATTCGCAGTTCTGTGTGCGCGGTCTTTGGACTTGTTCTTTTCCCGACACGAATGCGGGTGTATCAGTGAGTGCGCTGCAGACGTTGTGACAAAAACTTTGTGTTCGTTCAGAAGTTCCCTTGAAGTTTCAGCTGTGGCCTCCGCTGAAAATAAACCGGCAGCTGAAACTGATATAGAGTAGGATATCGGGGAAAAGGCTTCATTTTGCTGAATCATGACAAGCAGTTTTAGATTATCGTTGCAAAGCTGTTGTTAAAATAAGCTCCGATAATCCGGTGCGCTCGGCACCTTCACCGGCTGCTTTGTGTTATTCCGAATCAATAGCGCAACATGCGTTAATTACAAATATAAAGGTATTGCTTTGTGTTTTAAGAAGTTGCTGCAAGTTTGAAAGGAACTTGAGAAGCGAATCCCCGGTGAGATTCAGGAGAGCACGGTAGATATCACTTGTGACTTAGACTCCGCACCATCGGGAGTTTCCACGATTCAAATTAGGGTCGACACGCGATATAGTGAACCAGGAATTTTTCCACGTCCCATTATCAGAGAAATGAAGAGGGAATTAAGAGAGAACCCTGCTGGTGTCAGTTAGAGTTCAGACGGGATAAGTTTCATGCAATTCTCCGATCTGGAAGAACAAACATTGAAATATTTAGAATAACGCTGCAGCAATTTGGAGCAAACCTAACAGAGGCACATGCTTTGATGTACATATTCTGTTTTCTCCTTTGGACATTGGATGGATTAAACACTAACTAGTAACATATTTGAAACATTCAGCGAGTCAGGCAAAATCTTTAAAAGCGAAGATTGAAATTTCACTTCAGATTCCTTGAAAACAACGTGAAGGAACACTCGCAAGAGTGGCTACAGAATTCATAAGTAGCTAGCCAAGGGAGGCCACGGTGGGCGGGTGACAAACAGAAGTCGAGGAGGATAGGAAGATAATACAACGGGAGAATGAACTTTGCTGGGAAATTTGTAAATAGGCAGCGGTGTGGGAGCGGGGTTCTGCGCATGCGGAGAATGCCGGCACACAGGTGACGGTATCGCGGCAATCAGAATCACTGAGCAAGTTGCCGAGCGACCACGCTTTGGAAATCAGTCGAAAACCTAATGGTGGGTGTTGGAAATTGATACCCCCAAAGCACCCTGAGCGATCAGTTGACAGAGCCTCCTTCCCAAATTCTGCTCCTCCTTCAGTACTGCACCCTTTTCACCAGAATACACGTGTATGAGGCTTCTGCGACCCCCGCATTACACCTTAGAAACCTCCAGAAGCCAGCTGTCTGGAAAGTGTTAATGTTCTCCATTTACAGCTAATCTCCACACTGAGAACCATGGAGTGGCGAGATAATAATTCACTCATTCTTTTTGCTATTCCCGCAGTGAACGTTGTGGCGATAGTGATCCTGTCCCGGGGAAAGTGCGGTCTCTCTACCTGCACCACTCGCTACCTGGTGGCCATGGCAACGGCGGATCTAATGACCATCGTCTTTCCGGTGATATTGTGGCGGGTCAGTTATTATTACTTCCCCGGGACTTTCCTGGACATCACCCCCGTATGCAGTGTGATCTCTGCCCTGGGAAAGGCAGCCACTGACTGCTCTGTCTGGTTCACCGTCACTTTTATATTTGATCGGTTTGTCGCCATCTGCTGCCATAAGCGGAAAGCAAAGTATTGCAGCGGGAAAACTGCGGCTGTGGTTCTGATAACAATCGGTGTTTTGCTTGGTTTTAAAAATATGCCCAACGCCTTTGTTTATTTTCCTGTGAAAGTGATTGACAATATACCCTGGGACTGTATTACAAAGTCGGATTACTATACAGATCCCGGGTGGCTGGGATATAGGTGGCTTTCGACAGTTCTAACGCCATTGCTCCCGTTCGTATTTATACTAATGCTCAACGTTCTGACGGTCAGGCACATTTTGGTGACCAGTCGCGTCCGTAAGGGGCTGAGGGGTCAGAGCAAGGCGGAGAACCGCAGTGACCCGGAGATGAAGAGCAGGAGGAGGTCTGTGATCTTACTTCTCACCATCTCCGGAAGCTTCATCATCCTGTGGTCGGTGAATGTTGTCGAATTCCTTTATAGCGTCATTGCCGGATTGGATCAAACTGAGTACAATGGCTCTCAATGCATTTTTCAACACACCGGATACATGCTGATGATATTAAGTTGCTGCACAAACACTTTTATTTATGGGGTAACTCAGTCCAAATTCAGAGAGCAGTTCGTCAACACAGCGAAATATCCACTCGTGTCAATTATTCAATTAATTCATATACAAATTATCTAAGTTCTCAGAGACCAACGCAGGGTTCTCCATCTTGACACTGCAGAAATGGCGGTCAACAGAGGACGAGGTTTAGAGCCCGAGAGACACAGCACGGGAACCCGCAGCTCACGAACTCCACCTCCTACAGATCATTAAACCAATCTGACAGGTTGTTTTTATGTTTATTTCACCATATTCCCGCTCCCGTCATTGCCACATCCTTTTCAATAATGATAGGGCGAGCCAGGATCTCAGGACATTTGCATAAAAATGAAATGAAAAAGAAATACTACATTGCATACAGTTACAGTTAGCCTTGCACTGGTCCTGCACATTAGGATAAAGCTGTTACAGCAAAAATGTTAAGCACTGCAGAACTCATGTATTCTGTCCATAATTGTGCAATATTATGTGGCTGACTAAGTCCAGGGAAGAATCATTCCGGCCCGCCGAACCCGTGAGATTGAGACGACTGTCCCAAACCGAAACCCGGTTTGTGTGGATGCTCTGTAATTTGCTGCCCTGTTGCAACTCAGTGCCAAGAAATTACAGAGAGGACACTGCAGATTTTAGGAGATTCACTGGCCAAACTGTCTCACAATCGTCTTTAGGGCAGTAAGTACAATAATATTTAGGCAAGACTACAGCAAACATCACTTTGTCTTCCATTGCATTCACGTTACACGAAGTCAGTAACTGTGAGATATTATCGCTATTTATTTTCAGACAAGAGGATGTTTATTTACTCTCCGTGGAGGTGCATTGGGGTAGCACCACAGAATGTGCTGACCTTATCCAATTGAAAGTGAATCTTGGCGGGTCAGTGCGTTAAGTCTTCGTCCATTACCTTCGAATTCTATGAAACAAAATAGTGCCTGCGATTGATAAATCTGTACGCAGGTGTTGCTGAATGTATACAAGTAACTCAAGATCAAAACTTGAAAAGTTAGAAATGCATTACGCTTCAGCTAACGTGCATGTTATGTGTGTGTGTGTGTGTGTGTGTGTGTGTGTGTGTGTGTGTGTTTTAACGAGTATAATCAGTATTATTACAGATGCAGACGGAGTATCGCAGCGTGTGAAAGTGCGACCACATAGGTTCAGCGATCCCAGTAGATCTTGACCTCAGGGCTTTCACTGTGCAGAATTTTCGGCATACGATAATCCGTGCTTCCAATGGGAGATTTATTTTCCTCCAAAGTGCACAAGACGTGCGTGGGGTCAGTGAAGATTGGCTCGTTCGCGCCCACAATCAGGTTGTTGGTTGGGGTCCATTCAAAATCCCCCATTTCCTGGTCAGTTTTGTACCATTGCTAGTTCAAACGTTACAGGGGCCTCGTGATTGGGTGACATATGATCTTGTGGATGTATCGAGAGAGCTATAGATGGCGGTGAACAGAAATGCAAAGGAAGGTCTAGAATTAACTTAGCCAAAGACTCGAAATAAACAAGATGCCACAAACCCAATCAAAAATATAAATCACAGGCAGAAGTAATTGAAATTAAACTCTTACGATTGAGCACTGAGTGCTCAGCACGAGACTTTTAGGCATAGAATTTCCATGTTTGAATATGGTGGGTAATAACTGGCAGTCTGAGTCTTAAAGGGACAGCGGCATCTAACCATACTCCGGGGAGCTGGAGTGCCAGAACCTCGATGTTCAGTCTGGACAATGACAGAGGAGCTTTTCCCTGCTTGTGAACCACGGAGTGTTTGACGTTAATCTACATCCTGTCTTGAACCATTCTTTTTCTTTACGTTATTCCGTTGTATGTCCACAACGTCAAATTAGGGCTGAGAATTTGTATTTTCCTTTGAATTGATTTCCAGTCTCTGTCCGTCATTTTCTCAGGCAATTCACGTTAAGCTTCACTTTCTGTTTGCATGCTATGTCCAACAACAATATATCACCAATGCAGTTAAAACTGGGAGGCTCAGAGAGAGATTGCACTCTGCCGACTCGCAGGCGATTTCGATACTGAACCGCCGCCGGCCTTTGCAAATGCCCTTGAAGTGACAATAGAGCGGTAAACTGACGTCATTCCCACGTCACAGCGCATCCGTCCGGTAACATTGAGAAAAGATGCATTTCCGTCTCCATAACGATTTTTCATCGTCCATCTCCTTGTGAAATCCGCTCGATCAAAGTGGCAGAATCTGGCACAGCAGCAAATGAACAGAGAGACAGAGAGACAGACAAAGAAACAAGTAGGCAGCGCGTAGACAGACTGATAGGTGAATCGATAGACAGATAGACAGTGGACCTGGACAAAGAAAAAAAAATGTTCTTGCCATGAAGTCGCAGGAATGGGGGTTCTTATTCAGAAATTGCTTAATCAGAGCACTCCAATTGGGCCCAATTTGTTTTGGTTTTAGTTATTGCTGATCGTCTGATAAACCTGAGACCATTTTCAGACAAGGAAAAAATCACAATGATAGGCTTGTAGACAGAACAGACTGTGGCCCGCTGGTCTGAGCCCAGTGTTTGGCTAAACTGTTGGACTAGATTGAAGCAGTCTGAGTGGGGAAATGACCTGAATCACACGTCTGGGGCAAAGAGCCATGAAGTTTGATTTAGCGGAACTGAAGCTGAGAAGAGTGATCTGAAAAAGGAAAAAGATCGGACGAGAGGATTTCAGCGACAGCAGCGACAACTCTGTGCAGAGCACCCAGCGCAGGAGTGGGTGACCCCGAGTCATAAACTGCGGGATTACAATAGGATGACGAGTAAGACATGGCCAGCCTAGTCTCCTTTTCCCGGGTGTTAACGTTCGTATTCTTTGACTGTTTGTGAAGGGTACGGGAAACCTGGTGAGTGTCCACACAGGAATTTACACGACCGCTTTCAACCAGATGTCATCACCGAACTTGATGAAATGGTTCGAACTGGATCTAACAGTGTAGTTACGAATCAGCAGCGGGTCAGCAGTGGGCTGAGCACACAGCACGAGGGGCGCCGGTGGTCAGCCTAATGGAGCTAGAGCTGTTTCTACCAACATAAGACCAAAAGATATAGGAGCAGTGTCGGGCCATTTGGCCAATTGAGTCCCCACCATTTCATCATAGTTGATCCAATTTTCCTCTTAGCCCCAAACTCCTGATTTTTCTCCGTATCCCTCCATGCGTCTATCAACCTCTGTCCTATAGATACATAAAGTGTTGTCTTCCACAGATACCTGTGGCGAAGAATTCCACAGACATCACCTGTTCCAACTCCTTCCTTCAGGTAGGCGCTTTAGATCACTGTATGCTAGGACGAATAGGTACAAGAACAGTTTCTTTCAGTATGCCATTAGTCCTATGAACACTTGAATTTTAGTCTATTGTAAACCAAGTCCACCTGTACACACACAAGTATACCTCACTGTATATAGTTCACGATTATTTGCACTATTGTTTTGTTTGATTTTTGATTCTGTACAGCGAGAGCTCAGGGAAACCGGCATCAAATTCCCTGTATGAGTCCACATACTTGGCGATAGTAAAGGACTCTGATACTGATTCTGTTTATATTCTAGTCCTCATGAAATGAACGCTAACGTTGAATTTTCCTTCCTCACCTGCAAATGAATCTTTAGGGAATTATGCACAAAGTCCCTTTGCCCATTCTCCAAATCTGTCTGTCCTTCTAGAGCCTCTTTGCGCAATAACTCCTCGGAGTGTCTCCACAATCTGACGAGGTTTAGGTGTGTGAGCTCGCACCGTTATCACAATACAAACCAATGTTTACAGAAGCAACATCGAGATTGCCCTGACCAGCTGTATAGCCTTCTGGGACAGGAATTGCAATTCATCTGACCGCAAATCCCTCCAAACGATTGCAACGTCTGCTGGGAGAATCATCGGCCTCCCTCTTCTACCCATCAGAGATATTTATGAGGGGCGTTGCGTCTGCAGTTCCAGTAGCATTGACAATGATCTCTCCCATCTATCCAACAACCTCTTTGGCCTCCGACCAATAGGCAGGAGATACTGTGCCATTAGGGCAAGATTGTTAGGATGGAAAACGGCTCCCTCCCCAGACTGCCGGGCGAATGCACCTCCTGCCACCAGGCAGGGCTCGCCAGCAGCTTTATACTTTTCTCTTTTTAACTCGTTGTATATACATCTTAATATTGGTTAATTAATATTACTTGACGGGTTTTGTCTGTGAGTCATTTTGACTGTGTTGGTCCGGAGAACGTTGATTTGGTTGCCCGTATGCATGGGAAGAGCAGGATGACAATAAACAGAACTCGAACCGGAACTCTCTTCCTCAAAGGCCAGTGGAGTTCTGGCGATGGCGGAAATGATATTCCTGATATGAACTGGGGTGAAGAGCTGTGGCGGCAGCGGGGGAAGGGTGGGGGAAAGGGAATTGAGGGTCACGATCAGATCAACCGTGTCCTTACTGAATAGTTGTTGCTGCGTGTTCATATATTTTCATTCATATGTTTACATGAAATGTTGCGATTGATATCGTTTAGTACAGACAAGGTGGGACAAAGGGCATTTTCCTGTGTGCACTGTTCTATGTTCAGGGATACTGACGATTAGGTTAATATTTGTCTCCATTTGTTTATAATGAAGTTTTAAATAGCCGGGCAGAAAAAAAAAGAATTATGTTACATTCATGGAAATATATTAAAATTCGCATCTGGTGTGAAATATTATCTCAAGTCAGGCGTGGGTATCGAAACTCTTTGGAGTCGCGGTGGAGGAGACGCGCTCAGTGAATTGGGTGAGTCGAAGACCAGAGGAGGCAGTCTCTGGATCGAGGGTCGTCCTTTAGAACGGAGAATGGGAGCAAAGTCTGCAGGTAGAGAGTGGTGAATCTGTGGAATTCGGTGCGTCAAGCAGTTGTGGAGACGGTCTTTGTGTGTATTTAAGGCTGATAGATACCTGATTGATTAGGACATGAAGGGATACAGGGAGAAGGCAGGGGAATGGGGCTGAGAGGAAAACTGCATCATCCACGATGAAAAGGCGAAGCAAACCCGATGATGCCAAAAGGCCTAATTCTGTTCCTATTTCTTATCGGATAGTGGTCCTGAATCGGTGGATGTAGGTGAAACATAGACAGGAATGCGGTTGCAATGAGCACTTACCTATAATAAGTACTATAGATTACAGTATGAAATATTCTAATTCCCCGACCAGGAAGCTAACCCGGGCCACGGCGGTGAGAGCGTCGAATCCTAACCACTAGGCCACCAGGGATGCTGCTGAAACACTTCACACAACTGTAGAGAAAAACGAATGAGCAAATATAAAATACAAGATATACATAAACATAATAGTGAATAAATAAGTAATAAATATCGCGTTTTTGAGCTGTACCGTCACTGGAAGTTTGCCAGTCGGGTGTGGAATCAATTCAGTGATAGACGTTATTCACTCGGCCTCAGTTCAGTGCTGGTTGAGAGGGAATCAGTGTTTGTGCCCCGGTCGTGGGCCACCTGACCTTTTTGTTCCCTCACCACCACCACCCACCGCCACCAGATGGCAGCAACGAGCAGAGAGCATGGTCAGGATGGCAGGGGACCTAAATGATCGATGATCCCTGCATCAGCGTTCCTGGTGGATGTACTGGTGGTTGTGATGAAATAGGCCGCATACGCTACTTTTTACTTTGATTATGAAGACACGTAGTCCTTTTTTATTGTCATTTAGTAATACATGCGTTAAGAAATGATACATTATTTCCTCCGGTGTGATATCACAAAACACAGGACAAACCAAGACTGAAAAAACTGATAAAACCACATAATTACAACATATAGTTACAACAGTGTAACAATACCATAACTTGATGAAGTCCATGAGCACAGTAAAGTTCAAAGTTTCTCAAATGTCCCATATCTCACGCAGACTGGAGAAGGAAGAAAAACTCTCCCTGCCATGCCGACCACAATCCGACTCTGAGTCATCCGAAAACTTCGAGCTCTGATCAGCTATCCGACACCGAGTACTGAGCGCCGTCTCTGTCCGAACGATTCGACCTCCTCCTCGGTCGCCAAAAGCAGGCAAGGCCGGGGATTTTGGGGCCTACCCTCCGAAAGATTCCCGACCACACAGTAACGACAGCAGCGCACGGGGGTTTCAGAAATTTCTCCAGATGTTCCTGCGTGCTTTCACGTCCATTCCCCATCAAATCAGAATTGTCCATGGCCCCTATTTAACGGAAACGATATCATTTTCACCGGAGAGCTGCGCACGCGCCAACTTCTCCTCCCGCTTACTTTATGTACACTTTTGCGTTCAAAGGCATTGCTGATTCTACACCAGGCCGTGACATAACTGTAAATATATTCGCCACCGCACCGATATGGAAGGCTGTCAAACCAAGAGATGAAATGACTGAACTTCGTAAACGTCTGATAAGTTACTGACCCTCTTTACTTCTGATACCCTCATGAGGAGTAGTTCACGGACCTCCAGTAGTCAATAATCAGCTCTATGCTTTAGGTGACCGTGAATAGGAGGCTGCTGTCGTGCCGCGATTCGGGCAGACTTTCAATCTCCCTGCTATATAGCGATTCACCCTAACTTTTCATACGAGAAACAACAGAGGGACCGTCAGCTAATTTAAATGTGGCATCGGGGTTGTGCTTAGCCTCCGTCACAGTTACAAAGCGAGTAGAGCAGGGACTGAGACCCCAGGGTGGATCTGTGCCGATGGTGACTGTGGAGGAGATGTTGTTACCAATCAGAACTAACTGGGTTCTCAACTGAGGAAATCGAGGATATTTTGCACAAGGGGTTATTTGAGCTTAAATCTTGGAGATTATGGATTAGTTTTGAGGGGATGATAGTGTTGAATACAGAGTTCTAGTCAGTGAAGTGCATCATGATGCATCAATCTTCACTCTCTGGATATTCCCGGGACGAGCGAATAGTCAATAAAACGGCATCTGTCTTTGACCGAGAGACGGCAGGCAGATCGCAGCGGATCCAAGTCGCTCCTCGGCCTAGAGCCGATACGTTCCATGACCAACCACTCAAAGCACTTCATCAAAGTGGAAGTTAGTGCTTCTGGACGATAGTCTTTGAGGCAGGTTATTACTAACTTCTTGGGCACCGGTATGCTTGAAGACCTCCCGACGCTATGAGCAGCTCAGACTGTCGAGGCGAGCGGATAAAGATATAAGTAAAATCTCCAGCCATGTAATTTGCACAGGCAATCAGTACTCAGACGGGTACACCGTCTAGGCCAGATACTTTTTGCAGGAAAGCGAATGTGTAAGCTTCACCATCCTGAAGGGTGTTCTCACGTCGGCCTCAGAGACTGACGTCACCGGGTCGTTGGGAGCCATGGGAATTTGCTAAGCTGCCCACATGCTCTGTCGGTGAAAATAAGAATAAAATTCATTGAGTCCGTCTGGTGACGAAAACTGGTTGTCACATGTGTCGCTCAGTTTTTTTTTCTTATAGTATGTGATGGTATTCAAGCCGCGTGGCAGCGGCCGAGCGTCTATCAGTAATTCAAGTTTAGTCCGGAATTGCCATTTCACATGTGAGACAGCTTTCCCGAGATCGTACCTGCGCCTGTTGTAATTTTCTTCGTCGCCGGAGCTGAGCGCCACGAATCTACCGCTCAGCAGATTGCAGATCTCGGTTCATCTTGATTTTCTCATTCAAGAATGGGAGTAGAGTTAGCACAGGAAATTATAGACCAGCGAGTCTTACTTCAGTGGCTGGTTAGTTGATGAAAAACATCCTGAGAGGCAGGACTTAGGAATATTTGATGAGATATAATATGATCAGGAATAGTAAGCATGGCTTTGTCAAAGGCAGATCGTGCCTGCCAAACCTGACTGAATTTTTTTTCAGGATGTGACTAAACACGTTGATAAAGGTAGAGCAGCAGGTGTAGTAAATATAGATTTCAGCAACGCATTTGATAAGGTACCCCATGCAAGGATTATTGAGAAACTAAAGGGGCATGGGATCCAAGGGGACATTGCTTTGTGCATCCAGAACTGGCTTGCACACAGAAGGCAAAGAGTGGTTGTAGACGGGTCATATTCTGCATGGAGATCAGTCACCAGTGGTGTGCCTCAGGGATCTGTTCTGGGACCCTTACCCTTCGTGACCTGGATGAGGAAGTGGAGGTATGGGTTAGTAAATCTGCTGATGGCACAAAGATTGCGGTGCTGAGTATAGTGTGGAGGGCTGTCAGAATTTACAGCGGGACATTGATAGGATGCAAAACTGGGCTGAGAAGTGCCTGATGGAATTCAACCCAAGTAAATGTGAGGTTGTTCATTTTGGTAGGTCAGTTATGATGGCAGAATACAGTATTATTGGTATTAATATTATTAATAACAGTCCCTCTTTTCCTTCCGAAACAGCGATATTGCACTTACGTCATGTATCTTGTATTCCAGTAATTGCCCTTTCGCTAAGAAGATGCCGGGTAGAGGATGCTTCATAACCCGTCGATTTAGTCTGGCTTGAAGTCCTCCAAACCGACCTCTTTTCCGGCAATGTGAATGGCCGACCTTCGCTGATCGCTGAAAGATGCCGCACCAGCATCCCGAGAGTCAAGTCCACCTGGTCCTTCAAGAGCTCGTTAAATTACCAATTTACTGAGACGGCTCAAAAATACGTTTCTTAAACGGAAATCAGGGGTTTATGATCGCAGCGATAATGATTCATAAGAAGCCCATCTAGACATTTTGCGAGCTGTCGCAATACGTCGCGTGTATCGCCAGTGCCATCTTGGAGCTTTGGATTTATACATAAATCTCAGAACTCCTTAAAGCCTGATTAATAATGTAGACATCCCGCTCTTACTTGAGCCTACAAAATGCATCACCTCGCGCATCGTGCTTACATACGATCTGTCTTTGATCTGTACGGCAAATTGAATAACGATGCGTAAAATACAGGCCATTGAGTCTAACAGCGCTGGTGAGGAGTTACAGGAGGTGATGCGGGTGTTGGGATCTGTCAGCATGTGAACAGGCAGAGGCTAACTAGATATAATCGTGTGGTTCCTAAATTTATAAATACCATCTTTATTGGTGGTGTTGTGGACAATGAAGAGGATTGCCTAATTTTACAAAGAGAGCGAGACCAACTTAGAAAGGGGCCAAGGAATAGCAGGTGGAGCTTAAGTTGACAAGATGCTGCCCTTTGTAAAGTTAAGGCAGGGTAGTTCTTGCATAGTAAATTGAAGGGTGCTGGAAATCTTGTAGAATTGGTTGAACCAAGCTTATAGAAGCATATTCGCTGAAACTGGTTATGCACGTTGACAAAGCATAGGAAGGATGCCGTTAGACTAGAAAGCGTACCGGAAACGTTTCATGGGAATGTTACCTGAAACAGTCGGTTTGAGCTATAAGGAGAGGTTGTGTAAGCTGAGAGATTTCTCCCTGCTGCACAGCACGCTGAGGGGTGACATTCACGAGGTGTATAATATCATGAAGGTTACGGATAGGTGTCAATATGGTTGTTCTGACACGTCTAGCGTGATAGTGAAGCATTGAGTGAGACGTTTAAGGGCAGGGTGGAAGTTGGAGGCAAAGTGGATGAAATTGTCGAGGTCAGCGCGAGTGCATGAAGCGGCAACAATACATTCGTCGACGTAGCGGTGGAAGAGATAGGGTGCATTACCGATGGGAGTATTGGTAAATGGACTGTTTTACTCAGCCAACGAACAGGAAGGCATATTTGGGGCCTATGCGAGTGCCCATGGCTACACATTGAATTTGGAATAAGTGGGCGCAGAGAAAGGAGAAACTGTTGTGGTGGGGACCGGTTCTGCCAGTCGGAGGATGGTGGTGCTGGAGGGGAACTGGTTGGTTCTTTCCTTGAGAAATGTGGAGAAATTTAAGGCCCTTTTGATGGGGTCTGGAAATCCCTAGAGAAAATGAAACGGCCAGGGCCAGGGAATTGAAAGTTGGTGAGTTGATGGCGAGAACGGGAAGGGTCCCGAGCGTAGGTGGGAAGGGACTGAAGTATGGGGCATAGAATATACTGGAGTTATCAGAACACAGGATCAGTGGGACAGGAGCAGGCAGAGACAATGGGCCTACCCGGACAATCAGGCTTGTGATTCTAGTAGGAGGTAGAAGCGAGCAGTTCAGGGCAATGGAACCATGAGTTTTCCACTGTGAATAGAGGTTCTTCAGAGTTGACGATGTCAGCGATGATGTCAGAGACGGTTCTCTGATGGTCTGCTGTCCAGGCTTCTTCAAGGTGTAGTCATGAGAGTTACCGCCTAGTCTCACCAAGGCAGAGATCAGACCACCACTCCACAACAGCAACCATTTTGTCTGCGGGCGCAGTGGTACGTTTGGGATTGGTGTTGAGGGAATGGGGGAGTAGTGCATTCGGAGGGGGTAAGGGTCGAGGAGAAGTAAGGATTCCTGATGTTGAGGCGGTTGATGTCTAGTCGGCAATTAGTGATGGGAAGATCCAGATAAGGCAGAGAATCAACGCGCTGTGTCGGAGAAGAGGAGGAGGGCTGGAGACAGGAGAATGCACCGTCAGTGCTGGGCGGTGAATTCTCGCCGAAAAAGTGGGCTCGGAGACGGAGATGAATGTGAAATAAACTTCACCTTCCCAGCAGCAGCTCATCCCGAAAGTCTGAGAAGCTGTAGCGAATTGTTTATGAAAGTGTTGGCAGAAATACTTCACAGACCAGACACATAATACTATATGTTGCGTACAACGAACACGTGGCGTTACATTTTACACGAGGGTAGTGTACTCCGATTAATCCCCACGCGAAATTGAGACATCCATGCTGAGAGTGAAAGACAGAATCGAAACAAAACCGCCAGTTTGTCAAAAGGACCGTGGCAGGACTCGAACCTGCAATCTTCTGATGACTGCCAATCAAGCATCGAAGTCAGACGCCTGATCCATTAGGCCACACGGCCGTGTCCTCTAAGATAGGCCAAGGAACGAAAATGGGAAATGCTGACTGCTGCAAGGAGTTTCCATGTATAGAATGTTTTCCCGACAGAGTTAAAAGTACTGGCACACAGTGATTTCATCCCAGGTGAACATTCAACTTTTGTTGTTAATATTTTCCCAATAATTCCTACTTTGGGCTGTTCATTTAAATTCGACATTCTGTCACGCAGAAAGCAAATCTCCAAGGCACACGCCACGGTCTTTTGTGGTGGCGTTATATTCTGGGATTGGAATCAGTGAAAATGGTCCACCATATTCAATACATTATTCATAGAGTGAGCTCGATCACTTTTTAGATATATCAGCCGTTCGATTGGTATTCCAGAGCCGGGCAGCCATGTGTATGTGTCGGGTAAGCTTTCAGGTGATCGGATCTGCGGCTGCGCACAGCCGGGCGTGACGTCATCGTGTCCGTAATGTGGTAGCTTTCAGGTTATTGCATTTGTCGAATACACGGAAAGTCGTCATTCTCGAACCAGGTGGCAAATTTCTATAATATCTGTTAACTTGAAATCGAGCAATATGACAAGAATATAATTTAACACAAATTTATCGCATTGTACAACTTGTAATGGGATCCTGAATTACCCCTATGAACTGTTGTTTTGAAAAGAGAGAGAGAGAGCGTTATTTAACACCGACTTTTTTGTAAAAGAGAGAGTGAGACGAAGACTAACGGTGGGACTGTCACTTTAAGGAACAAGAAAGAACTGCTTAACTGTTGGATATCTGCTGAAGTGGAGATAGCACCGAGCAGCTCGTATGTTGCTATAGTGACCGAAGGCGGTGTTATTTAATAGACACTCGATCTAATGATTTTCGGCAGGTTGCTGACACTTCCTGCAAGGATTTTTGTCTGCTTGCATTTCTTTCACAGAGAGAGGAAGGAGAGATTATTTGAATGGCAGGTGGTACCCAGTACGGTGAGATAAATAGGAGGTCAGATGATAAAGACATCAAGCACATGTTCTGGACAGTGAATGAGCACTGTTGTGCCCGCAGGAACAGTGGGTTTTAGCGGATCAATTAGGCGGATCGATCTGTCGTTTTTGCAGTGGAAAGAGAAAAAGGGTTGACTGGTGGGGAGTTGTCCATGTGTCCACCCTCGCCTGGGGGATAGCTCACCACAGAAAAGCGGTCCCCTTTGATAGAGTCAAAGTCTGTGACTGTTATATATAAAGTCATTGCTAACCTGTTTGATTGTCTACATTTATATTACTGTATTGCGTAGTTACTAATAAATATTATTAGTTTATAGCAATACCGGACTCCAAAGTGCTTTCCATCTCTGCTGGTTCTTTATACCCGTCACGGGGTTCGTGACAAACTTAAAACACTCACAGATTCTAGAGTTGCAGAGAACAGAATCGATCCTTTTGCCACAGCACGTCCATAGCGTCTAAGGCGCCAACATTAGCTATTCCAATGTTTCCTGTGATTAGCACCAATCTCTCTGAACGGAGCTTTTCACGTCCTTGAATTCTGGTAAGCACGGCGAGCAAAATAAATCGACGTAGAATCTGAAAATAAATGTGTGTACCATAAGCAGAGTTTGTAAGTGTTCTGAAGAAATTCAAAACTTCCAGTCACAAGAGGCAGCAGAGCAGACGATGTGGCCGAGAGGTTAAGGCGATGGACTGCTAATCCACTGTGCTCTGCACACGTGGGTTCGAATCCCATCCTCGTCGCGAGGTGTTTGTCTGCGAGACCATCTTTGAATTGATCACTTTATAAGTTCCGAGCCTTCACCTTTTGTCACAGGGACGCCGACAGGTTGTTTTGTGAGCCATGCAAAAGCAATATTCACCATTAGTTCGTCACCAAATCTGGACACAACACCACCAAATATAGGAGCTGAATTCGGCTATTCGGCTCATCGATGTTTCTCCGCCAACCCATCATGGCTAATCTCAAACCAATTCTCCTGGCTTCTCCTCGTCACCTTTGTCAACCTTACTAATCGAGAAGCTGTCAACCTCCGCTTTAAATAAACCCCATAAGATGGGCTCCACAGCGAGCAAAATATCCACAGGTCCTTAACTTCCGCTGCAGAAGGTCCTCCTCATCCCTGTTCCAAAGGGACGTTCTTATCTGAGGTTCTGCCCTCCGGCCCCAGACTCTGCCACTTCAGGAAACACTCTTTCCATGTCCTTTTATCTCAGCCATTCAATATTCGACAGATGTCACTGAGATCCGCGACTCGTCCATCTAAATTCAAGCGAACCCAGGACCAGAGTTGGAAAACGGTCCTCATGCGTGACCTCTTCAATCCCGGGATCATTCTAGATATCGGCCTCCGATGTCAGCACATCCCATTTAGATAACGGAACCAAATATTTACCATATTCCAGATGCGATCTCACTAAAACCTTGTAAAGGGTTAGCATTACATTCTTCCTTTTTGTTTTCCAGCTCTCTCCTTACTACCGCCTCAAACTATAAGTAAACATTTTGGGAACCGTGCACGAGATCTCCGAATCCCTTTTACACGCCTTTTTGTCTAATCCTATCCCCATTTAGATAATAGTCTTTCTCCTTATTGCGTCTACAAAGTACAATTCCATACATTTCCCGACAGGATAGTCCATCTTTCCCTTCATTGCCCATTCTCCTCATCTGTCCAAGTTCTTCTGCAAACTTTCTGCTTCCTAGGGACTACGTATCTCTTACGCTAGATTTGGATTGTCCTCTAATTTGCCCGCAAAGCCACCAGTTTCATCATCAGGATTCATTGACATATAAGGTGAAAGGTTGCGAACGGAATACTGACTAGTCACCAGCAGGCAACCAGAAAATGCCCCCTTCATTCTCAATGTTTTCCTCCACCCAGTCAGTCATTCGTCTATCCATGGCGGTATCTTTGCTGTATTATCAGGAGTGTTTATCATTTTTAGCAGACCCATATACTGCACTTTGTCAACGACGTTCCGAAAATCCAACTAAGCAACAACCAGTGACTCCACTCTGTTGATTGTGTCTGTTATTTCCTCGACAAATGCCAAACAATTTGTCAGGATAGATTACCCCCTGAGGAAGCAATGCTGACTTTGGCCTGTTTTATTGTGTGCCGCGAAGTGCCGCGAAACTTCATCCTTAATAATGGACTTCAACATCGTCGCAAACGCCGTGGTCGGGCTAACTGTGTGATATTCTCTCTTATTTGCTTCACCCCCTTCTCAAAGAGTGAATGGCGTTTCCAATTTCAAAACTATTCAAAAATATATTGTTTCTCGACGGACCATTACGAATGTCTCCACAATATTTTGGGACAATACGATTGGAGCGAATGTCGACAAAACCTGCGATGACGATTAGTTTCGCTTTTTCCCTCTCTCTGCGTCTGTCCCTTAATTTATTATCAAAGTGTGCTGACTTTATACAACCTAGAGATTCGTCTCCGTACTGGTAGCCACGAAGCAAAGAAACACAATAAAACTCATTAAAACAAAAGAGAACAGTCAGACACCCAGTGTACAGAGAGAGAAAAAAAATATCGTACAACAACAAAAGCACGAAAACAGTGTTCAGACAAAAGGTCACAAAATCATCTATCACTACAGCCGGATAAGAGGTTCACTAGTTGTCGGCCACAGTCTCAGACCAGCACAGACACGAGCAAACCCCGCAGGGCAGCAAGCTGTGCCGAACAATCCCTTGCCTCCGGCTCCGACAACAAGCCATTTCTATCTGACCTGTTTCTTAAATCGTCAAAACCTTGTGTCATTCCTCGCTCTCTTTTACTTCGATACGCCCTCGGGCTCGGGTTTCGTCGCTTCGATTCGGCCAATACTCGACACAGACGTCGTCTATATTTCCACTCGCAAGCATGACTTAGAGTGTGTTTCGAAGTTTGATGATAATTAGGAAGAAGGTGAGAGGACAGTTGCAATGCGTATATTTGGGCTTGCGTACTTATAGATATAAAGAGTAAATGGAAGTTTGTACATGGACGTTAATGATGGAAAATGTGAGGGAAGAGGAATCAAGTAGAGAAGATTACATGTAAGTGAAATTCAAAGGGAGTGAGATGTTCCTGCGTGTGAGATATAGAACAGTTAGTATGATGGCGCATCAAGCAGTTAAAGCAGCACATGGCACATTGGTATTTATTACAACAGGGCTGGAGTTTGGAAACACAAATGTGCAGAGTATTAGCACAGACACACCTCGACCACTATGTACGTTCTGAATCCCTTATTTAAGAGAGAATACGTTCATGTTGACAGTCCAGAAGATATTACCTCAGATAATTCCTGGGTCAAAGGCGTTGTCCTATAACTAATGGCTAAACATTATAGACTGAGGGGTAATCGATTTGAACCAGACAGAACCTGAGAGGACACAGCAGGGCGGATGTTGAGAGGGAGGCAGAGAAATAAACAGCGTAGAAATAAGCTATTCAACCCATCGACTCCATGCTAGCCATCAATGATTATTTCAAACTAAATATGCCCCAGCCCTTTACATTCCCTTTACATTCCCCTTGCTCTCATCCACATTCTACCACTCACCTGCATTTAAAGAGACGTATAAAATAAACCAAAATCACACATATATTTGGGATGTTGAGGAAACTGGAACATTCAGGTTAAAAGCCTGTGATCACGGGGATTCCGTGTAATCTCCACTTAGCCAGCACCCAAGGGATATGTTCCCATTTGCAACAGAGCTTTGAACAAGGGGACATAATGGGGCTGATTTACAACTGAGATAGGTCGCAATTCCATCCCATAGAAAAGAGTGACTGTCTGGAATTCTCTACTTCCGAGGTTTGCTGAAATTAGATCACTGACTGTAAATAATAAAGAAGGGGATACATTTTTAAAGACTGGGAAATTCAGAAGCATGTGGACCTGGAACAGGAGAGAAGTTGTGAGATGGTAAAGATCCACAGATAGCATCGACTGTCAGGACAGGTTTAAGGGGCTGAATAGTCGACAACTGCTCCTATTTTATTGTCTAAAGTGAAAGAGGGATCTCGGGTGGTAACCTCAGAACGCAGAGACTTGTAGGGAAGTGTCGGACGATTTACCCTCTGGATGAGAAAGTGAACAGGGCTGGACAGCAGCAATATCCAAACGGAATTCCGTCCTCCATCAGCCCATCGTCCCTCTTTCACCTCGGCCTCACTTGTATTGATTGGTCAAAGCCTAATGAAATGGCTTCTCTGTAATGTTCACTACTGAAATAACGGTTTATCTGCAGCAGCAATGTTTGGGTTATGGCTGGAGATGACAGGACTTGGGGATGCATGTTAGCCAATCAAGATTTTTTTGCCCTGTCTTGTGAATCTGGAAGCAGTTGATTTCGCGGGCTTTTCCCAGAGAGAGAGAGAAAGAGAGAGAGAGAGAGAGAGAGAGAGGGAGAGAGAGAGATGAAAAGAGAATGGGGTGGACTCGGAGCGAGGGTTCGAAGGGCAGCGATGATCGGAGGAGGTCGATGGTGAACGATCGGCCTCTGAGTGAGTTCCAAATTTGTGCACAGACTGTTTATTAAGATTGGGTCCTTTTTTTCCTATTATTTCGTTTCTCTACTAACCATCTCGTCAAAGAGCAATAAAGCTCAATCGTTTAATCGCATATTGTGTACTGTTTGTTATTTCGGGGTACTGATTTGTAACAGGGGAGACATCGCGCAGCATCCTCCCAAACGAAAATTCTTACGTTTGGCCGGGCCGAGGGTTATCACCCCCTAGTTTAAGCCGCTAGGCGGAGCGAAAGTTACAAACGTAACCACGCAGTAACAGCCCATTCAAAGCAAGCAGACCCAGCCTGTGTTTGTGATCTACACCAGCTACTTTAACCGCCCCCCTTTCAAGTGACCATCACATCATCTATTCGCATCTCGCCTTATGCACCTACCCAGCGTCCCTTTGAATAGGTATTGAGCTGATTTTAAAGGAACACTCTCCGTGTGTAAAGAAGGGCCACGACAGATTCATCTAACAGCTGCGTACCCAGGCATATAATGGTAACATTCTCCTGTGCAAAATGATGGTGCACAGCATAAACTTCCCCACATCAGCAGAGTGTCCGTGTTGGACACTGGGATGTGCATACAGGAATATAATAGATATAAAGGGAGCGGGGGCATACATACCCAGGATCAAACCCCATACCATCATGTTGAACCTAATGTGTGGTGTGCTCCCACCCGTGACCATTTCCACCCCTACAAAGCCCCTCACAATCAGGCTTCTCTCATTCTGACCATCCTCCTCACTACCTGGAGCATGAGCGCATCGTCACTCTGTTCTTGGAGTAAAATGACTGAACTGGACGTAGTGTAGAAAGGTTTTGTGAGGATATTACTTGGTCTAGAGGGTCCAAAATGAGAGGCACACGTTTAGACCGAGAGGGCAAAGATTTACAAGGTGCTGAGTATCTTGAATGAGCTGCCAGTGAAAGTGGTCGCGTCTGCTTCAGTGGGATCATTTAACAAGCACTTCGATCCGGGCATGGGTTATGTTTAAGTATTGATATTAGAATGTTAGGGGCAAAGCTAAAGTCAAGTTTATTATTATATTTAGCACAAGAATATTTATACACAATTACCATGTTAAAAGTCGGCATCACGCATGAGGTTTCTGTATCTCCCGCCTCACCTGGAAGGACAGTTTGGGGCCATGAATGGTAGTGAGGGAGGAGGTGTAGGGGCAGGTGTAGCACTTGCTCCGCTTGCAAGCATAAGTTCCAGGAGGGAGATCAGTTCGGAGAGGCGAATGGACAAGGATGTCGCGTCGAGAGCGATCCCAGTGATAGCCAAAAAGTAGCGGGGTGGGGGGGGGGGGGGAGGGAAGATGTGCCTGGTGGTTTGTTCCCGTTAGAGATGCCATGAGTGGGGAGGGATGGAGTGATGATATATGAAGATAAGCACGCCAATAACATCCACAATTATACCATTTTTTTACGGATCACTACACGAGATATAAGTAAGCTTTTCCTGCCAAGGATCAGGGGGCGTCCACAGCGGTCAAAATATTAGAAACAGAGAAACATAGAAAACCTACAGTACTATACAGGTCCTTCGGCCCACAAAGTTGTGCCGAACATCTCCCTACCTTAGAACTACCTAGGCTTTACCCATAGCCCTCTATTTTTCTGAGTTCCATGTACCTCTCCAGGTGTCTCTTAAAGGACCCTATCATTTCCAACTCCACCGCCGCCGACGGCAGCCTATTCCAGGCACTCACCACTCTCTCCTTAAAAACTATACCCCTGATATCTCCTCTGTACCTGCTTCCAAGCACCTTAAAACTATGCCCTCTCGTGCTAACCACTTCAGCCCTGGGGAAAAGCCTCTGACCATCCACACAATTAAATCCTCTCATTATCTTGGACACCTCTATCAGGTCATATTATAGGAGAAGTGTTTTATTTATTACGGCCTCCCCGGGCGGATACATGATGATCAGGGTTGAGGTTTCCAGTGTCGGCTCATACATGAGTTACTGCGCAATGCTTGGCGTCGAGAAGCCTAGGACTATGTCTTATCGCCCGCCGGGTGATCCCCAGCCCGAGAGGTTTAATCGGACCTTGTCAGACATCCTCGGAACGTTGGAGATCAGCAAAAAGAACATATTGCTGTCAACATGTTGGGCATCAGGTCCACTGCTATAACTGTACAAGAAATGAAGCTACCGGGTACTCACCATACAATCTGATTTTTGGGCTCGAGGCGAGGTTGCCCTTTGACATCTGTTTAGGGACTGGTGATGGTGACCTGCCATGAACACTTATCTGAAGTGTGTGTCTGACATGAGAAAGGAGCTGACAAAGGCTTATGAATCAGCGGAGGTCGCGGCTGCTAAGCAGAATCAAGAGAAGGCATAATCAGAAAATTAGGTTCTCCCAACTCATCCCTGGAGACCGAATCCCCATAAGGAATTTGGGGCTACCTGGGAGACATAAGTTGGCTAACCGCTAGAGGGCTACGACCGATGTAGTGGGCAGTCAGATGCCATACGGACCAGTTTTCCGGTTGAAACCAGAAGGTGGGAATGGGCCTGTCGAGATACTCCATCGGAACCACCTTCTGCCTCTGGGACAAGAGGTGCGTGTTGATCCAAAACTTGAGCTGGACCCGACTCCTAGTAAGAGGTCACTGCGGTGACGTGGAGAGACTGACGGACCAGCAGCAGGAATGATTCAGCCGGCCCACACCCCTGAATGGGATACGGATCTGGAGGATAAGGAAATGAGGGTGTGGGAAATGCTGCCACATGGGGAGAGTGTAGTGTCCTGTTCATATTTTTACTGTTGTGTTGTCTGCATTTCATTTTCATTTTCATATTCATAGTCATAGTCATACTCTATTGATCCCGGGGGAAATTGGTTTTCGTTACAGTTGCAAACTGTAGCTTGTGTAGCTTGTGTTAAGCTTGTTTGTGTTACTGCTGAAGAAAAGTGATGATGTGGAATGTGTGGGATCCGGTTCGCCGGAGGTTTTCTCGATGAGGGGCAATAAGGTTGGTCCTCGGCTTTTGTTCGGGGGGGACGAAGTGGGAAGATGTCGAGGAGAGCTGATTGAACATACGATCTGCTGGGAGACCGGTTTGTTCGAGATGGATTCCGAGCGACGTTCGGAAGGTGGTGTGGACTTTCAGACTGAGGAGGGCCCAGCTCGTCAGTGACAGGGAAGATCAAAATAAACTCCAACCTGTGCACATTTGCTGTTTCATCAGAATGGGCCTTTCTCTTTTTTGTTTTTCTTTACTAACACTTTAGTTGAGCTAAGATTCCTAAATATAATTCCCTTCATCGTATGCAGTGTACAGTCCGTTATTTGTTACAGGGTAGCGAATTACACAGCATGCACACAAACTGGGGTTTGAGGTTGGAGAGCGCATCAATCTGATATGTTTTGCGGGGCCCGAGGCTGTTTTCCCTGGACTTACTCAGCCAAGGAAACCAGGGTGTTTCACTTGGAAGAAAGGTGTTGTCCTATCACGAATGGCTAAAGGTTATAGAATGAGGGGTGATCTATCTGAACCAGACAGAAGCTGAGGCGACACACCAGGGTAGTTGTTGAAAGAGAGGCAGAGAAATAAACAGCGTGGAAATAGGCTCTTCAACACATTAACTCCTTACTAGCCATCAAGGACTATTGTAAACAAAACATGCCCCTGTCATTTATATTCTCGTTACACTCCCACTTGCTCTCACCCGTATCCCACCACTCACCTACATTTAAAGAGGCAGTAAAGTAAACCTAAATCACGCACATATACTGGGATGTTGTAGGAAACTGGAACATCCAGGTTAAGCACCTGTCATCACGCGGATTCCATGTAATCTCCACTGACCCCCACCCAGGGGATATGTTTCCATTTGCAATAGAGCTTTCAACAAGGGACATAATGGGGCTGATTTACAACTAAGGTAGATCGCAATTCCTTCCCATTGAAAAAGAGTGAATGGCTGGAATTGTCCACTTTAGAGGTTTGCTGATTAGATTAGATTAGATTATAAGGACACGCAGTCCTCTTTTAATGTCATTTAGTAATGCATGCATTAAGAAATGATACAATACTTTTCCAGAATGATATCACAGAAAATGCATGACAAACCAAGACTCAAAAACTGGCAAAAAACACATAATTATAACATATAGTTACAACAGTGTAGAGCAATACCGTAATTTGATTTAAAAAAAACAGACCATGGGCACGGTAAAATCCCAAAGTCTTTCGAAAGTCCGATCATCTGACGCAGACGGTAAACCTCCAGCACCGCAAACCTGCCGATGCAGCATCCCGGAAGCATCCGACCACACTCCGACTCCGAGTCCGTCCGAAAACTGCGAGCCTCTGATCAGTTCTCCGACACCGAGGCAACAGCACCATCTCTGCCGAGTACTTCGACCCCAGCCCCGGCAACAGACAATAGGCAAGGCCGAGGATTTAGGGCCTTCCCTCCGGAGATTCTCGATCTCACCCTAGTGGCGGCAGCGAAGCATGCATTTCAGAAGTTTCTCCAGATGCTCCCCCGTGCTTCTTCACGTCTGTCTCTATCAAATCGGGATTGTGCACGGCATCCTACTTCGCAGATGCTGAGGTTAGATCACTGGCTGTACATAATGAAGAAGGGGATACAATTTCAAAGACTGGGGTATTTAGAACAATGAGGGCCTGGAACAGTAGAGAAGCTGTGAGATGGTAAAGATTCATGGATAGTATCGACCGGCAGTACTGGTTTGAGGGGCTGAATAGCCTACGGCTGCAATTATTTTATTGCGTGTCTGTCTAAAGTAAAAGAGGGATCTCGGGTGGTAACCTCAGAACACAGGGACTTGGAAAATTTACCTTCAGGATGAGAAAGTGAACATGGAATGCACGCCTCCCCCAGTCCATCGTTCCTGTTTCACCTTCAGTCACATTTGTATTGCTTGTTCAAAGCATTGGGGAAAAGTCTGGACACAATATTTTCATGTTGATTCCCGTCCAAAGACAGTAGTTTCCTGACACGCTGAGTTCCTGCAGCAATTTTATTTTTGTTTGTTATTTTTGTTTTCATTACCTGTTATTTTTGATCCAGTTTTGCGCATCTGCAGACTCTCGTGTCTCTATGGTGCTCAATATTCTTGAGACTTTTCACCAGATGTTAGAAACATAGAAACATGGAAATCCTACAGCACGATATAGGCCCTTCGGCCCACAAACCTGTGCCGAACCTGTATCTTTTCCTTAGAACTACCTCGGCTTACCCATAGCCCTCTATTTTTCTAACCTCCCTGTATTCATGATGTCGCTGTCTTTTCCATCTTTCTCGGTCTGACAGCTTCCTGTACTGAAAACATCACATCAGTAAATACTGCTGGCGCAAGACAAATAATTTCACGGCAGACAGGTCAGTGACAATATCTGATTATGATTGGGAAATGACCTATGGAAACTGTAATAGGCAGCAAGAAATTCAACTTGCTCGAAGCAAGATCACAGGTGGATCAACTGTGGCAATGGACTGCTTCGTGGGGAAGGAATTTATAATCAGTTTTAATACATGTAACCAAGCAGACCCAGCCTGTGTTTGCGATCTGCACCAGCTCCTTTAACCGCCCCCCTTTCAAGTGACCGTCACATTATCTATTCCCATCTCTCCTGATGCAATTACCCAGCCACCCTTTGAATTAGTATTGAGCTGAATTTATAGGGACTATCTCCATGTGTAAAGAGGACCCACGACAGCTTCAGATAACAGCTACGTACCCAGGAATAGAAAGGCAACATTTTCCTGTGGAAAATGAACGTGCACAGGATGAACTCCCCCACATATACAAAATGTCGGAGCTGGACACTGGAATGTGCATACAGGAATATAATGGATATTGAGGGAGCGGAGTGCATACACACCCATAATCAAACCCCATAACATAATGTTGAGCCCATTGTGCGGAGTGCTCCCACCCGTGACCATTTCCAGCCCTACAACGGCCCCTCACCGTCAGACCTCTCTCATTCTGACCATCCACCTCAGTACCTGGAGCATGAGAGCATTGTCACTCTGGGTGGAAGACGGGATCTCAGTCAGACGAAACCGGAAATGCTACAGAGTGAGTAATGCTCCGTCAAAGAGCAGCAGAGCACGTTTAAAGTAATTCTGCGATATTCCTAAGTGTGGTTTTTCACATCAAATGATCAATGTAAAAGATAGAGTCCTCCAATCGCCAGACAAGAGGTATTGTTTCTTTTTCCGCTCATGATGAACGATAATTACAGCCGCCTCGTTTTCATTCGGCTTTCCAGTATCATTTTTTTTGTCATAAATCGATTGCACTGCCAGATTGAATGCAGTTAGGTCCACATAGAGAGAAAAAATACATTTTCCTGTTGTTTTGGTTCTTTAAAGTTCAACGTACATTTATTATCAACGTGAATATATGTTCCGACATAGGGTAATGAGATTTACTTTGTTCAGAAGGGGACCGGGCGTGTGGACAGATAGGAAGAAGTAAGGAAACAGATTGTCACGGGGCCTTGGGATTTGAACGGAGGAATGAAAGGACAAAGAGAGAGCAGTCCGGAGATGGAGAGAGTGTTGAAAAAGAAAACAAAACACATATGGCTCCGCTGTGTGAAGGTCCGATAATGATTTCTCATGCTGCAGCTCACCAATCTAAATGTGTATACCGGCGAGGGAGAAGGCATAAGCGGGGCCTTTTACGGTGGAATCGATGGGATCGGGAGCGAAATTGGGAGCAAAACACCGTGAGCATCACTAAATGGAGAAATGAGAAACAGCGGAGAGGATGGGGAAAAGGGAGCGGATCCATTCTGACCGGACAAGCCCGGAGTGAAACACCGCGAACATCACCAGGTAGAAGAATGAGACCGAAGGGGGGGAATGAAAATAAAACCTGCGGGACATGAGTGAACCGTCCCCGACCGTTCCCGTGTTCCACACAGCGTCCATCGGGGTGAATTGATCCTTACATATTACATATCTGACGAAGGATAAATGTCACCTTTACAGGGTAGACCGGAGTGAAATTTATCAACACTAAATGCACGCGTATTTCAGAGCGCTCAATTGTTAACCGTGGTTCTACATATCGGCAAGCGGATTGCTTATGGAGGAAAATGGCGATAGAATTTATTCCACTGCAGAAACCAAAGGTCTCTCTATGATTTAAGGAATTTGGGTAACAGTTTCAGCGGGTATTTCACCGCGTTCTTCAGCTCCTCTCTGAACTTGCTCTGAGTCACGGCGTAAATACAGCTGTTGGTGCAGGAGCTGAGGATCTGCAGCATCGCCGCCGCGGAGTCTGCGATATAAATCGGATCCGTGTCCGAATAAAGGGTATTGTTTGCAATCCGTCGGTAGATATCAAAAATCAGCCGCGCTAACCACAGAAATATAAAACTACCGGTTATACCGAATAGTAAAACGACCGATTTCCTCCGGTTCTCCATCTCCGGGTCCTTGTCTTTCTCTCCGTTGCTGCGGCCCCGGAGCCCCCTCCGGACTTTACTGGCGGAAACAATCCGTCTAACTGTCAGAGCATTGAACAATAAAATCAGAACAAACGGGAGACCAGGTATTAAAGTACGACGAATCATCTCAAATGTGGCCCACGAGGGGGACGTATCGAAGCTCTCTTTGGTCACGCACCCATAGGAAACTCCATTAATTACCGCCAAAAGCTCTAATGTAAAGTAGAAAGGGATACTTTCCAAACAGCCCAGAACACTAACTGTCCCGATAACCACAGCCGCCGTTCGTTCGGTGCAATATTTTATTTTCAGCTTTTCACAACAAATGGCCACAAATCTGTCAAAGGTGAACACGATTGTCAGCCAGACAGAGATCCCGGTGCTGGCTATAAGAAGGCAATTAAGCACCCTGCAAACGGGAGTTCGATGGAGGAAGGAAGTCTTAAAATATAGGAAAACAGTCCACTTCAGCAGAGGGTCAGAGATAACGACCAGGAGATCGGCCGCTGCCATTCCCAGCAGGTAGCAAGTGATACATTTGGAGAGACCGCACTTTCCTCGGGACAGGATCACAATCGCCACCAGGTTAACTGCAAGAGAGAGGGAGGGAAACAGATATTATTGACTCGTCACGGAAATAGAGCAGCAGTGTGATAGACTCAGATTAGATCTTGTGCTTTTTCTCTGCCTCAAAGGGTAAATACCGGACCAGGGACATATGAAGCGACTGAGAGTCTGCATTATCGGCGCGACAGAGAATTTGACGTGAGTTTTGTAAATGGGTTAAAGCTGGGTGAAATGATCAAACCCGACGAGAGGAGAGCTGCTTAAATGTTTCCTCGGCCGCAGTAAGGGATGGGCATTAAATACCAGCATCACTGGCTCTGAGCAGCACCGGAATGAAATGAAATCCACATCGGCAGTTCCCCCTGCTGAGATCTCTAAATTAAAGGAGCCATTCGCATTGTTCCATCACCCAGTCACGCAATTCACAGTTGATTCATACGGACAGAACAGAAGGACGGCTGGTTCCCACAGATGCAGTGCAGCCCTGTGTCCTCCTGTGCAGACATTTCGATTCACAATTATTCCATGACATCGAGACAGCGGAGAGGATTTCAGTCAAAGGCAGCATCTCGGCTCCAATAGGGAGCGCTGTCTGCTACGAAAGCAATGGGATTAATATTGTCATCGCCTCCGCCCATGACTGAAATGCGGGGACTGGACAGGTGTCTGTGGAAACAAGTAGAGAGAGAAACACTTCAGAACATCCGAATTAACTCACAGTTTCTGCCGTTTTCAGGTGTGACAGCGGCTTACCGGGAATTCCAACGGCTGAAATAACTGGGTAGTAAATGTCTTCAATCCGCCAGATTACTGGATATCCCATTTGAGTGAGGCAGTGAACGCTATTGCTCTGAATTCCACAGCTCGGCAAGACACTCTGGGCTGACGTACTGCAACAGGCTCTGATTTATACCGGGGATTAGTCTCCAGTGACAAGGTCCCACCTCTTTACATCACATTGCAGTGTCTCAGGTGTAAATTCTGTGGGGATGTAACACGAACACGTCAGTATCATTGGCATTACCACATTCAGATCCCCCTGTGTAATTCGACCAGAATGTGCAATGAGACCAATCAGTGAGCAATGAGGATCTCTATTTACAACATCCCACAGTTGTATTGGCAGCGGTCACGACTGTCCTCATCTTTCCACCTGAAACTTCCACAGTGGTTCTCGTTCCACAAGCATTCCGGAATCGATGTTTCCAGCATTTTCTGCACTTCTCACTGTCACGCCTGTTGTTTCATCTACAAATAGATCCGGTTTCCCCTCAGTGTGATCTGGATCCGGGGACACATGAAACCACCGCACCCCCCCCCCCCCCCGCCCAGTCTCCTCCTGCAGACCTTCATTATATTTTTACTCAGCAGCTCCAGTTTGACCGCTCAGGCACCAAACCCACCCCATCCTGTCCCACTGTGTGCTCTCAGATATGAAGCATACCCGCTGTGTACACAGACACAGACACAGACACTATCAGACCTGGAGGACAACGATGTTTACGTCATTTTGATCAGCTTTTCCATGATTATGTTTATTTCCGATATTTTCAAGTCCAGAACTCTTCATGGTCCCCCCCAACCCCGCGCCTCCATCTCTGAAACCGTCTTCTCTGTTGAATCTACCAGCGGAACAGTTGGATGCTGAAATACTGTGGCGTTCAATTAGCCGCGGGAATATAATGGGCTGATAAGACCATTCAGTGCCCTGTGGGTTACGAGAACAACTATCAACACGTTTGTCTCCGGTGTAAATACCGGCGTGATTTCACAGAATATTTTCTGTCAAGTGTAGATTCCACTCGGTACACCGAGGTCTTCATCTGCTGCTTTAACATAACAATACCCGAGTCCGTGACACTCCCTACGAGGTGCCCTTGTAGTTATAAATGCAGGACCGCCAAGTGAGGTCACATCATCAAATAAGGTCATATTACAAACCATTATAATCACCTAGACACACACAGACACATACACTTCTTCTCGGTTGTCTATCGAAATCCGATGACGACGTTCACTCCATTAACGGTGAGATCTTTGATGACTATACAGTCCTATCCTGGACGCACACGCTCTATTGCAGGTGGGACATGTATATGTGGTAGTGGTGGAAACCATGGCCGCATTTCTCCTGGCTCTCTTCTGCTGTCTTCTGGTTGTTCTTTCCATCTCCAGAATACGAACCCCGTCCCATCACAGCTGTCGCCACGTGTTACGGTCAGCAGCAAAATCCTCCAGGTCCTCGGGTCTGATCTTGCACTTCCTTAAAGCATTCTTCATCTCATCCTTATCGCGCTTCTTCGGCCCTCCAGCTGAGCATCGACATGATATAGCTGGCCGTATAACACTCTGCGGGGTAGCCGACATGGGGGCATCCTTATCACGTACCCCAGCCACTGCAGCTGACGCTGGGTGATCATGGCCTCGATACTCCTGCAGTTGGTCTTTACAAGTATTTCAGTGTGAGGCACCCGCTCACGCCAGGTAATCCCCAGAATGCGCTGGAGGCAGCTTATGTGGAAGCGCTCCAAGGACTTGATGTGACGGCTGTAGGTTACCCAAGCTTCGCGGCTATAAAGGAGGGTGGTGACACAGACCGCTTGGTATACGGCGACCTTTGTGGAGGGACGAAGGCTCCTGTTCTGAAAGACTCTACGCCGAAGTCTCCCAAAGGCAACACACACACACACACACACACACACACACACACACACCATATAACCATATGACAATTACAGCACGGAAACAGGCCATCTCGGCCCTTCTAGTCCGTGCAAAACGTTTACCCTCACCTAGTCCCACCGACCTGCACTCAGTCCATAACCCTCCATTCCTTTCCTGTCCATATAGCTATCCAATTTTACTTTAAATGACAATATCGAGCCTGCCTCTACCAGTTCTGTTGGAAGCTCGTTCCACACTGCTACCACTCTCTGAGTAAAAAAGTTCCCCCTCATGTCAGCCTTAAACTTTTGCCTTTTAACTCTCAACTCATATCCTCTTGTTTGAATCTCCCCAACTCTCAATGGAAAAAGCCCATACACGTCAACTCTATCTATCCGCCTCATAATTTTAAACACCTCTATCAAGTCCCCACTCAACCTTTTACGTCCAAAGAATTAAGACCTAACTTGCTCTGACTTATTCTTAGACGAAACAGCCTTACATCAAATGGTCGCCAATAATGGACAATATTTGTCTCTAAATGAGAACAAAAGGCCATCTCCAAACATATCAGACAAATTGCTAAACTGTGTAATTTAGAAACCATAGAAACCATAGAAAAACTGCAGCACAGAAACAGGCCTTTTGGTCTTTCTTTGCTGTAATACCTACTACCGACGTTAAACTTACTGGCCTATAATTTCCCGGATTATTTTTCGATCCTTTTTTAAGCAACTGAACAACATGAGCCACTCTCCAATCCTCCGGCTCCTCACCTGTAGATAGCGACATTTTAAATATTTCTGGCAAATATTTAGCTTCAATAAATGGCGCATTCACCTAGCAGTCACAAACGAGTCTGAGATCACATTAACTCCACTGTTAAAATAGTATTCTGCCAGACAAATGAAGCTTTAAAGATCAAACATCATGCATTAGCTTTTAAATATTTCTACTTTAAAGACATAGGGGAATTAGGCCTTTCAGCCCATTGCGCATTTCATCATGGCTGATCCATTTCCTTCTCAGCCTCATTCTCCAGCCTTCTCCTGATAAAGTACTTGTCAAAACGCACTTTGTGGCCTACATACAAGTAGACTGAGTATTCCGTTAATATTCTTGTCATTTTCTTGATAAAACAATTCAATTCACAACTTTTTAATTATATAATGTTTAGCAGTGAGTTCACAGCAGGCTGTACATAATAAATGCTATTTTCAATAGAGAGGACAGTTTTCTTCACAACAAGAAAGCAGCTGAAATTGCTGATTGGAAATACATTTTGCAAAATAGAAGTTCTCTTGAAATTGGTATTTAACTGTCATTGGTATAGTTAGCTGGGTTCTTTCTCATTGACAATTCGTGATCACGGTTGCCCCAACTGTTAATGAGGTCCGGCGCCACAAATGGAGTGCACACACACAGTCTCTCTCTCTCTCTCTCTCCCCTTATCTATCTATCTCTCTCTCTCTCTCTCTCTCTCTCTCTCGCTCACACACACACACACACACACACACACACACACACACACACTCACACTCACACTCACACACACACACAGGCAAATAAATGCCAGTGCAAGTTTTAAATTATTTGCCTATTTCCCTGCCCGTTCCTTCCTCTTCCCTCCCTCTACCCGATTAACAGGGTATTTTATGACCGATCGTATCATCGATAAGGAGACAGAAGGAACAGATCAGCTATTTAAACAGCCGCAGTTGCAGAAACTAGAGGAAGAAAATGAATCGTGAGTTGGGAGAATATAGCGTAATTGCTCAGTCTGCCGGAGAGCAAACATCGAAACATAGAAAATAGGTGCAGGAGTAGGCCATTCGGCCCTTCGAGCCTGCACTACCATTCAGTATGATCATGGCTGATCATCCAACTCAGAACCCTATACCTGCCTTCCCCCCATAGCCCCTGATCCCTTTAGCCATAAGGACCATATCTAACTTCCTCTTAAATATAGCCAATGAACTGGCCTCAACTGTTTCCTGTGGCAGAGAATTCCACAGATTCACCACTCTCTGTGTGAAGAAGTTTTTCCTAATCTCGGTCCTAAAAGGCTTCCCCTTTAAGTATTTATTATTCAGCAGGCTTCAAGCTGAAAATGAAGAGAGAATTTATATGCATTTCACACGAAATGAAGAACTAGCGAGAGAGAACGACAGCAGTGTAGAGACAATCAACCAATGGGAGACATTCAGTTGGATAATGTGAGACTGTTGGTTGAAATTTCTACTTGACTGTCGCCGGTAAAATGCTGAAGGATGGTTCCGTTTGCAGCCACCTGTCTCTGGTGCAATGTGAGAGTGCCGGGTTCATGTTGTAGACATCAGTCTCTGGTTCAGATTGAGAGTGTGGGCTTCTGTATGTGTCACTCTCTGGTTCACTGTGAGAGCATGTATTTCATTCTCTACATGTCAGTCTCTGCTCCAGTGTGAGAGTGTGGGTTTCTATCTGTATCCGTCAATCTCTGTTACACTGTGAGATTTTGGGGGTCATTCTTTATCTGTCAGTCTCTGACTGAGCATTACATGCGCCGTCTCGGTCCTTTACCTTTGAGCCTCTGATTCAGAGTGAGCGGTTGTATTTTCCTCCTTCTTTCCCGCTGTTCCTAAAATTCAGTAAATACTCTTAAAATAGATTCTGTATTCCCTGAGCTATTTTTAGAACAAGAGTTTTCTGCAGTTGGTTTATGTTAAAATTGTGAGATGGACAGTGCACCGATCAATGATGACGGTTGTATGGAGCAGTACATCCTGTGTAATAGAGTCTTATGGTAAACAGTCCATTCGGCCCGGCATCTTTCTGCATGCGATTCGTTGCTAAACCAAATAGAGCCAATCGAACAGCACCTGATCCGTAAATTTCTACGCTTTGGCAAAACAATCTCTGAAACGTTGAATGAAAATAAGGAAAATAAATACGTTAGTTAATTTAATTAAATAAGAGGATAACTAAATTGATAAATTTATCAAAATAAAACGCACAGAGGCAGCGAGTTTCATGTTCGAGCAGCATTTCTCTCAACAGTTCTGAATTGCACCCTTCACCGTGTATCCCGCACTGAAGTTATTTCCCACTCATAAATCATATAACATTCATTTCGATTTTCTTATGACAGCTTCGGACTGCTCTGCAATATGCCATGCATTGTTCATTGATAAAATTGTGACAGCCTTCTCCTGTGCAGCACAGGAAGAGTTTGTGAGCGGGAATGCGAGGGAAGTTCAAGTTTCACATTTGGGATCATCCAAAGCGTCACACTGCAGCACGCGCTTGATCGGAGAATCCTGAGGATGTGACGTCACAGATTACGTCACTGCCCAGCTGGGAGTGTTCCCCTCGTCAGGGACAGGGTGTGCGGAAGTGTTGCTCCTGTGCTACAGGATGCAGTGTCCTATATTACACCCACCAGTGCAGAAGAACGAGATCAATGGGGGTGAGTGGACAGAAGATGATGAATGGACTCATATTACAATGTGAATACAATATGTGGACATGTTGGGATCGTGGGAATAGTGGAGTACAGGAATAAGCCCTTTGACTCACTACTTCTGCACTCAACAAGATACCTAATGAGCCTAAACTCTGTTGACTGTACATGATCCATCTCCATTCATTCACTGCATGCTCATGTGTGAAGCCAACAACATCGTAAACAAGAATGTATTACCGACTGCCACACTTCAAGTCAAGTCAAGTCAAGTCACTTTTTATTGTCATTTCAACCATAACTGCTGGTACAGAACATAGCAAAAATGAGACAACGTTTTCCGGGACCATGGTGCTACATGAAACAATACAAAAACTACACTGAGCTACATATGAAAAAACACAAAAACTACACTAGACTACATACCTATCCAGGACTGCATAAAGTGCACAAAACAGTGCAAGTACTACAATAAATAATAATACATAATAAACAAAACACTTGACAGATTATCCAGACACACACCGTTATCTGTGCAGAAAGAAAAAAAAACAAACTTGTCCCGCGCATCTCCTCTAAGCTACACTCTCCTCTCGCGTTAAATACAGACCATCACGCACTTGATATTTCTATCTTGGCCAGAACAATTCACCTTCTAGTCCTCTGATAACTCTATCACCTTCTGCCAGATCTCCCCTCAGCCTCTGTGCTCAGGAAGGGGAGGTCGAGGGACCATCCAGCAGTCCTCTCGTTGACGGACCAGAAGTGGAACGAGTGAGCAGTTTCAATTTCATTGGTGTTAATCTCTTTGAGGTCCTATCCTGGGCCCAAATATATCGATGCAATCTCAAAGAGAGCACGACTGGGGCTATAGTTCATGCAGAGTTTGAGAGGAATTGATATGTCGCCGAAAACTCTAGCACATTTCGATCCGTGGAGAGCATTCTAACTGAAAACATCACGGTCCGCACAGGATCAGAACAGTCTGCTGAAAGATGTGGCTGCATCATAGGCACCAGACTCCCAAACACCCCAGACTTTCTAAAGACGATTCCTCAAAAAGCTGTATCCATCAGTAAAGTGCTCACCCGACCCCCATCCCAAGTCCCTCCCTCGTCTAGAGGGTGTAGGGTCCCGAGGACACCCACCCCCTCCCTCGCCCAGAGGGTACAAGGTCCCGAGGACACCCACCCCCTCCCTCGCCCAGAAGGTACAGGGTCCCGAGGACACCCACCCCCTCCCTCGTCTAGAGGGTACAGGGTCCCGAGGACACCCCACCCCCTCCCTCGCCCAGAGGGTACAGGGTCCCGAGGACACCCACCCCCTCCCTCGTCTAGAGGGTACAGGGTCCCGAGGACACCCCACCCCCTCCCTCGCCCAGAGGGTACAGGGTCCCGAGGACACCCACCCCCTCCCTCGTCTAGAGGGTACAGGGTCCCGAGGACACCCCACCCTCTCCCTCGCCCAGAGGGTACAGGGTCCCGAGGACCCCCCACCCACTCCCTCACCTTGAGGGTACAGGGTCCCGACGACCACCCCACTCCCTCCCTCACCCAGAGGGCACAGAGTTCAGAGGACACCCCACCCCCCTCCCTCGCCTAGCGGGTACAGGGTCCCGACGACATATCGCCCCCTCCCTCGCCTAGCGGGTACAGGGGCCCGACGGCACATCACCCCCTCCCTCGCATAGCGGGTACAGGGGCCCGACGGCACATCATCCCCTCCCTCGCCTAGCGGGTACATGGACCCGACGGTACATCACGCCCTCCCTCGCCTAGCGGGTACAGGGGCCCGACAGCACATCACCCCGTCCCTCGCCTAGCGGGTACAGGGACCCGACGGCACATCACCCCCTCCCTCGCCTAGCGGGAACATGGACCCGACGGCACATCACCCCCTCCCTCGCCTAGCGGGTACAGGGGCCCGACGACACCCCAACCCGCTCCCTCGCCTAGCGGGTACAGGGGCCCGACGACACCCCCACCCGCTCCCTCGCCTAGCGGGTACAGGGGCCCGACGGCACATCACCCCCTCCCTCGCCTAGCGGGTACATGGACCCGACGGCACATCACCCCCTCCCTCGCCTAGCGGGTACAGGGGCCCGACGGCACATCACCCCCTCCCTCGCCTAGCGGGTACAGGGGCCCGACGGCACATCACCCCTCCCTCGCCTAACGGGTACAGGGGCCCGACGGCACATCACCCCCTCCCTCGCCTAGCGGGTACAGGGGCCCGACGGCACATCACCCCCTCCCTCGCCTAGCGCGTACAGGGGCCCGACGGCACATCACCCCCTCCCCCGCCTAGCGGGTACAGGGGCCCGGCGACACACTCTCAGCGTTTCAGAAGCAGCTTCTTCCCATCGCGATCAGATTTTTGAATGGAGATCAATCAGTTGGTAAAATCTTCATCTGTATTTTTCTCTTTCATCCTGCACTATAAGTTTAATTTATTTCTGTACATACTGTAGTTTTTGCATTGGACAGCTTAACTCCTCCGTTAACTCCTCCTGCGAGTGAGGAGTGAGGGACATCGGACACTCGAAGCCCAGATGTCTAAACAGGAAGATGTTGGAGCAGAGCCGGGCACAGCTGGACTGTGGCTCCCAATTCTGTTCCTATCAAGTTAGGATGGACGTGGACGTCTCCGTCATGTAGCCGAGAATATTCCTGGGAATATTTCCACCGGTAAGAAACCTCAGACCCGGGTTAGACTGGAAAGGCTGTTATGACTCGTCCTGCAGCAGAGAAGCCGAAGAAGTGTACAAAGGCTGTTGTAAATCTAGTCAAGAAGGAAAGAACTTACAAAAGTTTCAAAAAACTGGCTAATGACAGAGAGCTAGAAGATTATAAGGCTGGCAGGAAGGAGCTCGAGAAAGAAATTAGGAGAGCCAGAAGGGACCGTGAGAAGGCCCTGGGGGACAGGATTAAGGAAAACCCCAAGACATTCTGGAAGTATGTTAAGAGCAAGAGGTTAAGGAGTGAGAGAATAGGACCAATCAAGTGTGACAGTGGAAAAGAGTGCATGGAACCGGAGGAAATAGCAGAGGCACTTAATGGATACTTTGCTTCAGTATTCACTACAGAAAAATGATCTTGGCGATTATAGTGATAACTTACAGCGGACTGAATAGATTGAGCAGTAGATATTAAGGAAGAGGATGTGCTGGAGCTTTTGGAAAGCATCAATTTGGATAAGTCACCAGGTCTTGTACAAAGCCTAAAGCAGCAATGTTCCCCAAATCAACCAACGTTACATCTCTCTCTTTTTTCTCCCTGTGTCCCTCTGACTATATCCCTTGCCCATCCTCTGGATTTCCCCCCCCCCCTTTCTTTCTCCCTGGGCCTCCTGTCCCATGATCCTCTCATATCCCCTTTGCCAATCAACTGTCCAGCTCTTGGCTCCATCCCTCCCACTCCTGGTCTTCTCTTATCATTTCGGATCTCCCCCTCCACCTCCCACTTTCAAATCTCTTACTAGCTCTTCCTTCAGTTAGTCCTGACGAAGGGTCTCGACCGGAAACGTCGACTGTACCTCTTCCTAGAGATGCTGCCTGGCCTGCTGCGTTCATCAACAACTTTGATGTGTGTTGCTTGAATTTCCAGCATCTGCAGAATTTCTCGTGTTTACGTTGTTACTAGTTGAACATTTTTGTAGTGAGATATCAATTCTGGATTGCACAGCATGTTTCCAGACATTCCGAATTAGACCAAGGGGCAATTTTAACCTTGGAGCTCGATCATAATATGTTGCTCTAGTTATTGGGACGTTTGTGCAAAGTGATTTGGAATGGCATTAAATTGTCCGTTTAAGGGGGCATAGTTCACTGTCAGCACGTCAGTTTTATTTTGAGTTAATATTTGCTAGATAGTCTTAAGAAAAATTAACTGAATTGGCTATATTTCTGACATCCTTCGAATAAAGAGCAGCAAAAACCTTTACGTTTTTCTTCCGTCTAAATGTGCAATGTGTAATTATGGTAATTTATAATAAATCGTGTGTAGTACTACTTATTAGACAATCTGTACTGCTCTTGCTTATTTTAATATAACGGCAGTCAATGTTTTAGGAGAACAAGGACAGACGTCCGGATTTCCAGACGCGTCACGCTCTTTTCACGATAGCCTGATAACACATGTAGCGTGACAGAGAGTGACCAGAGTGATTGTGATCGAGTGAGACGGAGGCATCGAGCTTTTGGAAATACTGTACAATATGAACTTCGCGTCGCACACGAGCACACAGAAATATTTAAATAACTTGTCAAAGAAAATTCGGTTAAGAAAAAAAAAGATTGGGGAATGACGTTTTTGATCTGAGATTTACAGTTTAAAATCAAAGAACAGGTTTTGAAGACTTGAGAAACTGACGTGATGTGACGTGGAATCAAAACAAGTTCCAGTAGATCATGAGACTACAGCAGCAGAATTAGCCGTTCAGTGAATCGATTCAATTATATTGTGGGCTTCGACGTTTGCTGAAACTGGAAAGATCCAGCCAGACAGAGAAAAGAGCAATAAATCTCCCGGTTACATGCTGGTATAGGCAAACTGGAACATTAAATAAAGGGAAAACTCCGAACAAGATGGAAAGAGAACGGATGTCGAGATGGCAAACACGGCTGGGTCACTCCAAATGTTTGGATAATGCACACTTCCAGACTAGATCTCTTTGTTTTCAATACCGGATATTACAGTGATATAATGCGCAAGGTAAAATACATTTTAAAGAAGGGAAATATCCAAGCAATCTAATCTATATTTAAAAAAATGATTTTTTTTCTCTGAAATGACGTAATGGCAGAACTGTTGGGGACAGCAACGTTTTCAGGAAGATCAATTTATATTTGTTGACATGGGAAAATTATTTCACCCTTTCAACTGAGCGGTATAGACTTCTAAAATGTTTCCGAGCTAAACTAGCAGGGAAGAGTAGAACAACTTTCAACTGCTCTCTGAATTTTGTCTGGGTCACTCCGTAAATAAATGTATTCGTGCAGCTGCTGAAATTCTGAATCACAGAACCCCAAAACTGTGCCTGAAAAAGCCGAATAGACATTTCCAGGTCTGTGTAGAGGCATCGCATGAGAATGAAGACCAGAGTGCTCGTCGCCCAACAGAGAAGGAAACTCGCCGACAGGCTGAAGAGCAGAATGATGGATTGTCTCCGACTCTCCATCTCCGGATCTCGCTGTTTCCCGCAATTTCCCCGTCCCTTGAGCCGCCTGCGGACTCTGCTCGCCGCCAGTATCTGTCTGACGGTCAGAGCATTGAGGGTCAAAATGAGGAAGAAAGGAAGTAGCGGATTCAACAGACGGTCCACCCAATAAAACCCCTCAAACCCTCCGGTGAAAGGAAGTGCGGGTCTACCGAAGCAGACCAAGTTACCTTTCAAGAAACCTGTTGTTTCCATATATAGGAAGTAAAATGGGATATTTTTTAAACAGAGACCGACAAATACAGCGCCAATCACCAAACCCGCAATTTTGGGGATGCAGTATTTTGATTTAAGTTTAGCCGAGCAAATGGCCACAAAGCGATCGAAAGTGAAAGTCACGGTGAACCAGACGGAGCAATCAACGGTCACGTGACACATGACGTAGTGGACAAGGCAGAACGGAGCGTTGTCCAGGAACGTGTCAACTCCGTATGCTCGACCCATCCGGTAGAACAGGACTTCGATCATCACCACCATTAGATCCGCCGCGGCCATCGCCACCAGGTAGCGTGTGACACATTTCGACAGACCGCATTTTCCTCGGCAGAGAATGATGATTGCAACAAGGTTAACTACAGTGAAACAGAAAAAAAAGACCAAAAATAAGAATAGAGAAAACCAAACGCATTTTGCATAGAAATACAGCCATGATTTGTTCGCTTGAAATAAAATCCATCGTTCATCTCTGCTGGACATTATCAGTGGAAGTGAAGAGTACCCGTGTTTATGCGGTTTGTTTGAAAACCTGACCGCAGCATAAAGCGCTTTACAGTAAGTAGCACATGCTGCATTATCTCCTCACGATCACAGATGCAGCAGCGATGAGCAGAGTCCAGGAATGATAGAGCACAGAAACGCGCCCTTCGGCTCAATATCTCCATGCCGACCGACATGGCCATCTGAGCTGGTCCCGTTTGATCGCGTTTGGAACACCTCTCTCTAAGGCTTTCACATTTGTCAAAATGTCCAGGTGTATTTTAAATATTGTTAATGACTCTGCATCGCCCATTTCCTTTGTCAGGCTCTTCAATACACAGAGCAACTTCTGTGTGGGAAAACGTCGCTAGGAACCCAACTACATTTCTGTCCTCTGACTTTAAATATACCCACTTTTGCTCACGATTACCCAACCCCACGGAGATGAATGACTGGACCTATACATTATCATGGTTTTATGCACCTTTGTTAAGCCATCGGCCAATCACCTGTCTTCAGGAATAAAATGCCACTCGGCCGAACCTCTCCCTGTAACTCAGGCCCGAGAGTTCCTGCAGCTTCTTTGTAAATACTGTCTGCTCTCCTTTCAGCGCACTTCTGCCTTTCCGATAACAGGGCGACCAAAACTGTTCACAGAACTCCAAGCGCGGCATCTCCAAGGAAAGAGGTAGTGTGATTGAAGTGCGCACCTACGCTTCTTTCCGAAGTCTTAGTTATTATTCGATTGCAAGATCAGATTCTGAAACCAAGATCTTGCACCCCAGCAAAGTTCCCTTTATTTTTTTTACTGCTTCGGGGACAAACCATTGCTCTGAGCAGAACATTTTTACACGGTTTGAAAAGTGCACGGCACTTTAAATGTGAGTTTTTTTTTTAAAAACTCTGTAATATGCATGTCGAACAATGACAAGACATAACACACAACACGAGTAACGCTGCTAGGCAGTCACATCTGACAGGGAGTGAGCCAAAGTGAACTGTTTTGACTGAACGGCGTTGGTGGTCTCTGTCTCTATTGTTACCATTTTTGACAGTGTTGTAACTTGAAACAATGACAATGCAAATACGCTGAAGCTCTAAAATGATCCAATGTAAATGCGGTACGTTCAGTATTTAGCACATTTATGGATTATATTCATTAATACGGTTAATTTCACAGTATTTAATAATGATATTAACAAAGATTTTAAAAATATATTTACAGAGTGACCCATTTCAGTTATGGCGCAGCTACGTGCACGCGCATGTTAGAGGGAACAGAGCTGACACCAAGAAACATAGATACGAATTTGGTGACGGAAGAAACTTGGGAATTGTCAAAGAACAGAAAATGGAACGCTTTTTAATTGAACAGTGCTAGGAGAGGAGAAATAGAAGGGGAAAAGTTGAGTTTACCTTTCAGAAAGAGGGAAGAGATTTTTTTTGGTGGAAATTGGTAAATTTGCAATTGGGCGCTCAGCCGCTGGAAGTTGCGTGTGTGTTTGTGGAGCGACAGGAGTCTCCGGATCACAGCTGTGGCGGCGCATCGTTTATGGTTAAATGGAACCCTACCGCCCGATTTAAATTCCTGTCTTTAGCCGAGTCTCTTTCACCCTTCCCCAACAAGCCGGCCTCGGTGACGAAGCACACGACACTACCAAGTTGTTGTAAAGTCTCATTTGTTTCACAGATGTCCTTTAGGGAAGGAGAATATTGGCCTTTATCTGGATCTTATGTGACTGTAGACATAAGAATCCTGTGGATTGTTACATTAATCCTCTGATCGGGAAAATTAGAGAGGCGCTAATAAAATCAGAACTGCCTGTCATGCTCACTGCCCGTGAACCCGAACAGGAAAAGGGAACAGAATTTCACAAGTTGAAATCAAAGCTACTTACTTTGAGTTTAAACGTTAGTCTACTGCTCACGTGACAGGGTTGGAAGGAATGAGTTTCGCTAATATCAGGAGGTTTTGATAAACATGGATTGCGTTTGTTATGTCTATACAGTTAGAAGTCTCACACCACAAATGAGAAGACTACAGGCAGTTCCAGTGACAAGTCTGCATGTCCCAGGTTAAATTATTAACAGGGCAGGAGACGGAGAGGTACGAGACAGCATTTTAGGGATGTTTAATAAACAGCGATTAAAACAACATCAGCAGTAGCTGAGACTACGTTCACACTACGCCGGATAATTTTGAAAACGCCGCTTTCGAGTAAAAACGACAGGCGTCCACACTACGCGTTTTTCAAAATATCTCCGTCCACATCAGACGGATATTTGGGCGAATCTCCTCTCACTGGGCATGCGCAGGACACAGAGAAAACAAGTGAAGAGGAAACGGTATACTTGGTGTGTGTTTGTCCAGTTACAGAGCAGAAAAACTTAAAAGGACTTGCTCTTGGCTCTCGCGCAAGAGGACTTAAAACTAAAAAAACAAATACTGGAGCGTATGGAGGCAGCCGACAGGGAGTTCACGGACAGTATGACCCGGCTGACGACGAGCATTGAAAAACTGACCAACTCTGTTGTATTAATAAAGCACCTTGTTAAATATATAAAACGTCTGCATCGGTATTTCCATACAATGTTACATTAGGTTGTTACACATCTATTGTCAGAGAAGTACTTGCATAAATAGGTAAACCACCTTCATACAGGCAAGGACAGAAAACAGGGCAAAGTGAGTATACTTATTTATTCAGTGAGCTATGGGTCAAAGTATTTGGTGAGTACATTTCTAACCCTTCTGGCTTCAGTCTCGTTGCCGTCTGTTCTGAAATTGTCAGGTGGTTGCGTTCAAGAACACAATGAAATGCCGCGCTAAGGCGATCTGTTCCGGCGCGTCATGACAGCGTTTTTAAATAGTCAAAAAAGCTCACTTTACAATTTAACTCTCACGCCGTTCACACCGACTGCGCGTTATAACAGCCGTCCAAGCAGAAGCAGAAAAAGTATTGTTGTTGTGGTGCAGTCATTACAGCGTTTTTAAATCTCTCCATTTACCCCGTACGCGCTACAACGGGTATTAGGCGTTTTCAGACTTATTCACTCTGGAGATCGTTTCTGAAAATCTCCGTTTTCGGGGGATGAAAATGCCGTTTCAGTGTGGACAGAAGGTCGAAACGAAGAGAAAAAGTTTCGTTTTCGAATTTATCCGGCGTAGTGTGGACGTACCCTAGAGACGCGTGAGGTCTCTGCTTCCGTATAAGTAACGGAAAGGTACTTACCCGGGATACCGACAATTATAATCACTGTGTAACAGATAGTCCTCTCATCAAGCATTGTTAATCCAAGGCTGTTAGTATTTACAGTTCTGTTCGGAATGTTCCCAATTTCTAAATGTCATAAGTTGTAAATAGCCAGTAAATAAACTCAAACAGTTATAACAAAGCCCAGATAGCAGAATTCTTTTGCGCCTACTGGGTAAAATTCTTCACCGATCACACGTTGTTGAGAGTCCACCGTGTCTGAGTGTTTCCGTCCGAAATGTAGCTGAAGTACGGAATGACATTCTTTTATAGAACAATCGGTTACCAATAATGAAAACACCTTGCACATTGACTGGTGCTAATTACTGCTAATTAGCAGTTATTTCTCTACTTTAAGGAACCGTAATGCCAATGGGGAAATAACACGCCTTATTTCATTGAACTGGACGCAACACCAGTCTTAAAGCCTCAAGAGACGGCCGATGCTGGGATTGCAACACCAAGTACGATGTTGTCAAACTACTCCGTGTAATGACAGGACATTATCTGAGCATCGCTGGCGGCGACAGTAGTCTGTAATCCTGCCCCTCATCAGCGCTCATTCCACTCCAACATGGAGTCTCTGCCTTGCTATTTCTCAATGTGATGACGCACCTTTAATATGATTCACTTACTTTGCTCCGGTGATTTTTTTCTCCATATGATACATTAACATTAATGTTTTTTTTTTTTGGCGCAAACCCTCACTGTTTGCACTGTAACCGGAGTCAGTAGTAAACAGAGATAATGGCGGCGAGAAATGCAAACCAATGACCCCAGCATTACAGACATTGCCGGCTGCTGCACCAGAGACAGAGACAAATAGAAAGCATTGTATCAACACCAGTGAAAATGCAAATAAGTACCAACAACGATATTACAGTCACCAGCGGATTTTCGAAGTTGGATTTCAGAAAGAAATTAATTCAGGGAAAAAGTGCGTATTAAGGTGCTGAACAGAGATGAACTGCGCTGTGGAACATCAATACACGTGCACTGCGAAACATCGGGATATATAAAGCAAGCTATTCCCGAAACTCGCTGTTCTCGGGTTTAGATAGAGAAACACGCAGAAGTAGGAGACCTGGGTTGTTTGACATTTCATGAAACATCAGATTACAAGAGGAATTCACGTCAATTGCGGACATCGGTAACAGAGTGTAGGTCCAAAGAGAGACTAATTCGAAAGAACACAGCATTCTGAAACCAGCATCAATAACTGAGGTTTTGGTTGTGCAGTGGCTTAAAATTACAGCTGCGCAAATATCTGCGTGTCAGGGAAAGGGGATTAATGGTATATCAGGGAGCATTCTGGCAGTAATTCTCGAATCTCGTTGTGTGCACATGAGAATAAAATGGTTAATTGTGTCGAGGATCTGGATTCTATGAAGGGTCAACATAAGCTGTCTCGACCAGAAAAAAAACAACTGTCCATATTCGTCCGCAGATGCTGCCTGACATGAAAATTTCCGCCAGCATCGTGCCTGTTGGTTATAGGTTCATTCACAGGGGTTTCTGAGCTTACTCAAGGCCAAATCAGGGGCCGCCAAATTCAGGAGTTAATTCCAAATTGATTTTTAGAATGCAGTATGTTGTTTTGGCAATTCATTGCCTAACTCACTGGCTAGATTTGCACACAAAACGTGGTATATATTTCAGCCTACAACAGACTATGAGAGGAATGGGAAGTGGTCCCATATTGTTGCCACGCCACATCCAGGCTGACGGACGTACATTTCCCCCCGCTGGAGATCATCCCGCAGTTGCATTTGGTAACAGAGTCACAGAGCAGAGAATCATAGAGCAGTACGGCACTGAAACAGGCCCTTCTGCTCATCCGTCAGTGCCGAAATTACACTCTCGCTAGTCCCATGGGCATTGAATCCGGACCATGCCGTCCATAACTCTCCCATTGCTCTTTAATGTTGAAATCGGTCCCGCATCCACCATTTCCGTTGGAAGCTTGTTCCACAGTCTCACGGCCTTGAGAAGATGTTCCGGCGCATTTTGTCCTGAAATATTTCACTTTTCACCCATAACTGATGAGCTCTCGTCTACTCTAGTCAAACCTCAGTGTAAAACGCCTGTTTGTATTTGCCCTATCTATGCCCTTCACAAATTTGTACATCTCTTTACTAAAGTTCCCGCTGACTCCAAACGCTTGGGGGAATCGGAACCTATTCCTAACCTACTCGATCTTTTCCTCTAACACCGGTCCTCAAATCCCAGCATCATCCTTGCAATTTCTCTCTGTACTCGGTCAAAATCATTGATATCGCTTATGCAAGTAGGCGACCAGAAAACATACAATGCTCCCTATCCGGCATTACCAACATCTTATACAACCTCTACAGAGCATCGCAACTTCTGTACTCATCACTTTGATGTCTGAAAGCCAATGCACCAATAGTTCTCTTCCGACCCGATCTGCCTGTGACGCCACTTTCAAGGAATTATGAATCGGTCTTACCAGGTCCCCCTGTTATACCGCAGTACTCAATGCCCTACCTTTTACAGTGTAAGTCCTACCACGGTTTGTCCTCCCAAAATGATACACCACATACTTACCTGTATTCAAGACCATTAGAAACTCTTGCTGTCAACTGCTCATCCAATATTGGTATCATTCGCAAATCTGCAGATTCAATTTATCAGCTTATCAGTCGGATCGTTGATATATATGACAAAGAACAATGCACCCAGAGCAACACCTGCGGTACACCAGTAACTACAAGCCTCCAGTTAGAGAGACCACCATCTACCAGCACTCTCTGGATTCTGCCTCTAAGACAGGGGTATCCAAACGTTTTATGCCGTGGAGTACGACCATTAACCGAGGGGTCCGTTGACACCAGGAAGGGAAACCCTGCTGTAAGCCAAAGTTGAATCCAATTTACTACTTCATCCACAGTGCCAAATGACTGAACACACCGGACTAACCTCTCATACCGGACATTGACAAAGGCTTTGCTAAAGTTAACCGGACAAAAGCCTTCATCAGCTTTCCTGCTAACCTCCCTGAAAAAAACTTCGCAATATTGGTGAGGCACGCCCTAACACGCACAGGCCTATATCGACGAACAATCCCGAATCAGACGCCGTCTGACCAAATACTTACATGTTCGGTCCCTTAGAATATCTGCGAATGTCGGGTTCAACGCCTTATTCCCAGAGTCTTTCTTAAGTAACAGAATACATTAGCAATCCTCCAGTTCTCCAGCACCTCAGCCGTGATAAACTTCGGTAGAACCAACACGTCGGCAGATTGTGAAAATGAAAACATGCTGAAATTTTATTTTCAGTTATACAACAATGAGCCGTTTGCAATTGGTTATCTAACCTGGGCTTGGACTGCGCTATAAATCTCAGCAATGAGTGCATTATTGATCTGGCTGCATGACCACACAGGATGTGGTGGACATTTTGAAAATCATTGGGATAGATGGGCTCTTGGAGAGAGAAGGCATATACCAGGCGTTACTGCAGGAAGCGAGTGAAGAGATCACTGCGACTTCGTCGATAATCTTTCTGACCCCACTGGCCACCGCAGTAGCATCAGATGATTGAAGCGCGGCAAATGCTTCTCCTTTGTTTAAGTCAGGGATTGGGGAAAACGCTGGCAATTATCGGCGAGGGAGTCTTTCTTCATTGGTTAGCGAATTATTGGAGAACATTATGAGAGGCAGAATTCACAAGTGTACTGTATAGAGAAGCGAGGGGTGTTTAAAATTCGGTCAGCATGGAATTCTAAGGGGGTTCATTAGTCAGACTGATTACTTTGAATTAAGAAGGATAGTATATCTACGAGAGATCGCTGCCCCTTGCGTCTGTACTTCAGAAAGGCGTTTGATAAGTTCCCCATGGCAGACTCGCTCAGCACGTCACGAGCCATGAGATTCAGGCAAACACAGGTGAACACAGAAACGACCTGCCCATGGATTGCGCAGTGTGCTCGGAGATGTAACACATGCTGCCGGGAGGTCGGTGACCAGTGGATTCTCACTGGGATCAGTTCAGAGAGCTCTTCTCTTTGTCATTTTTATAAGTCACCTGGATGAGGAAATGAAAGGCTGGGTTAGTAGAGTATCCACTGGCACGAAGGAAGTTGGATTTCCTGTCGGAAGTTACTGGAGTTTACAAGGGGACATGGAGGGGATGAGGAGCTGGGATGCCACGTGGAGTTCACCCCGGAAACGTGTGAAGTGATTCACTCTGGGAGGTGGAATGTGAGGCAGAAAACAGGGTTAGTGACTGGATTCTTACTTAGCACCGCGGAGAGACAGAGGGACGATCGGCACCAGTACAAAGTACAGGCTTTTCCTATTTTTCTAAATAGACTGCTTCTTCTTCTGAACTCCTTCGATTGCCGCCTGAAATTTCCCTCTTGAGAGTGTTTTTTTTTGGGCGAACTGAGCGATTTGGCGTTTCTGCAGGGTTTTCGGCCCCATGCTGCAAGGTTCGATGGCCTTGGCGGTTCTTGGTTGTGGACTCACTTTAGGCTGCAATGTGATGCTTAGTGCCCTCAGTATTGAACCTGCTTTACTATTTCCGTTATTTAATCGAGGCGCTTCGGCTCGGAACTGTACCTGCCGCTGTAGCCGGCAGCATTGACACAGTCCCGAACCGACTGAGTCAGTGGCCGTGGCGGCAGACATCGGCTGCTGGACCGGCTACACCCGGCTCTGCGGCTCCTGGCTGAGGACTCAATTTTGGGGACTCTGCATTTTGATTTTGAATATCCCGTTTTATTTTGCTAGCTTTCTGTTGGTTTGCGCAATTTGTTCTTTCACATATTTGATGGTCTTGTTCTCTGTGTTTTTGATTTCTTTAACCGGGTTCTTTGCTCTGTGGCTGCCTGCAAGCAGACGAATCTCAGGACTGTGTACACACTTTGATGATAAATGTACTCTGAACTGTGAATAAGTTGGGAGCAATGTTAGGAAGGCCTGCTGGCCTTCATTTGTCGGGAACCGAGGTCAAACGTGGTGAGAAAATGTTGCAGATCTATAACGCACAGGTTGGACCACACTTGAAATGTTGTGTTTAGGAAAAACGGTGGAAACGTGAAAGTGGGTGAAGAGAAGATTTACCGGGATACCACCTGGGCGACACACGCTGAGCTTTACAACCAATAAGTGTTTGTGAATTCAAAGGCGCTGCCTGATCCTGTGATGGAGGTGGGTTCACCAGGTGTTTTCAAAGGTAACTGCATACAGAGATGGCGGGCGATTTATGTGCAGATATCGATCCCAAAGTTAACGAGACGGCTCCACTAATAGTCAGCGGAAAGAAGGTAAGGCCATCACGAGTAGGAGCAGAATTAATCCAGTTCGCCCATCAAGACTGCTCCACCATTTTATCATGGCTGATCCAATTTTCCTTTCAGCCCCAGTGTCCTGCTTTCTCTTTCCATGATCTGCACAATGAAGAATCTATCACTTTCCGTCTTACATATACATAAAGACTTGGTCTCCACAGTTGGCCGTGGCAAAGAACTACAGAGATTCACAACTCTCTGGCTAACGAAATTAATTCTGTTCGGCGTTCTACAAAGACGCTCCTCTATTCTGGGGCAGCGTCCTCTGGTCCTGCACTCTCCCACCATAGAAATTATCCATCCCACATCCATTCATATAAATTATCCATCCCACATCCATTCATAGAAATTATCCATCCCACATCCATTCATAGAGATTATACACCCCACATCCAATCATAGAGATTATCCACCCCACATCCAATCATAGAAATTATCCATCCCACATCCATTCATTGAAATTATCCATCCCACATCCAATCATAGAAATTATCCACCCCACATCCATTCATAGAAATTACCCACCCCACATCCCTTCATAGAAATTACCCTCCCCACATCCAATCATAGAAATGATCCATCCCACATCCATTCATAGAAATTATCCATCCCACATCCATTCATAGAAATTATCCACCCCACATCCATTCATAGAAATTACCCACCCCACATCCATTCATAGAAATTACCCACCCCACATCCATTCATAGAAATTATCCATCCCACATCCATTCATAGAAATTATCCACCCCACATCCATTCATAGAAATTACCCACCCCACATCCATTCTGTCAAGACCTTTCACCATTCGTTACGTTCCAATGACGTCACACCCCATGTCTCTGAATTCCGGTGAACACCGGGCCAGAGCCAACAGACCCTCCGTACATGACGAGCCATTAATGCCTGAAATCATTTTTGTAAAACAGGCTTGAGCCCTCTCTAGTTTCGGCTCATCCTTTCTAAGCGAAGCAGAGCAGATCTGCTCACAACACTCAAAGTGCAGCCTTAACAGTGCTTTATAAAGTCTCGACCTTATATTAGATGGGGCGAGTGATCTCTTTCCATAGCGTTCACTGAGTTATTTCTGTGGTGGTCAGGGAAACTGGTTTCCCAAAGAATGGTCCTCCCTCTTTCCTCCCTTTCCCCATTCCAAATCAGAGGATTCTCGCCCTTATCGCTTTGTTAAACCTAACTTGTGCTGATACAATCAACGTTGACTTTCACTGCCCACGGGAAACTGCAGAATGACGCGCGAAGCAGCACCGGGTCAAAATGCCGAAAGGCATCCTCCCGGGGATTCACTGATATCGGACCCGAGGGAGAGGTGTGCGGTCACGTAGATGAGTGAGAGTGGGCAGTGAGTGTGTGGATTCACAGGTATCGGACCCGAGGGAGCGGTGTGCGGTCAGTTAGATGAGTGAGGGTGGGGGTGTGCTCTGGGTTGCTGTTCGTGTGGATGCTTCTGGTGGGTGTTGTGGTTCTGTGGTTGTTGAGCAATGGGCGTCTGCTGAGCGTGAGGGGTCAGATGGGGGCTGTGGGAGCGGCTGATGTGCCGTTATGGGCCCACAGAATCAAGATTAGGTACCCTGGTCTTGTGTTGCTGCACAAGCCAGTGCGGGAGCGGAGATGCAGCTTCAGTGCTGGTGGGCTGGTATGAGAATGGCTTCAGGGTCTGACCGGTGAGGTATGGGCTGGGTGGTGTTCGATAGAGGTCTGCGGTCAGACCATGGAGGGAATTTTCATGTAGTGCTAGAGTCGAGGGCCAGCGGGCACAACCTCAGATAATGACGTCCCTTCAGAAAAGGACGAGAAGCAATTTCTGTAGACAGAAAGTTATGGATTTGTGGAATTTATTGCCACGGATAGCTTGAAGGGCAAGTAACTTGGCATATTTAAAGCGGCGTTTGAGGAGGTGGACAGGTAGTAAGGATGTCAAATGCGACGAGAAGGCAGGGGAATGGAGATGAGAGGAATGATATGTATGACCATGAGGCTATAAGACATAGGAGCAGAATTAGGCCGGATGGCCCATCCAGTCTGCTTCGCCATTCAATCACGGCTGATCCTTTTTTTTTTAACTCCTCATGAACTCCAGTTCCCAGCCCTCTGCACGTAACTTTGGTGCCATCTCCAATCAAAAACCTACCAATCTCTGCCTTAAATACGCCCGACGACATGGCCTCCACAACTGGATGTGGCAATAAATTCCACAAATTTGCCAACCTTTGACCAAAGAAATCTTTTTTTGAAAGGGCGCACTTCTATCCTGACTCTGTGCTCTCTCGTTCTAGCCTCTCCCACCATGGTAAGCACCCTTTCCACATCTACTCTGGCTAGTTCTTTCAACGTTCAAATAGTTTCAGTGAGATCCCCTTCTCACCCTTCTGAATTCCAGCCAGTAGAGTCCCAGAGCCATCAATTATCCTTGTGAACGTCCTCCAGACTCTCTCCAATGCAGCACATATTTCTAAAGATGAGGGACTCAAAACTGTTCACAAAACTCAAGGTGAGGAGTCAGCCGTGATCGAATGGCGGAGATCGGTCAGCCGAATAGCCTAATTTTATTCCTATATCTTGTGGTATTGAGGCCAAATTTAGTAATAAATTAATGATGAATATTGCTTTTCATGACCCACATAACGAACTATCTGGCGTCCCTGTGACAAAATTTGGAGGCTTGAACGTTTTAAAGTGACAGTTTCAAAGGTGGTCCCCCCGATTCACATGTCACGACGAGGATGGGATTCGAACACACGCGTGCAGAGCACAATGGATTAGCAGTCCATCGCCTTCACCTCTCGGCCACCTCGTCTGCTCTTCTCTCTCTTGTGTTCCGAAGTTCTGAATATTTTCACAGCATTTAAAACTTCTGCTTAAGGTCCACACATGTGTTCAGCTTCTATGCCGATTTACTTTGCTCGCCGTGCTCACCAGAATTCATGGAGCTGGATAAGGACAGTTTACAGAGATATGTGCCAACCACAGGAAACATGGAAATAGTTATTTTATGCACGTTAGACGCTATGGACGTGCTGTGGCATAAGTATCGATTCCGTGCTCTGTAACTCGAAGAAATTGTGAATGTTTTCATGTTGAATTAAATAAAATTTCAACGGCTTCGTTAATATATGTGCTCGATTTCAAGTACACTGATATAAGAGGAATTTGCCATCTGGTTCGAGAATGACGACTTTCCGTGTATTGGACAAATGCGATAACCCGATAGCTCCCACATTACAGACGCGCTGACGGCACGCCCGGCTGTGCGCAGCCGCAGATCCGAAAACCCTAACACTTACCCGACACAAACACGTGGCTGCTCGGCTCTGGAATACGAAACCAACGGCTGAGATATCTAAAAAGAGATCGAGTTCACTCTATCAGTAATGTATTGAATGTGGTGGACCATTTCCTCTTATTCCAATCCCAGAATAAAAAGCCGCTGCAAAAGACAGTGGGGTGTGCCTTTGACAATTCCTTTCTGTGTGATAGAAACAGAATATTAAACAGCCCAGAGCAGGAATGAATGGAGAGATATTGACAACAGTGGTCGAATATTCACCTGGAATGAAATCACTGCGTGCAAGTACTTTTAGCTCGGTGAGGAAATCATTCTACGCGTGCAAATTCCTTGCAGCAGTCTGCATGTTCCCCATTCTCACAGAATACGGCCGTGTGGCCTAATGGATAAGGCGTCTGACTTCGGTGCTTGATCAGAAGTCATCAGAAGATTGCAGGTTCGAGTCCTGCCACGGTCGCTTTGACAAACTGGCGGATTCGGTTCCATTCTGTCTCTCACTCTCTGCAGCATGGTTGTCTCAATTCCGTGTGGGGATTAATCGGAGTACAGCACCCTCCGGAAAAACGTAACGCCTAGACTTCGTTGTATGTAACATATAATATTATGCGTCTATTCTGTGTGTATTTCTGCAGACACTTTCATAGTCAATTGGTTGGAGCTTCTCAGACGCTCAGGAGGAGCTGCTGCTGGGAAGGTGAAGTTTATTTCACATTCAGCTCCGTCTCCGAGCCCGCCTTATCGGCAAGAATTCACCACCCAGCACTGACGGTACATTCTGCTGTCTCAAACCCTTCTCCTCTTCCTGGTTCTCTCCCTGCTCTGAGATATCTTCATCACTAATTGCCAACGAGACATCAACCGCCTCAACACCAGGAATCCTCACTTCTCCTCGAACTTCACCCCCTCTGAATACACTGCACCTTCAATCTCTCAGCACCAGTCCAAACCTTACCAACAATCCCGCAGACAGGGTGCTGCTGTTGTAGAGTGGCGGACTGACCTCTGCCTTGCTGAGACACGGCGGTACCTCTCAGACACATCCTCATGCCTACACCTCGAATAATCCCGACTCCGAACGATCAGAGAACTGTCTCCGACATTATCACTGACATCACCAACTCTGGAGAACCTCCATTCTCTGTGGAAAACTCCTGGCTCCGTTTCCCTGAACTGCTCTCTTCTACCTCCTACTCGATTCACAAGTCTGAATGTCCGGGTAGATCCATTATCTCTGCCCGCTCCTGCCCCTCTGATCCTGTGGTCTCATCGCTCCAGTCCATCCTATGCCCCATACTTCAGTCCCTTCCTACCTGCATTCCCGACCCTTCCCGTGCTCTCGATTCCCTCACTAGCTTTCAGTTCCGAGGCCCTGACCGTCTCATTTTCTCCATGGATGTCCATTCCCCCTTTTAAAAGGCCCTTAAAGCTCTCCACATTTCTCAAGGAAAACCAGCCAATTCCCCTCCATCATCACCATCCACCGTCTGACAGAACCGGTCCTCACCTCAACAGTTTCTCCTCCGCCTCATCCCACTTTCTCCAGATTCAGTGTGTAGCCATGGACGCTCGCATAGGTCCCGGATATGTCTCCTTTTTCGTTGCCTAAGTAAAACAATCCATGTACCAAACCTTCCCCGGTAATGCACCCCAACACTTCCACCGCTGCATCGACGAATGTATTCTGCCGCTTCATGCGCTCACGCTGAGCTCGACATTTTCACCCACTTTGCCTCCAACTTCCACCCTGCCCTGAAACGTCTCACTCAATGCGAGCAAGACGATGGAAGCAGACACCAGAGGGTCCATGTGCCAGTCCTCATCGGAGGATCAGAGAGGGAGAGCAACTTCAAATTCCCGAACATTACTATTTCAGTGGATTTGTCCTGTACCCATCACAAGTGCAATTGCGAAGAAAGCACGGCAGCGCCTCTGGTTTCCTAGGAGCTTGCGGAGATCGGCATGACATCTAAAACCTTGACAAATCTCTGTCGATGTGTGATGCAGAGTGTAGTGACTGGCTGCATCATGGCTTGGTGTGGAAACATCAATGTCTTTAAACGTAAGTTCCTGCAGAATGTTATGGATTCTGCCCGGTACATGTCCGGTAAATCTCTCTCGCCCCTGAGCACATCTCTGTCTGGGGACTTTGCCATTGCTCATTTGGTGGGTGGTGGGCGCTGATGCTTTTTGCTGAAACGTGGCGGGGGTTGGGGGATTGATCCTGTGCTGCTGATTGTATTGTTTCATTATTCTCCTCAACCCCCATTACCTGTTCTGCCCGTCACCCTCGAAACCCTGACTGATCAGAAACCTATCAACTTTTGTTTTATAAAATCCCAGTTGCTCCACCTTTACAGCCGCCCATAGCAATGAGTTCCCCAGATTCACCACTCTGATGGCAGAATTTTATCCTCAGCTTTCTTCTAAAGGGGCACCCTTCAATTCTGAGTCAGTGCCATCTGGTCCTAGACTCCCTTTACTACGTGAATTATTCCCACCACATCCACACTGTCACCGTCTTTCAATATTCTATACTTGTCAATAATACGCACCCACATTTATCAAACGCCTCTCACCCGCAAACCCTTTAATTTCGGGATCATATCGTCCCCATGGCATCATCAATGGTGACGGGAGAGGTTCCAAATGATTGAAGGTTTGCAGGTATTGTTCCCTCATTCATAAAATGGAGTAGAGATCGCTCAGGAAATTATAGACCAGTGAGGCTTACTTCAGCGGTTGGTAAGTTGATGGAAAAGATCCTGAGAGGCAGGATTTATGACATTTGGAGAGGCATAATATGATTAGGAATAGACAGCATGGCTTTGTGAAAGGCAGGTTGTGCCTTACAAGCCTGAATGAATTTTTTGAGGATGTGACTAAATACATTGATGAAGGTAGAGCAGTAGATGTAGTGTATATGGATTTTAGTAAGGCATTTGATAAGGCACTTCATGCAAGGCTTATTGACAAAGTAAGGAGATATGGGATCCAAGGGGACATTGATTTGTGGATCAGAATTAGCTTGCACACAGAAGCGAAAGAGAGGTTGTAGACGAGTCATGGAGGTCGGTGACCAGTGGTGTGCCTCGGGGTTCTGTTCTGGGACTCCTACTCTTCGTGATTTTTATAAATAACCTGGATGAGGAAGTGGAGGGATCTGTTGGTAAATGTGCTGATGCACGAAGGTTGGGGGTGTTGTGGATAGTGTGGAGGCCTGTCAGCGGGTCATGGATAGTATGCAAAACTGGGTTGAGAAGTGGCAGATGGAGTTCAACCCAGATAAGTGTGAGGGGATGTTGCCGGAAGGGCGTTAGGTAACGTTCAGCCGGCTAAGGGGCTCCATTCCGGATTTGCTGTCTGTGTTTACTCCCGTAGCGTTCGTCTCTCCCAAGGCTGCCCAAAAGGCCGTGGGGCTATTTACCCATAGCTGGGGATCTGTTCACGAGCACCAGGGCGCGTCCACACACCGGCGGGCCTGCAAGACACGTGTGCCGGAGCCAGACGTCCTCCCTGCCCTTTGTAGTTCAGCCTGAGTCCGAAAGTAGTTCAGTTTCCCTGTGTCGCCAGCGAGTAGGCACTATATGAGGCTTCCTGTTGGAAAGGCTATGCACTGGCAGGGAGAGAATTACACGTTCAGCTCTCCTTTTCTCCTCGCCGAAAGTGAGAGCCACAAACACTACCACTACCACAAATACTATCACTCTAGACGCGTTACAACAACCATATTGACACATATCTGTGACCCTGATGATATTATGTACCTTGTGAATGTCACCCCTCAGCGGCTTACATAGCAGGGAGAAATCTCTCAGCTTACACAAACTATCCTTATAGCTCAAATCGAGTGTTCCAGGATACATTCTCATGAAACGTACCCGGGACGCTTTCCAGTCTAATGGCATCCTTCCTATGCCTTGTCTACGTGTATATGTATCCACCGGCTTGGTTCATCCAATTCTGCAAAATTTCCAGTGTTCTGCCATTTACTCTGCAAGATCTGCCCTGCCTTAACTTGACAAAGTGCTACATTTTATCATGTTAAATTACACCTGCAATTCATTGAACCCTTTCTAAGTAGGGCAGATCTCTTTGTAAGCTTGGACAATCCACTTCATTATCCGAGACACCAGCAATACGGATGTCATTTACAAATTTATGAACCGGCTGATTATATTTAATTAGCCTCCGCCTGTTTAAATGCTGATAGATCCCAACACCGGCATTTCCTCCTGTAACCCTGCCAACAGCGCTGTTAAACTCAATAGCCAGCATTTCATGCATCGTTATTCAATTACTGTACAGATCAAAGACAGATCGTACTTAACCATGATGTGTGAGGTAATACATTTTGTAGACTCAAGTAAGAGCGGGATGTCTACATTATTGATAAGGCTTTAGGGATTTTGAGATTTGAGTATAATTCCAAAATCCACGATGGCACTGGCGATACACGTGACGTATTGCCGACAGCTCGCAAAATGTCCAGATGTATTTCTTCTGAACCACTGTTGCTGCAATCTGAAACTCCTAATTTTACCTTAAGAAACGTACTTTTGAGCTGTCCAAACAAACTGGTAATCTAATGAGCTCCTGAAGGACCAGGTGGACTTGACTCTCGGGAATGCAGGTGCGGGATATTTCAGCGATCAGCCATTACCTTTGCCGGAAAAGAGGTCGGTTCGGAAGACTTCAAGCCAGACTATATCGCCGGGTTATAAAGCATACTCTACCTGGCATCTTCTTAGCCAAAGGCCAATTACTTGAAAACACGATACATTACGTAAGCGGAACATTGCTGTTTTGCAGGTAAATGAGCGACTGCTGTCTTCTCTGTTTCATGGAGACATGGCTCACTGCTGTCTTCTCTGTTTCATGGGGACATGGCTCAGTTCGGTGGAACAGCTGGAAGGCTTCTCAATGTACCGTTGGGGTAAGGGAAGATGTTATTGTGGTGGTGGTGAGGGGGGTGTTGTTTCATGATAGAATCTTCATGCTCTCTGTAAATAGCGGTCTCGTCGCTCCCCTGTTCTCCCAACCACAACATCCAATGATTAAGTTCTGTCAGTGCTACTTACCGAGAGGGTTCTCCTCATTGATCCGGACAGCACTTTACATACCGCCAGAGCAGATGCTAAGCAAGCATACCATGTATTGAGTGTCGCGATCAGCAAACAAGGAACCGCCTACCCTGAGGACTTTCAAATCATTGCGAGGGTTTCTATCAGGCTTATTTAGAGAAATCTAGGCTTATTTGCCATCAGCACGTCATTCCCAGTACCAGGGGCTCCCGCACACTCGATCACTGTTAGAGCACGATCAGGAAAACCTACCGTTCCATCCCCAGACCATATTTCGGGCATTCTGAACGTCTGGTTTTCTTTCTCCTATCTCCATCCCGGCAGAGGGTAAGGAACAAGACACCAGATGTATCGGCAACAATGATGTGGTCGCGGGAATCGTAGGGCCGACACTGAATTGCTTCAAGGCGATAGACAGAAATAAAAATGACCCGGGGCTCATAAGAGAATCTGAATTTCACAATCTTTATAAAGACACTGAGAACGAGTGTTTACCACTGAGTCATTCAGAGTCCAGAGTGTTCCTTAACCAGAAGCACTGGATGAACAGGAGATCTGCAAAATGCTGAGCGGTAGATTCATGGTAATATTTATCACATTTATTCATTGCTATTACTAATCTATAGGTTTTGTTTTATAGTTTGCCCATTTGATAGTTGTCTATTGCTGTGTGCAGCGCTTTATCAGCTTCCCTGGTGGTCTAGTGGTTAGGATTCGGCGCTCTCACCGCCGCGGCCTGGGTTCGATTCCCGGTCAGGGAATATAAAATATAGCCTGCTGTAATCTAATGTGCTAATTTTTAAACCATCGTATGGATTAACTTGTTTCCACAACAACCCCATTCCTGTCACTCGATAAAACCACAAAATATAGGACCATAATTAGGATTAGGCCGTTTAGCCCATCGGGGTTGTTTCGACATTTCCTCTCAGCCCCATTCTTCTGCTTTCTACTTGTATCATTTCATGCCCTGATCTATCAAGAATCCATCGATCTCTGACAAATATATAGAAAGACTTGGACTCCACAGGGGCCTGTGGCAACGAATTCGACAGATTCACCACTCACTCCTCATCCGTTCTGAAAGGATGCTCCCCTACCTCGAGGCTGCGTCCTTTGGTCTTAGATTCTCCCACCATAGGAAACATCCTCTCAGCATCCGCCCCATCAAGGCCTTTCGCCATTCGATAGGCTTCAATGAGTGGCCGCACAATCTACTGAATTCCAGTGAAAGCAGGCCCGGCGCCAGCAAACGCTCTTCAAATCCATCCTAGCGTAATTTCTCTGAATCTCCTTTGAACCCTCTCCAGCTTCAGCAATACTTTCTCAGCTAAGAGAACTAAAACTGCTTACAATACTTCAAGCGAGGACTCTCCAGTTCTTCACAAAGTCTCTGAATCACATCCTTGCTTCATATTCTAGACCTCTTGAAATGAAAGCGAACATCGTACTTATCTTCCCCACCACAGACTCAAACTACAAATTAACCTTTAGGACATGATGGTGCAGGTCTGTACGTCGCAATGGAAGGCCTGTACAAGGACTCCCAAGGCTCTGAGCGCCTCAGTCTTCTTGTTTGCATTTTCTCTCCTTTTAGAAAGTGTGCTCCTTCATTTCTGTTATGAAAGTGTATGACCATAACTCTCCCTGCACTGCATCCCATCCGCCACTTCTTTGTCCATTCTCCCAATCTAAGTTTTTCTGTAGCATGTCTACCCCCGGGAAGGAGCTCCTGCTCGTTTCGCTCTGAAGGATCTGTACATGGTGAGTGGAGTTACTCTACCATTCCAGTACCCCCGGGAAGGAGCTCCTGCTCGTTTCGCTCTGAAGAATCTGTACACGGCGAGTGGAGTGACTCGACCATTCCAGCACCCTCGGGAAGGAGCTCCTGCTCGTTTCGCTCTGAAGGATCTTTACACGGCGAGTGGAGTGACTCGACCATTCCAGTACCCCCGGGAAGGAGCTCCTGCTCGTTTCGCTCTGAGGAATCTGTACACGGTGAGTGGAGTGATTCGACCTGTCCAGGTGCCAGGTCCCTGCACTGGAACTGTTGGAATGTTTCATTAGTTTCATCTGCTTTACCGGTGAGATCAAAGACCATTTCATGACAATATTCTGTGCCCACTTTGCGCTCGCGTAAGCTTCTTCATCTAATCTATTTGCCATCTGTCTGCATGTGCACCAGCAGGACACGTTTAATTAGAAAGAGGGCAGTCAACATACCAGTGTCTACTCTGATTCTGAATGTTGGTGGTTGATCGAAGTCTTCTTGTTTACACATTCATCCCGGTGGTGAACGCATTGTACCGCATTGCTCGTAAGAAGTGGAAAGTGAGTCAGAGACAATATCAAAGCTGCTGGTGAACGCAGCAGGCCAGGCAGCATCTCTAGGAAGAGGAACAGTCGACGTTTCAGGCCGAGACCCTTCGTCAGGACTAACTGAAGGAAGAGTTAGTAAAAGATTTTGGTAGAAACTGGAAGTGCGAGGTGTGGGAACTATAAGGTTGGTAGCAGTGGCTGGGAGATCCCCTGAGCGGATAAAGTCGGTGATGGTGTGGGAGACAATGGCCTGGTGCTCCTTAGTGGGGTGACGATCGAGGGGTAAATAAGAGCAGATATCCGCGAGTTGTCCCTGTGCCTCGGCAAGGTAGAGGTCAGTACGCCAGACTACAACAGCACCCCCCTTATCGGCGGGTTTAATAATAAGGTTAGGATTAGTGCGGAGGGAGTGGAGACCAGAGAGTTCCCAAGGAGTGAGGTTGGAATGGGAACAAGGTGCGGTGAAGTCGAGACGGTTGATGTCCCGTCAGCAGTTAGCAATAAAGAGATCCAGAGCAGGCAGAAGGCCAGAGCGGGGTGTCCATGAAAAAGAGGAGGGTTGAAGACGGGAGAAGGGGTCATCGGTGGGGGTGGAAGAGTGCTTGCCGAAGAAGTAGGCGCTGAGACGGAGACGGCAGAAGAAGAGTTCCGCATCGTGGTGAACACGGAACTTGCTGAGGTATGGGCGAAGGGGAACAAAGGTGAGGCCCTTACTGAGGACAGAGTGTTCTACCTCCGACAGGTGAAGGTCGGAGGGGATAGTAAACCTCTTACTAACTCTTCCTTCAGTTAGTCCTGACGAAGGGTCCCGGCCTGAAACGTCGACTGTACCTCTTCCTAGAGATGCTGCCTGGCCTGCTGCGTTCACCAGCAACTTTGATGTGTGTTGCTTGAATTTCCGGCATCTGCAGAATCCCTGTTGTTCAGAGACAATATGATTGCTGAGCAATATGACAGCATCCGCATCACCTGATCATAGCGGTAGTCGGCTCAGTAACCACGCATGCGTCTTTGCCATTGCTCTGACATATGATGTCTATCCAGTGATATCTGACGTATTCCACTGGTACAAGTCGTGAAGAATTGATGAATTGATACAGGATCTTCGACTCAAAAAAAACATTCCGACCACCTTTCCCACCAGAGTAAGTCCCAGTTTCCTGCGTGCGGACCATATTCCTCCAAGGCCCGCCCTTCCATGAAACTGTTCTACCTGCCTGATCGACTTCTTCTGGCAGCTCTTTCCACATATTCACTAAAGTCTTCGTGAAAACTTTGCTGCCCATGTTCCTTTCAAATATTCCAATTTCAGAAAAAAAACAGACTGTTAACATTCATTTTACCTCTGTTTTAAATCGCTTTCTTCTCGTCTTGGAATGAGCAGATGACAGGCTTGGATAAACTCTTTATATAACCCAGTTCTCCTTGTCCTGAAAAAGTCATTGTTGACTTGCACTGTTCACAGTTTAACGGCCTATTTTCTATAATAGAGCGTCCGGAACTATACATGGCACTCTATACACAACCTCAACAATGACCTATCGTAATGTCTTGTTTTACGTTCCTTCCTGTTGCCCTGAATGAGAAAGGCCGGAATGAGAAACGGCTTCTCACTATACCATCGAAATCAGCGAACAGTGAGCTTCTGCCTCTGGGTCCCTCGTGTCAACTGTAATGCCCGGCCATTTACAGCACAAGTGCTTTGCAAGTTTTATTTCCAAAATGCACGACGTTATACTTATCTACATTGGAATCCATTTACCACACATCCGTCACTTCTCTAACTAAAACAGGTATGCTTGTAATCAACAGTAACCTCCCTCAGTATCAATAGCATCGCCTAATTTTGTGTCATGCAGAAACTTCCTTATCAAGACGCGATTTCGCATCAAAATTACCGACATAAATAAGGATTAACGAACAACAGCGACCACTGTGTCATACCAAAAGTCTCCCATATCGAGCTGACTACCACACATCCTCACTTGCACCCTTCAGTTCATTCCCAACTCTAGCCCCATTCGTAGCTCCCCAGAGAGAGAGAGAGAGAGAGAGGGAGGGAGAGATTGAGAGAGAGAGAGAGAGAGATAATGTGTGTGTGTGTTGTGTATGTTACAGATAGAGAAAGAGCGAGACATGGAAGTGAAGCAGGGGAGAGAGTCGCATCGTAGACAGGGCAAGAGCGATAAACGGGGGAGTTTTACAGGCAGTGGAAGAGAGAGAGTTACACGGCAATTTACCGATTTCATGTTCACTTTGGGTCATCGTTTTCCTCGTAGCGTTTTCTTGATCATCAGAGTATTTCACCCCAGCGAGACAAAGAAATTGACCTTTCCGCACCTTCATTTAAACTCGGAAGCTGGAGGGCTCATAATTATTGTCACCGTCTGGACGGATGAGGAGAAATGGTTCATGCGTTTACACATGATCCTCCAACAGAGGGAGCAAGGGAGGACGATACGTTATACTTATTGATGGTACTTCTCCCAGTTTCTTCAATCATAAAGACAATTAAAATTAAATTGGTCATTAATTCTTAGAATTCCAAGGTTGCTGCTGATTTGGCCGCAGGAATTCTGCTCAGTGCGATAAATCGTCCGCAATCCAGCTGAAGGAAGTAGGTTGGTGAACGAAGTGAGGCGCTCGGTATCCAAACAGCTGTAGAACCCACCGACATCAATCGCTCTGTTTCTACTCGAAACCTATTGTTAGAGATTCGGTTGCAAAGTAACAATGTCGTCGCTAAGTAAACTCCACCAGAAAGGATTGTTTAAGCTGCCTCACGGAGATTGATCAGAGTCGGGGTAGAAATGAACTCTGGACACTGAGTAGAAATGCAACAGTATTGAAGAGTGCAAAAATCTTAGTCTGCCGCCTGGACTTGGCAGAGAATGTAGCGTTCAGAGAGCAGCCAGGGAGTTATTGACAGGCAGCTGGATTTCTAGTCCCTGATGGCTGTAGAGTGAGCGATGCGAGCAGGGCTCGAACCTGCGTGGGGATTTCAAGTCCAACGCCTTAACCACTCTCCGTCTATGTTAGTTACCCACCGCAGCACTGCATCTGAAGCGAGGGCTGAACATGATTTATTTTCACTGATGGCAATGATCAATCATCATTCCGATACAAATAGTATGATTGGACAGTTTGGGAATATGTTGCAAGACTGGTAGGTCAGAACGTGAGTGTACAGGGATAACGTTGGCGTTAGTATTGCAAATGAAGGAGATTTCCACTGTTGGGGATAAAGGTCAGGATTAGAATCAGGTTTATTATGACGGAGATATGTCCTTTATTTGTTTGTTTTACGGCACCTGTACCGTGTAACACAGATAGAATAATAATAGATCACAGGTCCATAAGACGAAGGAACAAGAACAGGTCATTCGCCCCATTGAGTCTATTCCGCCATTGTAGCAGAGCTGATTTATGATTCCCCTCAACCCCAGTCTACCGGGCATGGACATTGACGTCCTTAATAATCAAGAAATTATCAATTTCTGCTTCAAATACACCAAGTGACTTGGCTTCCATAGCCGTCTGTGACAACTAATCCCTCAGATGCACCACCTTTGGATAAAGATATCCCTGTTCTAAACTATCATCGTGCTAATCTGAGGCCCCGCTCTCTAATCCTAGACTGCCCAACTGTAAGAAACACCCTCCGCACTTCTACTCTAAGTAGGCATTTCAATGTTCCATAGATTTCAATGAGATGCCCCTGCAGTGAGCACAGGCACGGAGCTATCAAACTCAAACACCAGGAAATCTGGAGATGCTGGAATTTCAAGCAACACACATCAAAGTTGCTGGTGAACGCAGCAGGCCAGGAAGCGTCTATGGGAAGAGGTACAGTCGACGTTTCGGGCCGAGACCCTTCGTCAGGACTAACTGAAAGAAGAGCTAGTAAGAGATTTTAAAGTGGTAGGGGGAGGGGGAGATCCAAAATGATAGAAGAAGACAGGAGGGGGAGGGATGGAGCCAAGAGCTGGACAGGTGATTGGCAAAGGGGATATGAGAGGATCATGGGACAGGAGGCCCAGGGAGAAAGACAATGGGGGGGGGGTAACCCCAGTGGATGGGCAAGGGGTATAGTGAGAGGGGCAGAGGAAGAAAAAGGAGAGAGAGAAAAAGAATGTGTGTATAGAAATAAATAACGGATGGGGTATGAGGGGGAGGTGGGGCATTAGCCGAAGTTTGAGAAGTCAGTGTTCATGCCATCAGGTTGGAGGCTACCCAGACGGAATATAAGCTGTTGTTCCTCCAACCTGAGTGTGGCTTCATCTTTACAGCAGAGGCGGCCGTGGATAGACATATCAGAATGGGAATGGGACGTGGAATTAAAATGTGTGGCCACTGGGAGATCCTGCTTTCTCTGGCGGACAGAGCGTAGGTGTTCAGCGAAACGATCTCCCAGTCTGCGTCGGGTCTCGCCAATATATCGAAGGCCACATCGAGAGAACCGGACGCAGTATATCACCCCAGCCAACTCACAGGTGAAGTGTCGCCTCACCAGGAAGGACTGTCTGGGACCCTGAATGGTGGTAAGGGAGGAAGTGTAAGAGCATGTGTAGCACTTGTTCCGCTTGCAAGGATAAGTGCCAGGAGGGAGATCAATGGGGAGGGATGGGGGGGGGGCGGAGACGCAGGGATCGCTCTCTACGTGACTTCTTTATTCACTCTCGCCTCCCTTTTATTTATATGTCTGAAAAATTGGTATTTTCATCTCTATTATTTTCCATTTCATCTTTCCTCTTATCAATTATTAATTGTCTTCTTTGGAATTCTATGGACCGCTTTGAATTGTAATAAAGAATGACGAGCACATAATGATGAAGAATAAATCAATTTTAAAATACTCTTCCAGCTCTCATCAGATATGAAAATCTGTAAATCCTTTTCCCAGTCTCCTTTAATTATATCTAAAGAGGCCATTTTCAGTCCCAACAGCAGACTGTAAGATATTGAACCGTTATCAAAGGGTTTCAAATTAAAAATTGTATCTAATATATTCTTATCTGGACTTGTAGGAAATGTAAGTAATTGAGATCTTAAAAAAAATCTCTAATTTGTAAGTATCAAAAAAAGTGAGTGTTGGGAAATTTAAATTTCATTGAAAGTTGCACAAAAGAAGAAAGTTTCCCTCCATTAAACAAATCCTGAAATCGTTTAATACCCAATCTATTCCATTCTTTAGAAGATGAGTCCATTAACGATGGTTTCAAAAAACAATTAGAAAGTATGGGACTTGAGAGGGAAAATCTCAATAAACCAAAATGATTTCTAAACTGCAACCAAATCCACAATGTATGTTTAACCACCACATTGTCAATTAATTTATTTAAAGGTAAAGGAAGCGAGGATCCAAGTAAAGAAATAATGGAAAATTTTATAACATAGTTGACTTCCAAGGAAACCCATATAGGGCAATTCCCATTGTTAGTGTAATATATCCAGAACGTAATATTATGTATATTAACTGCCCAATAATATAACCTAAAATTGGGTGGGGCAAATCCTCCATTCTGTTTGGTTTTCTGAAGGTGAGCTTCATTTATACAAGGTTTTTTTTTATTCTTTCATATATAGGGAGAAGGAATTGAATCCAAAGAGTCAAAAAAAGATTTAGGAATAAAAACAGGCACAGCTTGAAAAAGGTATATAAATTTAGGTAAGATATTCATTTTAATAGAATTGATTCGGCGAATCAGTGATAAAGAGAGTGGCAACCAATTAGAGAGTGTTTTTAACGTAATTCAATGAACTTTTAAAAATTTCCTTAAATAAATCTTCAGAATTCTTATTAATTGTTACTCCCAAATATGTAAATTGTTCTCCTAAACTTTTAAAGGAAGGTTAATATCAGTTGGTGTGAAATTGTTTAAAGGAAACAGTTCACACTACTGTAGATTTAATTTCTATCCTGACAACTGACTAAAATTAGTCAGTAAATGGAACACAAATGGTAAAGAGATTGTAACATTAGATATAAAAAGCAATAAGTCATCAGCATAGAGTGACACTTTATGAATAGTACCTCTCCTTAAAATACCAGTGATCTCTTTTGACTCTCGAAAAGCAATTGCTAAGGGATCTAATACCAAATCAAAAACCAGGGGGCTCAAGGGGCAACCTTGTCTAGTTCCAGGTTGGAGTTTAAAGGGTTTAGAATTCTGAAAATTAGTAAGAACCCGAGCGGAGGGAGATAAATAACATAATTTAATCTAATGAATAAAATTAAGTCCAAAATTAAATTTTTCTAAGGATGTAAATAGAAAGTTCCATTCAACTCTGTCAAAAGCCTTCTCCGCATCCAAAGATATCACACATTCCGGTATTTCCTTAGATGGAGCGTATATAACATTCAACAAATGCCGTATATTAAAATGGGAATATAGATTTTTAATAAATCCTGTCTGATCATCCAAAACCATAGAAGATATAATATTTTTATGTTTGCGAGCCAACACTTTAGATAAAATTTTAGTATCAAAATTGAATAAAGTGATAGGTCGATACAAAGAACATACAGTAGGATTCTTATTCTTTTTGGGAATGAGTGAAATGAAAACTTAGTAAAGAGACTGCTGTAGTCTTCCTACCTTAAAGGAATCTGTAAGGGTAGAACATAAGAGTGGTATAAGCAACGAGGAACAAGCCTTATAAAACTCTCCAGAGAATCCAGTGGGTCCTGGGGATTTCCCAGAATGCAATTCTCAAATAGCCTGAGCACTTTCCTCCTGGGAAATAGGTTGATCCAATTGCCTACGATCATCTAATGAAAGATTAGGAATATTTAATTGATCTAAAAATTATTCTTTGCAATATTATCATTAACAGTCAGAACTGTACAATTTAGAATTAAATTCCCTAACAGTGTCATTGATTTCAAGGTGGTCAGTCGTCATGTCCCCATTAATTTTACTTATTTCTTTAATTTGCTAATTCGCTGAAAATGGCTTCAATTGATTAGCCAGCAGCTTACCAGTTTTACCTCCGTGAATATAAAGTTGACTTCTATCTTTTAAAAGTTGGCTTTCAATTGGATACGTTAAAAGAAGATCATATTTAGTTTTAGTTTCAACACGTCTCATACGTTTCAGGATCAGGTACTGAAGTCCAGTTGCTTTAATTGATTGGCTAATTCATTTCATTCTTTGTTAGCTTTTTTAATGATGTTTGCAGTATAAGAAAATTTGACCCCGGATGTATGCTGTAAAAGTATCCCATATAATAAGGCTAGACGTCTCTTCCAACGTATTTTCTTCCAAAAAAAGAGTAATTTGATTCTCCATAAATTTTTAAAAATACTCATCGGATAACAGAGTTAAAGTAAATCACCAAAATCTACTCATGGTGATAGGACCAGAAAGATTTGAAGATAGAATTACAGGAGAGTGGGCAGAGAGAGCAATCTCTTTATATTCAATCAATCGAACTAATGGAATCATTTGAATATCAATTAAAAAAATAGTCAATCCTGGTATAAGAACGATAGACATGAGAGAAAAATGAATACTTCCTGTCCGTCAGATGCAGAAAACGCCAAGCATCAACTATACCACATTTAGTTGAAAAAAAATGGATAAACAAAGCTGATTTATTAAGTGTGGAGGGTTTAACAGATGAGTGATCTAATACTGGATCTAATCAGCAGTTAAAATCTCCTCCCATCACAAGGGAGTAAGTACACAGATTTGGCAAAAAGGAAAACAGACGTTCAAAAAATCCTGAATCATCTACGTTGGGGGCATATACATTCGCAAAAACAATCAACTTACTGTCTAAACTCCCTGATACAGTAACAAATCGACCATTAGAGTCCGAAACAACTTTATGCTGAATAAAGGAAACTATTATCTACAAAAATCGAAACTCCGCGTGATTTTGCGTTAAACGAAGAGTGGAATTGCATACCCTTCCACCGAGTAAAAAAATCGTAAGGTATCACAGCTGCGTATGTGCGTTTCTTGTTAAAAAAAAAAATGGGTGCTTTTATTTTTTTAATATAAGCAAACACTTTGTTCCTTTTGGTGGGGTGATTCAGCCCTTTCACATTCAAACTAAACAGGTTAATATTTCGAACCACTTTAAATACCAATCAACATGTAATTAAAAGATCTGGCCATAAGTTATTAAAACTAGAAAGCAAACCGTAAAGTAAGGTATTCAAACAATCATATATTCAACCCAACACAGCTCCCAGAGAGAAATAGGCCCTACCCCCTCCCCTACCCAAAGCGAGAAAGCTGACCAATAGACAGTCAGCGAGCTGAGAACTAAGTGCCAGCCCCAAAAAATCCTGTTGACAGAAAGGACTCCAGTCCTGCGATGTCATTATGTCCCTACCAAGACAAAACATAAAAAGCAAAATAACTCAGTATTCGAAAATATGAAAGGATCACTTTAAACAAATTCAAAGAAAGCTGTATTAAAATAAAGCCTCAAAACGGGATAAAATAATGTAGTATCAAAAAAAAAACAAAAGACAATATATGAACAGTCAAAACGTAAGCTTAATGAAACCTTATTTCAAATTCGTATTAACAGAAGAAAAAAACTTGATCAAATAAGAAGTATAGCAGTTTTAGACTTCATCCTTCAGAAACTCTTTTGCATCTTCAACTGAATTTATTCTTTTTCGCAATCCGTTCTTCAAAACCATACTCAGACGTGCGGGGAACTGAAGGGATGGTTTATATCCTTTATTATAAAATTCCGACATAACTTCTTTGTATTTCATGCAATCAGCCAAAACTTCAGGCGAATAGTCTTCCACAAATCTAACCTTGTAATTTTGGAAATTGATCATTCCTTGTCTCCGGGTATGGCGAATCAAAAGGTCCTTAATACGAAATTCATGAAAGGCTAGTCCGACTGACCTGGGTTTCGCTGCCAAGGACAATGACTTCTAAGTCGGCTCCGAAGTGAATATAGCAGGGAAAAGCTGCCTCAGAAAGTTTGCAAAAACCTTCGTAGGGTCAGCGCCTTCAATTGATTCTTCAAGACCCAGGATTCGCAAGTTACTTCTCCTATTTCAATTTTCGAGACTGATGATCCTTCTCAGCATTTTATCATTGGATAAAGATCACTCCTTGCAGAGTTTAATTGTATCTTCAACGTCCTCTTCAAGTGTCATTAGCCTCGCAGTATTCTCCTGAATTTGGTTCTCATGCTGAAATAAAGTTTGTTGAATTGTATCCAATTTGCCGTTGATCCGTTGAAACTCCTCAGAGAATTCCTACTTTTGCCGTTTAAGGAAGTCACTGATTGAATCCAAAGACTCTTTCTTTTGCAAACGCTTTGGTTCTTTTCCCAGCCACAGTAAAGCAGTATTGAAGTATTATAATAATGTTTCAAAAAAAAAGACTGGTAGGAGACAATTAAGTAAACAGTGTAGGAGCAATCGAAAAGAGACCAACAGGGCTCTGACTGCTTCTTATATCTAACATATGCTTCCTTCTTCCGCTTGACGAGTTGCCTTTCCAGTTCAGGTGCAGCCCGTCCTTGTTGTACAGGTCAGACCTTCCCCAGAAGAGATCCCAATGATCCAGAAATCTGAACCCCTGCCCCCTGCACCAACTCTTCAGCCACACATTCAACTGCCATGACTTCCTGTTCCTACCCTCTCTGTCTCGTGGCACAGGCAGCAATCCTGAGATTACCACCCTTGAGGTCCTGCTTTTTAACTTTTTTCCCGAACTCCCCATATTCCTTCTTCAGGGTCTCATCCCTACTCCTATCTATGTTATTGGTCCCCACATGGACCACGACATCTGGCTGCTCACCCTCTCTCCTGAGAATACCGAGAACTCCATCCGAGATATCGTGGACCCTGGCACCAGGGAGGCAACAGACCATCCGGGATTCTCGATCTTTCCCACAGAACCTCTTAACTGTCCCCTTAACTATCGAATCCCCTATCACTACTGCTCTCCTCTTTTCCCTCCTTCCTTTCTGAGCTGAGGGTCCAGTCTTGGTGCCAGACACTCAACCACTACAACTTGTCCCTGGTAGGTCGTCCCCACCAACAATATCCAAAACAGTATACTTATTGTTGATGGGAACGGCCACAGGGGTGCTCTGCTCTTTCTGTCTATTCCCCTTCCCTCTCCTGACAGTCACCTGACCTGTCTCCTGGCTTTTAGGGGTGACTGTCTCCCTGAAACTCTGATCTATTACTGCCTCTGCCCGCCGAATGATCCGATTTGACAGGAGCAGCAGCTGGATACACCTCTTCCAGGTGTAGACATCGGAGACAATTGTGCTGTCCCTGACTTCCCACATCCTACAATCGGAGCACTGGACTGCCCTATCTACTGCCTCCATTACTAACTCCTAAGTTAATTAATTAAATAAACTTACCCAGCCTTACCTTACTGGGAGCAAGCTCATCCTCTGCCTCTGCTCGCTGAAATCTCTTGAGCCAAAGCCTCAAAACTCCACTCCTTCACTGGCCCACTCACTCACTGGCCGCTCTCCACTCCAGTCCACGTTAAACTCCAGTCCCAATAAAGGTGAATATGCAGCAGAAGAACCTCCTCCCATGCCCAGTGACCAGTGTGCAGAACTGGGTGTGGTGAGCATCAGCAATAATTGCAGAGTTGATCACCAACAGTCACTATTGAAATTGCATTCGGCAACGATGATGGACAAATATCCAGCATGCAGCTTACTGAAACTTCCTCCCCAGTGCAGAAATCGTGCTTGACTAATCTTCTGGAATATTTTGAGGATGTAAGTATGAAAATGGACGAGGGAGAGCCAGTGGATATAGTGTACCTGGACCTTCAGAAAGCCTTTGATGAAGTCCCACATTGGAGATTAGTGGGCAAAATTAGGGCACATGGTATTGGGGGCAGAGTACTGACATGGATTGAAAGTTGGCTGGCTGACAGAAAACAAAGAGTAGTGATTAACGGGTCCCTTTCGGAATGGCAGGCAGTGACCAGTGGGGTCCAACAGCTTTCAGAGCTGGGACCACAGCTGTTTACAATATATATTAATGATTTAGGAGAGGGAATTAAAAGTAACATTAGCAAATTTGCCGATGACACAAAGCTGGGTGGCAGTGTGAAATGTGAGGAAGATGTTATGAGAATGCAGGGTGACTTGGACAGGCTGGGTGAGTGGGCAGATGCATGACAAATGCAGTTTAATATGGATAACTGTGAGGTTATCCACTTTGGTGGTAAGAACAGGAAGGCAGATTATTATCTAAATGGAATCAATTTAAGAAAAGGGGAAGTACAACAAGATCCAGGTGTTCTTGTACGTCAATCACTGAAAGCAAGCATGCAGGTACAGCAGGCAGTGAAGAAAGCTAATGGCATGCTGGCCTTCATAACAAGGGGAATTGAGTATAAGAGCAAAGAGGTCCTTCTGCTGCTGTACAGGGCCCTGGTGAGATCACACCTGGAGTACTGTGTGCAATTTTTGTCTCCAAATATGAGGAAGGACATTCTTGCTATTGAAGGAGTGCAGCGCAAGTTCACAAGGTTAATTCCCGGGATGGCAGGACTGTCATATGTCGAAAGATTGGAGCGACTGAGCTTGTATACACTGGAATTTAGAAGGCTGAGAGGGGATCTTATTGAAACATATATGATTACTAAGGGATTGGACACGCAGGAGGCAGGAAGCATGTTTCCACTGATGGGTGAGTCCAGAACCAGAGGCCACAGTTTAAGAATAAGGGGTAGGCCATTTAGAATGGAGTTGAGGAAAAACTTTTTCACCCAGAGAGTGGTGGATATAGGGAATGCACTGCACCAGAAGGCTGTGGAGGCCAAGTCTCTGGATGTTTTCAAGAAAGAGATGGATAGAGCTCTTAAAGATAGCGGAGGCAAAGGTTATGGGGATAAGGCAGGAACGGGGTACTGATTGTGAATGATCAGCCATGATCACAGTGAATGGCAGTGCTGGCTCGAAGGGCCGAATGGCCTACTCCTGCACCTATTGTCTATTTTGAACCCGGTAGTGTGTCACAACTGTAACATGCTGTGAGGTTTCAGTGTTAATGTAATGGCCTCTCTGTAATGTATCACTACTGAGGTAACGGTTTCTCTGTAGCAGCAATGTTTACGTTACGACTAGAGACAACAGGGTTTTGAAGTGCAGGGCTATCCAATGAGAGAAATGTTTTTCTTTCTTGTGAGTCTGGAAGAGAGATTTTTGCAGTCTTTTGCTGGGGAGAGATGAGAAGACATGAATGGAGAGACTGGGCCCTTTTCCTTTATTTTTTCTTTACTAACCCTATAGTCAAAGTAAGAACTACAAAGCCCAATCGTTTAATCGCATATTATGTACCGTTCGTTATTTCGGGGTACTGATTTGTAACAGGGGACACATCGCGTAGCATCCACCCAAATGAGATTTCTTAAGTTTGGCCGGGCTGGGGGCTATCACCCCCTATATTAAGCTGCTAGCTGAAGCGAGAGTTACATATGGTTAGATGACTGAGTGAATCGCTTCACACATTCACAGCAGGTGAATGGCCTCTCCCCAGTGTGAACTCAATGATGGACATTTGGTGGCAATGGCTGAGAGAATCTCTTCCCAAAGTCTGAGCAGGTGATCGGCCTCTACCCAGTGTGAACTCGCTGGTGTCTCTGCAGGTTGGATGACCGAATGAATCTCTTCCCACACTCTGAGCAGGTGAACGACCTCTCCCCTGTGTGAACACGCTGGTGTCTCTGAAGATGAGACAACCAACTGAATCCCTTCCCACACACTGAGCAGGTGAACGGCCTCTCTCCAGTGTGAACTTGCTGGTGACTCAGTAGTTGAGAGGACAAAGTGAATCCCTTCCCACAGTCTGAGCAGGTGAATGGCCTCTCTCCAGTGTGAACTCGCTGGTGTACCTTCAGTTGAGATGAACGAGTGAATCCCTTCCCACAGTCTGAGCAGGTGAACGGCCTCTCTCCAGTGTGAACTCGCTGATGTACCTTCAGTTCAGATGACTGAATGAATCCCTTCCCACAGTCTGAACAGATGAATGGCCTCTCTCCAGTGTGAACTCGCTGGTGACTCAGTAGTTGAGAGGACAAAGTGAATCCCTTCCCACAGTCTGAGCAGGTGAATGGCCAATCTCCAGTGTGAACTCGCTGGTGTACCTTCAGTTGAGATGAACGAGTGAATCCCTTCCCACAGTCTGAGCAGGTGAACGGCCTCTCTCCAGTGTGAACTCGCTGATGTCCCTTCAGTTCAGATGACTGAATGAATCCCTTCCCACAGTCTGAACAGATGAATGGCCTCTCTCCAGTGTGAACTCGCTGATGTACCTTCAGATGAAATGACGAATTGAATCCCTTCCCACAGTCTGAGCAGGTGAATGGCCTCTCTCCAGTGTGAACTCGCTGATGTATGTTCAGTTGAGATGAGCGAGTGAATCCCTTCCCACAGACTGAGCAGGTGAATGGCCTCTCTCCAGTGTGAACTCGCTGATGTACCTTCAGTTGAGATGAACGAGTGAATCCCTTCCCACAGTCTGAGCAGGTGAACGGCCTCTCTCCAGTGTGAACTCGCTGATGTATGTTCAGTTGAGATGAGCAATTGAAACCCTTCCCACAGTCTGAGCAGGTGAATGGCTTCTCTCCAGTGTGAACTCGCTGATGTACCTTCAGTTGAGATGAACGAGTGAATCCCTTCCCACAGTCTGAGCAGGTGAACGGCCTCTCTCCAGTGTGAACTCGCTGATGTATGTTCAGTTGAGATGAGCAAGTGAAACCCTTCCCACAGTCTGAGCAGATGAACGGCTTCTCTCCAGTGTGAACTCGCTGATGTACCTTCAGTTGAGATGAGCAAGTGAATCCCTTCCCACAGTCTGAGCAGGTGAACGGCTTCTCTCCAGTGTGAACTCGCTGATGTACCTTCAGATTAGATGACGAAGTGAATCCCTTCCCACAGTCTGAGCAGGTGAACGGCCTCTCTCCACTGTGAACTCGCTGATGCACCTTCAGTGCAGATGACAGAGTGAATCTCTTCCCACAGTCTGAGCAGGTGAATGGCCTCTCTCCAGTGTGAACTCGCTGATGTATGTTCAGTTGAGATGAGCAAGTGAAACCCTTCCCACAGTCTGAGCAGATGAACGGCTTCTCTCCAGTGTGAACTCGCTGATGTACCTTCAGATTAGATGACGAAGTGAATCCCTTCCCACAGTCTGAGCAGGTGAACGGCCTCTCTCCACTGTGAACTCGCTGATGTACCTTCAGTTGGAATGATCGAGTGAATCCCTTCCCACAGTCTGAGCAGGTGAATGGCCTCTCTCCAGTGTGAACTCGCTGATGTACCTTCAGTGCAGATGACAGAGTGAATCTCTTCCCACAGTCTGAGCAGGTGAATGGCCACTCCCAGGTGTGATCTGACTGGTGTCTCAGTAACCGAGATGACAGAGTAAATCCCTTCCCACAGACTAAGCAGGTGAATGGCCTCTCCCCAGTGTGAACTCGCTGATGCACCTTCAGTTGGGATGAGCAAGTGAATCCCTTCCTGCAGTCTGAGCACGTGAACGCCCTCTCGCCAGTGTGAACCGACCGGTGTATCCGTAGCTTATATGATTCAGCGAATCCCTTCCCACAGTCCAGGCAGGTGAACAGCCAGTCTCCAGTGTGAACTCGCTGGTGAGCCATTAGGTCAGATGAACGAGTGAATCCTTCCCTACAAATTCAGCAGATGACTAGCAATTTGCCCAACTAACTGGTGTGTCCACAGGTGGGAAGACCGACTGAATCCCTTCTCACACACAGAACAGTTGAATGACCTTGTCCCAGTGTGAACTCGCTGATGTACCTTCAGATGAAATGACGAATTGAATCCCTTCCTACAGTCTGAGCAGGTGAACGGCCTCTCTCCAGTGTGAACTCGCTGATGTATGTTCAGTTGAGATGAACGAGTGAATCCCTTCCCACAGACTGAGCAGGTGAATGGCCTCTCTCCAGTGTGAACTCGCTGATGTACCTTCAGTTGAGATGAACGAGTGAATCCCTTCCCACAGTCTGAGCAGGTGAACGGCCTCTCTCCAGTGTGAACTCGCTGATGTATGTTCAGTTGAGATGAGCAATTGAAACCCTTCCCACAGTCTGAGCAGGTGAATGGCTTCTCTCCAGTGTGAACTCGCTGATGTACCTTCAGTTGAGATGAACGAGTGAATCCCTTCCCACAGTCTGAGCAGGTGAACGGCCTCTCTCCAGTGTGAACTCGCTGATGTATGTTCAGTTGAGATGAGCAAGTGAAACCCTTCCCACAGTCTGAGCAGATGAACGGCTTCTCTCCAGTGTGAACTCGCTGATGTACCTTCAGTTGAGATGAGCAAGTGAATCCCTTCCCACAGTCTGAGCAGGTGAACGGCTTCTCTCCAGTGTGAACTCGCTGATGTACCTTCAGATTAGATGACGAAGTGAATCCCTTCCCACAGTCTGAGCAGGTGAACGGCCTCTCTCCACTGTGAACTCGCTGATGTACCTTCAGTGCAGATGACAGAGTGAATCTCTTCCCACAGTCTGAGCAGGTGAATGGCCTCTCTCCAGTGTGAACTCGCTGATGTATGTTCAGTTGAGATGAGCAAGTGAAACCCTTCCCACAGTCTGAGCAGATGAACGGCTTCTCTCCAGTGTGAACTCGCTGATGTACCTTCAGTTGAGATGAGCAAGTGAATCCCTTCCCACAGTCTGAGCAGGTGAATGGCCTCTCTCCAGTGTGAACTCGCTGATGTACCTTCAGTGCAGATGACAGAGTGAATCTCTTCCCACAGTCTGAGCAGGTGAATGGCCACTCCCAGGTGTGATCTGACTGGTGTCTCAGTAACCGAGATGACAGAGTAAATCCCTTCCCACAGACTGAGCAGGTGAATGGCCTCTCCCCAGTGTGAACTCGCTGATGCACCTTCAGTTGGGATGAGCAAGTGAATCCCTTCCTGCAGTCTGAGCACGTGAACGCCCTCTCGCCAGTGTGAACCGACCGGTGTATCCGTAGCTTATATGATTCAGCGAATCCCTTCCCACAGTCCAGGCAGGTGAACAGCCAGTCTCCAGTGTGAACTCGCTGGTGAGCCATTAGGTCAGATGAACGAGTGAATCCTTCCCTACAAATTCAGCAGATGACTAGCAATTTGCCCAACTAACTGGTGTGTCCACAGGTGGGAAGACCGACTGAATCCCTTCTCACACACAGAACAGTTGAATGACCTTGTCCCAGTGTAAACTTGCTGATGTACCTTCAGTTGAGATGACCAAGTGAATCCCTCCCCACAGTCGGAGCAGGAAGGATGATCGAGTGAATCCCTTGCTCCACTTCTTAAATATCTGTACAGAGACAGCAAAACTGTCGTGTTGTGTTCGAGATTCCAGTAGACAAATTCCTTGTCATTTTTAACCTGTAAAAATATTTACAAAATCCATCAATGGGTGTAGGACCATATTTCAGATGAGATCACTTCAGTTGCCAGGGTTTGATCTGGTATCACACTGTTACAGTGAGGTTCAACCCAAGTTGGAGAGAGAAATCATCTTCTAACTGGGCACAGTGCTGGTATCTGAAATGACCATCAAATCTCTGATGCTCTTCCTGTCTCTGTAAGAATGGGACATTTTTGCCATCTCCAATCTGTGACCTGGCTCAGTGGACTCTCTCCATTGGTATTATTCCCTGTTCCCACTGAGCTGCATGGGTTCCTGGTCCCGCAGTAACTGAAACACTCACACAAATATCTGGCAGTGCATTCCACGCACCCGCCACTCTCATTGTGAAAAACTTACCCCTGACATTCCCTCAGTATCTACCTCCAAGCACCTTAAAACTATGCCCCCACGTGATAGCCGTTTCAGCCCCAGCAACAAAAAATCTGGCTATCCACAAGATCAATGCCCCTCATCATCTTGTACAGCTAAAAAAGGCTCTAAACATAAACAAGGAAATCATACATTACTTTGAGGATTTGTTAGAAGTATACAAAGTTATGAGGGCATAGATAGGGTAAATGCAAGCAGCTTTTTCCATTGAGGTTGGGTGGGACGACAACCAGATGTCATGGGTAAGTGGGGAAGGTGAAAATTTAATGGGAACATTTGGAAAAGCTCTTTACTGAAATGGTCGTGAGAGTGTGGAATGAGATGTCAGCACAAGTGGTGAATATGAGCTCAGTTTCACCATTTAAAAGAAGTTTGGATGGGAGCCTGGATGGTAGGGGTATGGAGGGCAATGGTCCCGGTGCAGGAGGTTGCATCAGACAGCGTAAAAGTTTTTTCGGCATTGACTAGATGGGCCAAATACTCTGTTTCCGTACTGAACTTCTCCATTTTTCTATGACAGAGAAGCTGGCCAAACTTGTTTGGAAGGGAAAAGGTAGGAGTGACAACGGAGCAGCAATGGCTGGAGTTTCTGGGAGCAATTCGGGAGCTGAGTGATCGATACATCCCAAAGAAGTGGAAGCATTGGAAAGGCAGGAGGACACAACTGTGGCTGAAATGAGAAGCCAAAGCCAACATAAAAGCCAAAGAGAGGGCAAACAAAAGAGCAAAAACTGTTGGGAAACTTTTAGAAACCAACAGATGACGACTAAAAGAAAAGTTGGATGAGCTCGGGAGGTGAAATTATGATATTGTGGTCATTAGTGAGTCTTGGTAGCACCCAACAGTCTGAGGCACTTAGAGGAACAAAATATCCGGGGCCTCAGTATCTCTTGAAAACCAAGGTACCCTGCACCAGTTACCTTTCAACTTTTATTTTGTCAGGCACATACAAACCAGACACCCTCAAAATTTCACTTCTGAAGGCCTCCCACTTACCAAGTACTCCTTTGCCAGAAAACAGCCTGTCCCAAACCACACTTGTCAGATCCGTTCTGATACCATTAAAATTGACCTTTCTCCAATTTAGAATTTCAACCCGTGGTCCAGACCTCTCGTTTTCCATATTTACTTTGAATCTCATGGCATTATAATCACTAATTTCTGTCAGCAGCCCTGGATCATTTCCTAACAGCTCATCGCACATTTCTACATCAGGAATTCTACGTACTGATTAAGGGTACATTTGACAAACTCTACCCCGCTTAGTCCTTTTATAGTATGTGAGTCCCAGTCAATATATGGGAAGTTAAACTCACACCTTTGTTTCTTGTTTCTGCAATCTCTCTACAAATTTGTTCCTCTAAATCCCTCAGACTGTTGGGTGCAACCAAGTCCCAATAATGGCTACAATATCATAATTCCCTGTCCTGAGCTCATCTGGCTTTCCTACGATGCTTCTTGCATTGTGATATACACAGCTCAGCACATTCATCGCTCCATGCTCAACCATTTGATTGCTGACTCTATCTGAGGTCTGAACAACATCTGACTGGTGTCAAGAAAACAAACTCTCCCTCATTGTCATAAAAACAAAGGAGCTGATTGTGGACGACAGGAGGAATGGAGACAGGCTAACCCCTATTGACATCAATGGATCTGGGGTTGGGAGGGTGAACAGCTTTAAGTTCCTCAGCATAAACATCACCGAGGATCTCACATGGTCTGTACATACCGGCTGTGTTGTGAAAAGAGCACAACAGCACCTCTTTCACCTCAGATGGTTGAAGAGGTTTGGGATGGGGACCCAAATCCTCAGAACTTTCTACAGGGACACAACTGAGAGCATCCTGACTGGCTGCATCACTACCTGGTATGGGAACTGTACTTCCCTTAATCACAGGAACCTGCAGAGAGTGGTGTGGACAGCCCAGCACATCTGTAGATGTGAACTTCCCACTATTCAGGACATTTACAGAGACAGGTGTGTAAAAAGGGCCCAAAGGATATTAGGGACCCAATTCACCACAACCACAAACTGTTCCTGCTGCTCCCATCCAGGAAACGGTACCACAGCAAAAGGACCAACAGGCTCCGGGACATCATCTTCCACCAGGCCATCAGACTGATTAATTCATGCTGATACAATTGCATTTCTATGTTATATTGACTGTCCTATGTACAAACTATTTATTATAAGTTACTGTAAATTACAAATTGCACACTTAGACAGAGACATAACGTAAAGATTTCTACTCCTCATGTATATGAAGGACGAATGTAATAAAGTCAATTCAATTCAATTCAATTCACCCTCCCCACTATCTGTTCTGTCAGTCTGACTCCCATTCCCCCTACAACTTATTTTAACCACATCACCCTCTCCCCACACTAGCACTAGCAAGCTGTACCACTGGGATATTAGTCCCCTCTTGTTCTGTTCCCCTAACTAACAAATCCCCTATCACCCCTTTGACTTTCCTCTGCCAGGTAATTCCCCCCATAAGTTTCTAAAGTGGTCCACCTGCTGTTGTACGGGATAGCAACAAGAGTACTCTGCGATGGCTATTTAAACTCATTCCCCTTCCTGACTCTCACCCAGTTTCCTGTGTCCTGCACCTTGGGTGTAACTCACCTCTCTTCATGTCATATCTATCACCCCCTCCAACTCCTGGATGATCCGGAATTCATCCATTTCAAGTTCCAACTCCATAAAGTGCAGGGTTACAAGCTGCAGCTGGATGCACATCTTGTAGGTGAGGGCATCAGGGACACTGGAGGTCTCCCCACCTTCCCACCAATGTCCCTCTAATTTGTAATGACCCGTGTGCACATAAAGCTTGTATTATGCATTTTTTTAAACCAGTTTCTGTATTGTACATAAATATTTCCCCTGAACACTCCTGAGGAATTGAGGATATATAAAAAAATCTGCTGGTCACCAGGGGAGGGTCAGACTGTGGGAAGGGTGGTACTGAGGGAGGGTAATACTGTGGCAGGGAGGGTCACACTGTGGGAGGAGTGGTACTGAGGGAGGGTCACACCATGGGAGGGGTGGTACTGAGGGAGGGTCAGACTGTGGCAGGGAGGGTCACACTGTGGGAGGAGTGGTACTGAGGGAGGGTCACACCATGGGAGGGGTGGTACCAAGGGAGGGTCACACTGTGGGAGGGGTGGTACTGAAAAATCTTTTTTGAACCTATGTAGAATAATTGGGAGTGAATTGGAATTTTTTAGCTGAAGTAAACTCTGTCTTCAGTGGTTAGCTAAGTCAGGCTCATTACCAGTTCCCTGTGACTTGCAGAGAGCGACACTGAGAGCTGATAACATTATACATTATACCCTCTTTTGAGTAAGGGGAGGAGGACTCGCCGATAAGGACAGGAATCAACATCTGTCTATAATTAAGTCAGGGCTTTGCAAAGGGAATAACTGATAAGGACCGGACAGTACATCCATCTGTAATTAAAACCTTGATTTTGCGAACACTCTTATCTAAGTAATTAAGTTTTGCACCAACAGACTTGATGGGTGTACCAGTTCAAATAACATCTTGCAATAGTAATGTATGGGGCTTACTATGTATAAATATACGGCTGTAACCGGACTAAGTCAGTCCGCTTGTCAGATGGTGGCAGTGCTTACGTGCCTTCCCTTTAACAACTGGGTCTCAAACTCCTGCAGGAGAATGCACAATAAACTGTGGTGACGATAAGAAGCTGGTCTCTCAAGTTTTATTCAGATTCAACGTTAACATTTGGTGTCACGAACAGGATCTCAATATAGGGAGTGCCAAGCAGACGGGCTGAATAAGTGTCTGGACCACTCTGGGGACTGCGGAGACTGACTGGGTGCCCAATAGGTATTTTACCTTTTGTCACTCTCCCCTTAGTTCCTTTGGAGGTACGGTCCCTCACCCAAGGCTGATCGCATACCTTGACAGGATGGGGAAAGAATCTGTCGGGAGTCTCGTATAAGGTAGGGAAAATTTTACTAAGTGGGCAGGAGGCAGACGTGCCGGGTAAATTTATCAACTGAGCAGGAAGTGCCAGCTGGGTAAATTTATCTGATTGTTAATTGAGCAGAAGGCTTTGTGCCAGATAAGTTACTTGGAGAACACGGGTCAATTGCAGTCGATTGATACGAGTGGGCCAGGAACAGCCCTACACAATATGTGTCAGAGTTTTCAAGACAAGGAAAAAGCTTTACGAATGTTGAGTGCAGGGCTGAATAAGAAATTGGGGAACAAAATGAGGCCACTGGTGGGAAGCGGGTGTGGAACCTGGAATATTACCTCATGAAAACAAGCAGTAAATTTGATTTGGAAAAAGCACTGTGGAAAGAAGTGGAAATTGTTGAAAAGGGAATGGAAGGGAAAGGCAGATGTAAAGTGGAACAGTATATGATCAGCAAGTTGGAGGAATAATGCATGTGACAAAGGGATAGAGGTATGTACTCCAGAAGGAACGCCAAAGGTTGGGAGACGCTAAAAGCGGAGCATGAATGGGTGGATGGGCACCGAAAACGAGAGCAGGAAAAACAACGTAAGCAAAACAAGACCGAGATAGGAGAGAAGGGCAGGAACGTCAGTCTGAAGTTCAAACTGATTGGGAAACAAGGAATCCCAAACCCATGTCTGCATACCGACCCGGTTTGAGGACAGTGACCGTGATGAGCAGTGGGCACCCACCATAACCCCCACCCACCTTATCAGGGGCCAAGTGCACCCAATGCTCCTGAACCCCAATCCTCCCAGTACTCAGATACAGTGGCCGCTCGGGTCAAACAGCAGTGGCAGGGAAGGGGAGGTTCTCTATACCCTGAGATCCAGAAAGGGAATACAGAGGATTATTCCGAGACAGGGAGGGAAGAATCCAATAAAACCCCAGAGTTAATGGCTCCACAAAGACAATTGCCGACCCGAATGCTGCCCAGTCCACGAGTAGCTGAGGAGGGACAGTCCTCAATGATTCCTGTGTTTGCACCCTGGAAGCTTCAAGAAATGATAATGATTATGATTCAGGCCCCAGATAGAAAAGAAAGACCTGCACAGTTTGCTCAGTATGTCCTCAGTATTATACAAATGTATAATGCGACACCGCAAGATTTATTCTGTCTCTGCTGCATGATTCTCTCAGCTGATGAGGGGCAGAAATGCAAAGCAGAATTGAGATACCAAACCTATCAGGAGTTACAGGTGGGAAACCACAATGAGAATGAACAGACAGACCAGATTATTCAAGCCTTGGAAGGGCTCTCCAGCAACCTGTAAACATCAGTAAAGTACCTGAATGCAAACCGAAGCCTGGGGAATCAGGACCAGACTATTGGGAGCGATTTCTGGCCTGCTGCAGCACTTTCGCAGGACACCAAGCCTTCAATGATGGGAATCTGTCCCCCCAGTTTAATGCCTTTCTTCTCCTATGCTTACCAACTAAGTTAGCCAACATGATTAAGACAAATAATATGGATCAGCCTGACAATGACCAAAATCGAATGCGACGAGCTTTAATATATTATTGGGACCCGGCTTTCGAATCCCGATCAACCCCGAAAGGAACCAATATTAAAGCTGAATATGTTCAGCGGGTAGAAGGATGCGAGCAGGCTATATCTGGGATCAGAAATGGGAACACAAACCTACCACGCGACAGGTGGGGACAACAACCCGTTTAGAAATTGACAAACAAGGACACTTCCTGCTGTGAGTACCACCCCTCAGGAAAAGCCCAATGAAATATTGCAAGTTGCTGCAATTCCATTTACGGGGGCCACCACAACCACTCTTAATCAGGAAATAGTACTGGAAAAGGGATTCCAGCCATCAGACACTACAATCACTCTGTCAGGGAGAGACTTGCTCTGTCCGCTGGAAGTCGAGATTCTATGCACGGACAAGGGTATCACCCTGGGACTAGCGAACAACCGACAGCTTCCCCAGTTACCAACCCCTCCAGTGGTGGGAACTTAATCTGGACTTCACTGCGTTTGAAACCCTTCTGCCAGAGGTCGACCCTCATGTGACTCTGCTATGACCCGACAGGGTACTCAACTGAGGAAAGCCAATATTATGCACCCCTCGAGGGACAGAAGTTCCCAGTCAACATGATTGGAGAGTTTACAGGAAGAGAGGGCAGTGCATTACTGGCTGAAGTTCCGGATTTCCTTTGGCGACAGACAGGACTGGTGGTTCCCCATACCACTGTTAGGGTTTTCCCTGGGTTCAAGCCAAAGAGCCTAGGGCTCCTTGTCTACACCCTGATGAAACAAGCCTCCAGCACCAAAGGAGAACCGGCAAGGCTTGGCCGCGGGCCAACTCCAATACTGGAAGGAGTCTGGGGTGAAGATGGGACATCTGGTAAGACACTCTTTTAATATTGACCGAACTCAAGACGTTGTATCCCATCTCTGGGCAAATTCAGGCCATGAAGTCAGCCGCACCAACTGTCCCGCTGTCCGGATCACCGTGAAAGGAGGACAGACTCTCCCATCCATTCCGCAATACCCCTTCAAGCCCGAGGCAACATTTTATGTGGATGAAAGCTCTTTTGTGGATCCAGCAGGAAAACGATATTCTGGCTATGCGACAGTGACGGACAGTGAAATAGTTGAGCAGGCCTCTTTTGAGTCAGCTGTCTCCGCCCAGAAGGCTGAGCTGTTTGCTCTGACTCGTGCCTATATCCTAGCAACAGACTAAACTGCAAATGCTTACACAGACTCCCGTTATGCATTTGGAATTGTGCGTGACTACGAGGCTCTCTGGGAACATGGGGATTCCTGACTTCCTCTGGCCACCCCATTAGTAATGCCACCTTTGTAAACAACTTACTCACTGCTCTACAGCTACCTCGAGTTTTGGCTATTATTACATGTGCAGCCCACACCCACAAGTCCGACCGGGTCACTAAAGGCAACGCTTTAGCAGATTAGACAGCGAAAAGTGCGACACAATCCTCAGTAGTTGTCGTCCCCTCGGGTTCCTGTCAAGCAACCCTCCGTGACTGAAGCAGAACGGTTTTCCCAGATATGCGGGAGGTAAATACTTTACGGGGGGACGTCTCTGAGGAGGAGCGCAAACTGTGGTCCCAGATGGAGGACCAGAAAGACCTCGCCCTAAGTTTTTGAATCACCCCAGCGAGACAGGTTTGTGTTCCTACACAGTTTTTACCAATATTGGTCGATTATATACATAATTGTAGACACCTGTAGAAGAATGAGGGGAGATTTGATAGAGGTTTACAAAATTATGAGGGGAATAGACAGAGTAAATACAAGTAGGCTCTTTCCACAGATTAGGAGAGATAATTAAGAGAGGACATGGCTTTAGGGTGAAAGGAGAAAGGTTTAGGGGTAACATTAGGGGCAACTTCTTCACTCAGAGAGCAGTGGGAGTGAGGAACGAGCTGCCATCTGACGTGGTAAATGTGGGCTCACTCTTAAGTTTTAAGAATAAATTGGATAGATACATGGATGGGAGAGGTCTGGAGGTTATGGACTGGTTGCAGGTCAATGAGACCAGCGGAATAAAGTTTTGGCACAGACTAGAAGGGCTGAATGGCCTGTTTTCTGTGCTGTAGTGTTCTGTGGTTCTGGGATTCTGGGAAAGGAGGGAATGGTTGGTAACCTGTATCCTGCACACTGGGTATGACTCCCTTACCAAGTGAACCTTCTTCATGTCTACAAGTTGATTTTATTGAATTGCCTAGAGTACATTGCTATAGATACTGCTTAGTTATTATAGATGCGTTTAGTAGATGGACTGAAGCTATTCCAACTACCAGTATGCTATGACTATAAGGAACGTATTATTACGGGAAATAATTCCCAGGTACGGCCTGCCAGAGATACTGAGCTCTGAAAATGGCCCACACTTAGTGGTGAAAGTAAACGAAGAGGAATGTAAAAAAATTAGCTATCAAGCAACAATTGCACTGTGTGCATCACCTGCGGGTCGCTGGCATAGTGGAGAGAGCCAATTGCACTCTGAAGAGTAAATTGGCCAAACTAACAGTGGAGACTGGACTCACTTGGTTGAAGGTCCTACCGTTAGCCCTATTCCACATGATGGTGACTCCCAGGGTAAAACAAGGTTGTCACCAGCTGAAATCATTTATGGATGGCCCATGAGGACACACTGGGGACCAAGACCTTGTGTACCACTGCTCCAAGAAAGTCTACCAGCAAAATTTGATATGCATACCCTAGGGGAAGAGATGGGAAAATACATATGCAAACTAACAGCCATGATCATACTGCATGGCGGTGCAGGCTCGAAGGGCCGAATGGCCTAGTCCTGCACCTATTTTCTATGTTTCTAACCAAAATTTCCAAACATCACATTCACAGGTACGACAGACTTACAAGGAAGAGAACTACCCCCCAGAGAGGAGTGACTATCCCACCATAGAACCTGGGGATTTTGTCCTGATCAAGAACTGGGATCGAGGGAAACTTGGACGTCAGTGGAGAGGACCATATCAGGTGTTACTGACCACTCCCACAGCTGTGAAACTGAAGGGGCAATCTCGGTGGATACATCGAACAGACTGCCAACATGTTAGTGAAGGAACTGAGTAGAAGGACTCTCTCCGACGAAAGGAAAATGTATTGGTTGATAGCGGAGTTCTTGTTTATGTCTTTCAGAGGGCTCACCCCAGCATCCGGGGGCCCCCATGTTAACACCTTTCTGTCTCTCTGTCACACCTCTGCTAAACAGGTAGAACTAGGGGCCTGCTGGGCTTGTGCCAAACTTCTGCAGCATGGTAAAACTATGATTCCAATGTCAGTAATCCCGCTCAACCAGAGTGAGGAACTCTCAGCCTGGGCTTTCTGAAATAACAACCGGGGAAGTGAGGTGAGGAACCGTGGTCCGGTCAGAGATGACTGTGGCTGTCAGTGTTTTGAGGGATGGTATCTCAGGCCCCACCAAACAGAACTTCCTATACTGGGAAACATGCATCCTGGCCATACTTGCAGGTGCCCAGCAGCAGAGAGGAATAACTGAGACTGAACGATTTTGGATGATCACTTTTCTCTCCTATGGAGTAGCCAGGAATTCATGAGAGATAATCAATCTGGCTGCAGCACTTGAGGAGCTGGCCACAATACTGCAGGGGCCCTGACAGAAACACAGGCCCAAGTGACAGAAATATCCACTGAAATGGTTGCAATACGGCACCTGTCCTACAGAATCCTATGCTAAGCCATGCTAAGCCATATTTCCTCTTGAGGGTATCTAGCTAGGGTTTCAGGATGCTTATCTCATTGTGCACTCATGCGTAGAGATAGAACAGCTTCAGTCTGTTCTGTGTGTGTAAGCCATTATGACTATTTTGTAATTTGTCTGTAGGGGCTGTCATGTAGTAAATAACTTCGGCTCCAGCCTGTCTTGTGTGGGGGGTATCTGGACGGATATATCTGTGGTGTAAGGGGAATTGTTAGTCAGTTAGTGGATTGGGCGGGAACAGTCATGGACTGTTCCTCTTTGAGCGACGAACCGAATAAGCCCCGGGTGCTTGGAATAAAGAGTTTGTACTTCTACCGTCTCTGAGTGACTTTATCCCGATTCGACTTCCACAGAATGGGAGTGGTTTTAAAGGGCTGGGCTGCTGGAAGCACATTACCAGACCTGGAGTGATTGCAGCTGGGTCTGACAGAGGGATAACAGGTTATTCTGGCAACATTCAGTCTCACTCCAACTATTTCCTACCTTCCTTTGTACAGGTATGCAATGTCTAAAGGACCAGTGTTTGAGTAAGTGAGACTCACCAAACTTTCTCCTGACTGAATCACTGGATTCTCCGTGTCAGATGGGTTCTCTCCAGTTGATGCTCTCAACCCTTGGGCTGGTTCACTTGTTGCTGTTCCCTCGTCTTCAGTCGTGGTTTGCCTCCAGTTGGGGTTTTTCTTCCAATAAATCTCTCACCGCAGGTCTAACTTTAACATGAAAGATAATGAAGCCCATTAACAATAAAAAGGAGAAACAAACATTTCTGCTTCATGTTGCTAAGAACAAAACTCACTGAAATTTAATCGTTGAAGGCAAATATAATGATCTCAGTGAACAATCTTTTATAGTCCCTCACACGTCACAAAACAATATGGGAGAAGGAGCCATCATTCAGTTATGTTAAGACATCAGACACAGGAACAGAATTAGGTGATTTGATCTATCTGGCCTGCCCCACTCAAGCATGGCTGATTTTTATTCCAACACCATATTCCTGCCCTCCTCCTATAACCCTGAAGCTATTTAGCAATCATGAATATATTAATCTCTGTCATAAATACACCCAGATGGCAGCCTCAACCAACCTCTGCAGCAACAAATTCCACAGATCAGACATCTTTTGGCCAAAAATTTTTTCTCATCTCAGTTTTAAAGGGAAGCATCTTTATTCTGAGACTATGCTGTCAGATCACAGACTCTCCGTCTAATGGAAACATCCTCTCCATGTCCACTGTATCCAGGCTTTTCTGCATTCGGTAGGTTTACTTAACCATACATCCCTTCACCACCCCAACTGTCCCTCTGAACTCCATTGAGCACAGGCCCAGAACCATCAAATTCTCCTCATACATAAAGCCGATCATTCCTGATATTATTCATGTAAACCTGGTTAGCAACAACTGCACTGAACACGTTTCCAGGATTAACAGACAAATTGGTACCAGGATAATTTACAGTGAAAAGTTGTGCTTTCTTTACTGTTCTACTATCACAGAACTAGCCACTTCCATTTCCAGGTTAAAACAGGTTCATTTCAGGAAATATAAACCATTCCAGGGTGAATGTAATAAAAAGAAACTGGAATTACCAGAAACGTTCAGCAGGTTAGGAACAGCTGTGGGGAGACGAACAAACTTTACAATTCAGGTTAATAATGTTTCGTCAGAATGACTTCAAACACTTTTAGTTTTTAGTGCAGATCTCCAGCGACTTAAGATTCGGCTTGACTTCCACTGAGTGACAGACAGGTGACAGTTAGGGGCGAATTTGCAAACACAGTTTGAACACCAAACTCACGGGTCTGTTTCTACTGTTGTAAACATGGAACAGCTCATTTACTCATAGATTCTCCCTGTGAGGATGGAATGGGAACTCATCCTCTCCTCAGATGAACAGCCATTGCATCCAAAGGAACTCCAGAAACAAACATCTGATCCCAGACAGAAATACTCGCTCAACACCTCATGAGCCCAAGCAGTTCAATCCCTGGGTCCATTTTACCTGAATCAAAAACTCTCATATCCCAGGACACAACTTCACAGAGTCACACAGCTGAACCGGGCACTCACTGACCCGGAAAATCTCACACATCATCCCCGCAACTCACACTGGGTAGTGCAATCTGGGATTTCCCCACAACCAATGTCCAGCTGCTCGAAATCTCTGCTTCATTGCAGAGGGACGACCATCCAGCCCCATCTATAGAAGCACTAACCAAAGTCAAAGCCAAAACAGCGACAGTTCCATATGCCTGGAAGGTTGATCACAGGATTATAGCCCAAGCACCAACTCTCCCAGTACTCTCTGCTAACAGTAATATGCTGCAGTGTGTCAGCCAGTCACAGTTCAAAAACCAGCACCTCCGCACCAATGCACAACACAACTGGTACCTGATGACCCTCTGGCATTCCAGCTAAGAAAAACTGATTCTGGAAATAACTCAGCAAGGCCAAAGGTGTAAAAGAACACTTCACAATGAAGACAAAGGTTAGAAGAAAGATTGCTGATGTATAACATTGAGGAGGTGGGACACAGGGTGGACCAAGGTTGACCCAGATGGTTGATACACATCACTGAATAGGGGGCGGGGGGTGAGGAGACTGGACCGTGGTTGAACAAGATAGGGAGCGATGAGCAGATGGAACCAGGTGGGAGAAGGGATCAAGGACGATCACTGATGGTCCTTCAGCAATACACAGATACTGAATGAATAATACATACAACTGTATAAAATGACAAAGTTAGAACAAACAACAAGAACATTCCCATTTATATTTTGACCCTCACCAAATTTTTATCAACACACCATAGAAAGTTTCCCATGCGGACACTTCACGCCTTTGCATGGTAATTACTCTGCCCGTGACGGCGAGGAACTGCAGAGACCTTTGGATACAGACCAGCACATCATAGAAACCATGCTCCCCCTAGACTTCCCAGTCCCTCGGTAAAGCAGAAGCAGACAGTGAAATCAAAGACCTCCCCAACCTGGGTCATCCTCCTTTCTCACCCACCCCAGTCCGGGAGAAGATACAACAGCTCAAGGAGAAATGCAAGGTGCCTCAGGAAGCGAGGCGAGTTGGGGGAAGTTAATGGGACTCAGTGACCAACATCAGAATTCCCAACACACCATGGAGAAAACTTCACACATAAAAGTTGCTGGTGAACGCAGCAGGCCAGGCAGCATCTCTAGGAAGAGGTACAGTCGACGTTTCGGGCCGAGACCCTTCGTCAGGAGGAAGAATCACCATCCATCCGGGGACTGTGAGACAGACACCACAAGATCTTGCGTCACAAAGCAGAGGGCGGGGCAGATCTGCGGTAAATAGCCTCACGTGACCTGTTGGCGGGACTTCCATTTCAATTCTGCGGAAATAGACAGCCTGGGCTCCTGGTTTGGGTCGTTGAATGCAGATTAAGTGAAGTCTACACATTTTTTCGAGCCCAGATAACTGGGTACTAAATGAGTAATTGGCCCTCAGTTCGGGGCTCACGGCCAACATCAGATCTCCCCGCTCGGGATCAGTCTCAGTACTCACCGCTGGGAAAACTGATATCTTCGGCCTGCGGACAGTGATCCCGACCCCCGGCTCCCCGACCCAGGAGGCGAGGGCCCTTTCCCGATGCCGCAGAAGATCCGCTTCAGCACTGAGCGGAAAGGAAAACACCGCCCACCTGGAGACTGTGAGCATGTGCGAAGTGATTGTTACTCTGGCACCTCTGTAAAAATTAAAGTCAAAATTAACGAGCGGAGACTTCCGCCTGCAGCTCAATGGAGTAACACATAAATTCTGTGGCTGACTTTAATTCCTCCTTTCCCCCAGTCTAAACCTTGAATTGTTTAACTTTTATTTTCTGGATCTTGGAGGGAAATAGTGGTTATGATGTCGTATCCTTTAAGAAGTGGAAAACAGCCTTTTGAACCCAGCAATGGAAAGGAAAAAACTTCGAAAGAAAAATCAGAAGACATGCCTGTCTGGGCTGAGCGTTTGGAACGTACATTGATGGCTCTCAATAACAAAATGGATAATAACACTTCTGAGTTGAAGTCCTTCCGACAGAGTTTACAGACTATTGAGGAAAATATTCTTTCCTTGAATACTGAGCTTAAAGAATCGAAACGTCAGATTGTGGATATTTCAACCCGACTGGAACAGGCTCAACGCAAAATTGTCGATTTAGAGGCAAAGTCTCATTGAAATAACATTCATATTCTGGGTCTTCCGGAACACTCTGAATCTGGGAATCTACTGGATTATTTTGCCAATCTGTTTCAATCTCTGTTCCCGGATATTCTATCTCAGCCTCCCAAGATTGAAAGAGCTCACAGAATTTTTACTTTGTCAGGTAAAGCTCGACCAATTTTAGTCAACTTTCTTCGCTTTAAAGTTAAAGATCAAATCATAAAATGTGCAAGAAAACAGAAAGCTTTTAAATTTAACGGTTCCGAGATCCGTTTTTATGAAGATTATCCATGGGAAGTTATGGAACAACGGATGAAATTCATACTGGTCATGAAAATCGCTTACGAAAAGACTCTTTTTCCATCTTTGAGATATCCAGCGAAACTAAAGTTATTTCCCAAAGACTCTACCCCTGGTGTCTTCTTGGATCCCCAAGCGGCATTGGATTTTGTCAATTCTATTGTGGAATCGGCTGAAGTATGAAGGATATTAGAGTCTCCGAATAATTTTCTGAAAGAAAACAGGTTTTGAAGATCTCGGTATGCTGAAGATATCTTTTGATTGATGGATTACTTAACGAAGAGGTGGCCTTCTTGGTTTGATTAAAGAATGACTTTTTTTTTGAAGACTGTTTAGTATACGGAGTGAATTAATACAGCGGATAGATTGTGAACTGGTTTGATTATCTGCTTCTATTTTTCTTTTTCTTTATTAATTAAGCGATAGTTTGCTTGCAGTTTATATAGATTTTTTTTCCTTATATTATGGAGTGTTTAGTAATAGATAAATAGCTTTAATTCTTTTGTTAAGTAAGGCAGTAAGTTAAAGAATAATGGTGCTGATTTTCTCTCTTTAGAGATGAAACTGTTTGGGTCAATAGTATTGTTTTGATGTCTTTGGAGACTGTCTCCGTATTCCTTTAGCCTATTTTCAATGATTAAGTATAAACATCTTTTTTCTTTGCTGGGCTTTCTTATCTTAAGGTTACGTACTTTCGTTGTAAGGGGGAGGGAGGAATTGGAAAAAAAAACTTTTAATCATTATTTAAATTGAGCGGCACGTGGAATTCCGTTCCTATGTTTCTTTTCTTGGGGATGTGTTCCGGCTTTTTCTCTCTTTTGCCGGATTTCCTTCTTTGGGGATGGTGGGAGGTTTGAGGGTATTTTTGTATTTTAGGGTTTATTGTGGGATTTTTTCCCCACACACACTTTTTGTATTTTTTCCCATTATGCGTGTTTTCTATTTGGTTATGTTCATCACCGCCATCTTTGATTAGCCCGCTATGGTATGCGTTTATTGTCGTGTTTAAGAATAATATCCAATGGTATTTAAACAGATAAACGTTATTAGCTGGAACGTACGTGGCTGGAATCACCCTATTAAGTGAAGGAAGACATTTAAAGTTATTAATTGATTCCAGCACGATATAATTTTTGCTCAAGAAACGCATATCAGAACAGGCGATCAAAATAGATTTCTTAAAACATGGAAGGGCCTTCAATACCATGCTACTTGTCAAAATAAAACAAAGGGAGTATCTATTTTTATTAAATCTAATATTTTATTTATTCAAGAAGACATTGTTTCAGATAATAACTGTAGATCTTTAATTATTAAAGGAACAATTTGTAACAGAAAAATTGTCCTGGTTAATCTTTACGGACCTAATGTAGATGATCCTTCTTTTTTTGAAAAATGTATTTGGTTTATTACCAGATTTAAATGAATATATGCTGCTGATGGGAGGTGACTTCAACTGTTGTTTAAACCCTTTGATTGACAAAAGTTCAACCAATCAGCAGCTTCCAAGTCGTTCGGAGACACTTATTAATTCCTTTTTAACTGATTATGGTTTGATAGAAATCTGGAGAAATTTACATCCCAATGACAGAGATTATTCTTTTTATTCACATGTTCATAATAAATAGTCGAGAATGGATTATTTTATAGCTGATTTCCAATTTTTGTCCAAAGTCCAGAATTGTGAATATGATGCTATTGCAGTCTCGGACCATGAGCCTTTAAGTTTAACTTTTGAGCTAAATGATGTTAGTAATGTAAATTTGCCTTGGCGCTTTCCAGAAAATTTATTACAAAGTTCGGACTTTGTTAAATTTATAGAGATTCAGATAAAAGATGTCTTTCCTTTTAATAATACCAGAGATGTTTCCAAATTGATTACATGGGATACACTCAAAGCATATTTGCGAGGTCAGATAACATCTTACTTGACGAAACTTAAGAAACAGACAAAAATAGAGTTAGATAAAATTAACAAGCGGGGAATTTAACAGCGGCCGCATATTAAATAGAGGGAACTTTACGGAAGCACGGTTTGGGGAGAGGGGGTGTTGGCTGTTGGGGAAAATACCTCTAATAACATTAGGATATTTGATGGTGTTTTGTGAAATCCTGGAGCTGTGACTGTTTCTTATTTAGGTATTTGTGAAATTCCTCCTCGCTCGACCCGTTGTCCCAGGAAGCTGGGAAATACCTGTAAACAAGTGTGAGCATTTTCCGCTCTTTCCAATGGGTGCCATTGGATTCCAGGAAGGAGCCATATTAAGCAAGGAATGAACTTCGAAACCTAAGTTTAAAAGTTGAAAATAATGAAAGAAAAATTCACTGCTCGCTTATCTTCGGCCTGATCTTGATGAAATATTCAAGGTAATCATCCAAAATCCTCTTCTACACCGGGATAAATTTACTTTTTTTTCACAAGCCAAATGAAAAAAAAACATTTCTAGGCTATAAGCTAGTTTTACGTCACTTCGACTATCATTAATAGCGGATCAACCCCTTGGCCGAGCTCCACCAACTGTAGTTAATTGGAAAGAGGCTGTTTTTCTCTTCGTGTTGATAGGAAAAAGAATAATTTAGTGAGGCAATGAACGAGACAAAACGCATTTCCAAACCTCCCAAATGGTTGCTCTCTTCCCATTAACATCTTTCACTTCCAAACTATGATATTTTCTATTCGTATAGATTCGATAATACTTTATGTAAAGATTCAAGCTTCTTTAACTTTTTATATATTTAAAGACTAAACAGAAGCTGTATTGGTCTAACCATGTAATACCCCATGTGTGATGATATTGTGAGTATCGACACTCACAAGTATACTTCCTGTCCAACCATTTCTGCGAGAGAAATAGTACGAGGCAGAAATGCCAACCTGCCACTTTCGATACTAATATTCAGCAATATTCGTGGCTTTAGCAAAAGTTCATTAGACGTTCTTTTTTCATACTTGATTACTTGCTTCCAATTTAGGTATCTAAAAGTGTAAAAAGCGTATTTGCTTTATTTCTGTTATTTTTATACCTGCTTAGGAACACTGCTAAGCGCTGTGGGCCCTGCTGTCTGCTCTGACTCAGTCGTATTAGTCAGGCTACCTCTGTGGTGGTCCGTGGATTACTCGCTAATACAAAAGTAAATTTTTCTCTCTAACAACCCTGTGGCTTCTAAGCAAACAACATTACTTTACTTGCCTGATAATGGTATTTTATGATAATTAGTGAGTACAACCGTGCAACACTTTGTCATATTATTAAATAAAGTATTATATGTTTTATTGTACCAGTTATACACTGAAATCTCCTGACAGGCTATAAGTTTGTTAATGTCTTAACTATCACGATATTTCTGTGGAGGTCTGGAATTCATATATTTCTTTCATTTTGGTTTAGTGCTTGACATTATAAGAAGCCGTATTCATATTCATATATATGTGTGTGTGTGTGTGTTTGAGAGAGAGAGAGAGAGAGAGAGAGAGAGAGAGACAGGCAGAGACACATTATATAATGTCACACCCAATTTGTGTACCTGCTCATTACATGAATGGGACAAGGAAGTTACCCAGTACATGAAATGAGCAGGTACACACATCGGGTGTGACATACCAGGGGTGATTGATAGGTTCGTGGCCTAAGGTGGAAGGAGTCAATTTTAGAAAACCTGTCAATTTTCAATTATCTGAAACAGAAATACCACAAAAGTTATTAACTTCAAACTTTCTGCATGATCACTCACAGAGTGGAACTACACGTACATGTAACGAGAGCTGTAAACTTCAGGCCTTCTAACTTAGGTCACGAACTTATCAATCACCCCTCGTCCAGCTCCAGCACCTAAAAGATTGTCACTGCACCCCTGCTCCAGCCGTCAGACAGAGCCCGGGCCCGGGACTTTCCCGATCCATCGGCCCCGATTCACACAAACCCGAGATTTGTTTCCACTCACCGCCGCCCGAACCGGAGACCCGCCAACGGCAGCGGCATTCGGCACTGCGCATGCGTTTAGCAGGATGTTCGCGGCAGCGCCACCAGTGACCGGAGGACCATGCAGCGCCACCAGTGCCCGGAGGACCATGCAGCGCCACCAGTGCCCGGAGGTCCATGCAGCGCCACCAGTGGCCGGAGGACCATGCAGCGCCACCAGTGGCCGGAGGTCCATGCAGCGCCACCAGTGGCCGGAGGACCATGCAGCGCCACCAGTGGCCGGAGGCCGGAGGGACAACGGAGAGGTAAATCACAAACACGACGAAGTCTGCAGACGCTGGAAATCCAAAGCAACACAAACAAAATACTGGCGGAACTCAGCAGGCCGGGCAGCATCTATCGAAAAGAGTCAACAGTCGACGTTTCCAGTTGAACCCTCCTTCAGGACTGAGATGAAATGGGGGAAATATCTGAATAAGATCGGGTCGGGCGAGGAAATGTCTCGCTGGAAGATGATAGGTGAAGTCAGGTAGGTGGGAAAGCGGAAGAGCTGAAGAAAATAGAATCTAATAGGAGAGGAGAGTGGAAAATATGAGAAAGGGATGGAGCAGTGGACCCAGAGAGAAGAGGTAAGCAGGTGAGAGGATGTGAAAAGTTAGAGAGGAAGAGAAGGAGTGGGAGGGAGGGGCGAGGGGGGAATTTGTTCACCAGAAGAAGAAATCGATAATCATACCATCAGGTTGGGGAGGGGGTACTCAGACGGAATATAAGGTACTGATCCTGGACCCTGAGGGTGGCTCATCTTGGCAGAAGAGGAGGTGATGGGTTGACATGTCGGAACAGGAATGGGAATAGGAATGAAAATGTTTGGACACCGGGAAGTCCCACTTGGAGCCCATAGTTCAAACGTTAATTTATTATTAAGCAGGTATCCGTAAACAACTCGAGATTCTTTTCTTCTCCAGAGAGCCGCAAAACAAAGAAAGAACATGAAAGTCGTTCAGAGAGAAAAAACAAACTCCCACCCCACCCCCACATCAAAAACAAACGGCATCCCGATTATCAACCCCAAAAACCCACCCCTCCCGCACAAAAGGGAACAATAACATCGACCCCCCCCCCACAAAAAACACAACCCGACCCCGCACAACTGCGGAGGATCTGGTGAAGAAAATAGAATCTAATAGGAGAGGAGAGTGGAGAATAGGAGAAAGGGATGGAGCAGTGGACCCAGAGAGAAGAGATCAGCAGGTGAGAGGATGTGAAAAGTCAGAGAGGAAGAGAGGGAGTGGGAGGGAGGGGTGAGGGGGAGATTTGTTCACCAGACGGAGAAATCGATATTCATACCATCAGGTTGGGGGGGGGGGCAGTCAGACGGAATATAAGGTGCTGATCCTGGACCCTGAATGATCCCCTGACTCTGAGAGGAAGGGGTGTCTATGGTCCACATTGTCAGGGTGTTGAGTTTACCAGGAGACAGAGACTGCAGGGACGGGAGGTTTTCTGTTGACTAATACACTGTGTGTGGACCCCGCTGGCAATTCTGGTGCTGTGACCCGAATGGAGACAAACACCACGCTGCCCACTCCACCAACAACACGGCACAGCCGGACACATAACAGGGGACTTTACATCTCACAACACTGGATTCAGTGATGAAACCCGGGATTAATGTTGTTGTCCCACTGAAATCATCAGAAACGTCCATTCAGGTGTTTTTAAATACCAGCGCTCCCCCACAGGTGACGTCACACATGTGCACGCACGCGCCTGACGTCACAAATGGGTTCCCCACACCGGGATCTGTCCTCACCTGCGCCGTGTCTTACGTCACCCGCACGCTGGAGAGCTCGAGCTTTGTCGGTTTAACGACTGGCCTACGAATCGCGTGACCAGCCCCTCCCCCACCGCTGTCAACAGAGGAGTCAGAGGCTGCGCTATTCCCATTGGTGCGAAGCGATGTCAATCACTGGTTACAACCAATAGCCGAGGCGGACCAGCCGTGAGGGCGTTACCCCGCCCCGGCGTCGATCTCTCCGTCAAAGCGGAACAAATCCCAAAGTAAATGTCCGCTTTCTGATTTATTTCCATTTCCCTCCGAGGGAACAAAATCTTTTACATCAGCGGTTGAGAAAATCACCTTTGTTCTACCTCCATGTGAGATGAAGAGAGGTGAGTTACTAACAGAGAGAGACAAAAGGTAAAATACCTATTGGGCGCCCGGTCGGTCTCCGCAGTCCCCAGAGTGGTGCAGACACTAACTCAGTCTGTCTGCTTGACTCTCCCTGTACTGGGATCCTGTTCATGATGCCAAATGTTAACATTGTATCTGAATAAAACTCAGTCTGTCTGCTTGACTCTCCCTGTACTGGGATCCTGTTCATGATGCCAAATGTTAACATTGAATCTGAATAAAACTCAGTCTGTCTGCTTGGCTCTCCCTGTACTGGGATCCTGTTCATGATGCCAAATGTTAACATTAAATCTGAATAAAACTCAGTCTGTCTGCTTGGCTCTCCCTGTACTGGGATCCTGTTCATAACGCCAAATGTTAACATTGAATCTGAATAAAACTCAGTCTGTCTGCTTGGCTCTCCCTGTACTGGGATCCTGTTCATAACGCCAAATGTTAACATTGAATCTGAATAAAACTCAGTCTGTCTGCTTGGCTCTCCCTGTACTGGGATCCTGTTCATAACGCCAAATGTTAACATTGAATCTGAATAAAACTCAGTCTGTCTGCTTGGCTCTCCCTGTCTGGGATCCTGTTCATAACGCCAAATGTTAACATTGAATCTGAATAAAACTCAGTCTGTCTGCTTGGCTCTCCCTGTACTGGGATCCTGTTCATAACGCCAAATGTTAACATTAAATCTGAATAAAACTCAGTCTGTCTGCTTGACTCTCCCTGTACTGGGATCCTGTTCATAACGCCAAATGTTAACATTAAATCTGAATAAAACTCAGTCTGTCTGCTTGACTCTCCCTGTACTGGGATCCTGTTCATAACGCCAAATGTTAACATTAAATCTGAATAAAACTCAGTCTGTCTGCTTGGCTCTCCCTGTACTGGGATCCTGTTCATAACGCCAAATGTTAACATTGAATCTGAATAAAACTCAGTCTGTCTGCTTGGCTCTCCCTGTACTGGGATCCTGTTCATAACGCCAAATGTTAACATTGAATCTGAATAAAACTCAGTCTGTCTGCTTGACTCTCCCTGTACTGGGATCCTGTTCATAACGCCAAATGTTAACATTGAATCTGAATAAAACTCAGTCTGTCTGCTTGGCTCTCCCTGTACTGGGATCCTGTTCATAACGCCAAATGTTAACATTGTATCTGAATAAAACTCAGTCTGTCTGCTTGGCTCTCCCTGTACTGGGATCCTGTTCATAATGCCAAATGTTAACATTGAATCTGAATAAAACTCAGTCTGTCTGCTTGACTCTCCCTGTACTGGGATCCTGTTCATGACGCCAAATGTTAACATTGAATCTGAATAGAACTCAGTCTGTCTGCTTGACTCTCCCTGTACTGGGATCCTGTTCATAACGCCAAATGTTAACAATGTATCTGAATAAAACTCAGTCTGTCTGCTTGGCTCTCCCTGTACTGGGATCCTGTTCATAATGCCAAATGTTAGCATTGAATCTGAATAAAACTCAGTCTGTCTGCTTGGCTCTCCCTGTACTGGGATCCTGCTCATAACGCCAAATGTTAACATTGAATCTGAATAAAACTCAGTCTGTCTGCTTGACTCTCCCTGTACTGGGATCCTGCTCATAACGCCAAATGTTAACATTGAATCTGAATAAAACTCAGTCTGTCTGCTTGACTCTCCCTGTACTGGGATCCTGTTCATAACGCCAAATGTTAACATTGAATCTGAATAAAACTCAGTCTGTCTGCTTGACTCTCCCTGTACTGGGATCCTGTTCATAACGCCAAATGTTAACATTGAATCTGAATAAAACTCAGTCTGTCTGCTTGGCTCTCCCTGTACTGGGATCCTGTTCATAATGCCAAATGTTAACATTGAATCTGAATAAAACTCAGTCTGTCTGCTTGACTCTCCCTGTACTGGGATCCTGTTCATGATGCCAAATGTTAACATTGAATCTGAATAAAACTCAGTCTGTCTGCTTGACTCTCCCTGTACTGGGATCCTGTTCATGATGCCAAATGTTAACATTGAATCTGAATAAAACTCAGTCTGTCTGCTTGGCTCTCCCTGTACTGGGATCCTGTTCATAATGCCAAATGTTAACATTGAATCTGAATAAAACTCAGTCTGTCTGCTTGACTCTCCCTGTACTGGGATCCTGTTCATAACGCCAAATGTTAACATTGAATCTGAATAAAACTCAGTCTGTCTGCTTGACTCTCCCTGTACTGGGATCCTGTTCATAACGCCAAATGTTAACATTAAATCTGAATAAAACTCAGTCTGTCTGCTTGGCTCTCCCTGTACTGGGATCCTGTTCATGATGCCAAATGTTAACATTGAATCTGAATAAAACTCAGTCTGTCTGCTTGGCTCTCCCTGTACTGGGATCCTGTTCATAATGCCAAATGTTAACATTGAATCTGAATAAAACTCAGTCTGTCTGCTTGGCTCTCCCTGTACTGGGATCCTGTTCATAACGCCAAATGTTAACATTGAATCTGAATAAAACTCAGTCTGTCTGCTTGACTCTCCCTGTACTGGGATCCTGTTCATAACGCCAAATGTTAACATTGCATCTGAATAAAACTCAGTCTGTCTGCTTGGCTCTCCCTGTACTGGGATCCTGTTCATAACGCCAAATGTTAACATTGAATCTGAATAAAACTCAGTCTGTCTGCTTGGCTCTCCCTGTACTGGGATCCTGTTCATAACGCCAAATGTTAACATTGAATCTGAATAAAACTCAGTCTGTCTGCTTGGCTCTCCCTGTACTGGGATCCTGTTCATAACGCCAAATGTTAACATTGAATCTGAATAAAACTCAGTCTGTCTGCTTGGCTCTCCCTGTACTGGGATCCTGTTCATAACGCCAAATGTTAACATTGAATCTGAATAAAACTCAGTCTGTCTGCTTGGCTCTCCCTGTACTGGGATCCTGTTCATAACGCCAAATGTTAACATTGAATCTGAATAAAACTCAGTCTGTCTGCTTGGCTCTCCCTGTACTGGGATCCTGTTCATAACGCCAAATGTTAACATTGAATCTGAATAAAACTCAGTCTGTCTGCTTGGCTCTCCCTGTACTGGGATCCTGTTCATAATGCCAAATGTTAACATTGAATCTGAATAAAACTCAGTCTGTCTGCTTGGCTCTCCCTGTACTGGGATCCTGTTCATAACGCCAAATGTTAACATTGAATCTGAATAAAACTCAGTCTGTCTGCTTGACTCTCCCTGTACTGGGATCCTGTTCATAACGCCAAATGTTAACATTAAATCTGAATAAAACTCAGTCTGTCTGCTTGGCTCTCCCTGTACTGGGATCCTGTTCATAACGCCAAATGTTAACATTGAATCTGAATAAAACTCAGTCTGTCTGCTTGGCTCTCCCTGTACTGGGATCCTGTTCATGATGCCAAATGTTAACATTGAATCTGAATAAAACTCAGTCTGTCTGCTTGGCTCTCACTGTACTGGGATCCTGTTCATAACGCCAAATGTTAACATTGAATCTGAATAAAACTCAGTCTGTCTGCTTGACTCTCCCTGTACTGGGATCCTGTTCATAACGCCAAATGTTAACATTGCATCTGAATAAAACTCAGTCTGTCTGCTTGGCTCTCCCTGTACTGGGATCCTGTTCATAACGCCAAATGTTAACATTGAATCTGAATAAAACTCAGTCTGTCTGCTTGGCTCTCCCTGTACTGGGATCCTGTTCGTAACGCCAAATGTTAACATTGAATCTGAATAAAACTCAGTCTGTCTGCTTGACTCTCCCTGTACTGGGATCCTGTTCGTAACGCCAAATGTTAACATTGAATCTGAATAAAACTCAGTCCGTCTGCTTGGCTCTCCCTGTACTGGGATCCTGTTCATAACGCCAAATGTTAACATTGAATCTGAATAAAACTCAGTCCGTCTGCTTGGCTCTCCCTGTACTGGGATCCTGTTCATGACGCCAAATGTTAACATTGAATCTGAATAAAACTCAGTCTGTCTGCTTGGCTCTCCCGATACTGGGATCCTGTTCATAACGCCAAATGTTAACATTGAATCTGAATAAAACTCAGTCTGTCTGCTTGGCTCTCCCTGTACTGGGATCCTGTTCATAACGCCAAATGTTAACATTGAATCTGAATAAAACTCAGTCTGTCTGCTTGGCTCTCCCTGTACTGGGATCCTGTTCATAACGCCAAATGTTAACATTGTATCTGAATAAAACTCAGTCTGTCTGCTTGGCTCTCCCTGTACTGGGATCCTGTTCATAACGCCAAATGTTAACATTGAATCTGAATAAAACTCAGTCTGTCTGCTTGGCTCCCCCTGTACTGGGATCCTGTTCATAACGCCAAATGTTAACATTGTATCTGAATAAAACTCAGTCTGTCTGCTTGGCTCTCCCTGTACTGGGATCCTGTTCATAACGCCAAATGTTAACATTGTATCTGAATAAAACTCAGTCTGTCTGCTTGGCTCTCCCTGTACTGGGATCCTGTTCATAACACCAAATGTTAGCATTGAATCTGAATAAAACTCAGTCTGTCTGCTTGGCTCTCCCTGTACTGGGATCCTGTTCATAACGCCAAATGTTAACATTGTATCTGAATAAAACTCAGTCTGTCTGCTTGGCTCTCCCTGTACTGGGATCCTGTTCATAACGCCAAATGTTAACATTGTATCTGAATAAAACTCAGTCTGTCTGCTTGGCTCTCCCTGTACTGGGATCCTGTTCATGACGCCAAATGTTGACATTGTATCTGAATAAAACTCAGTCTGTCTGCTTGGCTCTCCCTGTACTGGGATCCTGTTCATGATGCCAAATGTTAACATTGTATCTGAATAAAACTCAGTCTGTCTGCTTGGCTCTCCCTGTACTGGGATCCTGTTCATAACGCCAAATGTTAACAATGTATCTGAATAAAACTCAGTCTGTCTGCTTGGCTCTCCCTGTACTGGGATCCTGTTCATAACGCCAAATGTTAACATTGTATCTGAATAAAACTCAGTCTGTCTGCTTGACTCTCCCTGTACTGGGATCCTGTTCATGATGCCAAATGTTAACATTGTATCTGAATAAAACTCAGTCTGTCTGCTTGGCTCTCCCTGTACTGGGATCCTGTTCATGATGCCAAATGTTAACATTGTATCTGAATAAAACTCAGTCTGTCTGCTTGACTCTCCCTGTACTGGGATCCTGTTCATAATGCCAAATGTTAACATTGTATCTGAATAAAACTCAGTCTGTCTGCTTGGCTCTCCCTGTACTGGGATCCTGTTCATAACGCCAAATGTTAACATTGAATCTGAATAAAACTCAGTCTGTCTGCTTGGCTCTCCCTGTACTGGGATCCTGTTCATAACGCCAAATGTTAACATTGTATCTGAATAAAACTCAGTCTGTCTGCTTGGCTCTCCATGTACTGGGATCCTGTTCATGATGCCAAATGTTAACATTGTATCTGAATAAAACTCAGTCTGTCTGCTTGACTCTCCCTGTACTGGGATCCTGTTCATAACGCCAAATGTTAACATTGAATCTGAATAAAACTCAGTCTGTCTGCTTGGCTCTCCCTGTACTGGGATCCTGTTCATAACGCCAAATGTTAACATTGAATCTGAATAAAACTCAATCTGTCTGCTTGACTCTCCCTGTACTGGGATCCTGTTCATTACGCCAAATGTTAACATTGTATCTGAATAAAACTCAGTCTGTCTGCTTGGCTCTCCCTGTACTGGGATCCTGTTCATAACGCCAAATGTTAACATTGAATCTGAATAAAACTCAGTCTGTCTGCTTGGCTCTCCCTGTACTGGGATCCTGTTCATAACGCCAAATGTTAACATTGAATCTGAATAAAACTCAGTCTGTCTGCTTGGCTCTCCCGATACTGGGATCCTGTTCATAACACCAAATGTTAACATTGTATCTGAATAAAACTCAGTCTGTCTGCTTGGCTCTCCCTGTACTGGGATCCTGTTCATAACGCCAAATGTTAACATTGTATCTGAATAAAACTCAGTCTGTCTGCTTGGCTCTCCCTGTACTGGGATCCTGTTCATGATGCCAAATGTTAACATTGTATCTGAATAAAACTCAGTCTGTCTGCTTGACTCTCCCTGTACTGGGATCCTGTTCATGATGCCAAATGTTAGCATTGAATCTGAATAAAACTCAGTCTGTCTGCTTGGCTCTCCCTGTACTTGGATCCTGTTCATAACGCCAAATGTTAGCAATGTATCTGAATAAAACTCAGTCTGTCTGCTTGACTCTCCCTGTACTGGGATCCTGTTCATGATGCCAAATGTTAGCATTGAATCTGAATAAAACTCAGTCTGTCTGCTTGACTCTCCCTGTACTGGGATCCTGTTCATAACGCCAAATGTTAACATTGAATCTGAATAAAACTCAGTCTGTCTGCTTGACTCTCCCTGTACTGGGATCCTGTTCATGATGCCAAATGTTAACATTGAATCTGAATAAAACTCAGTCTGTCTGCTTGGCTCCCCCTGTACTGGGATCCTGTTCATAACGCCAAATGTTAAAGTTGTATCTGAATAAAACTCAGTCTGTCTGCTTGGCTCTCCCTGTACTGGGATCCTGTTCATGATGCCAAATGTTAACATTGAATCTGAATAAAACTCAGTCTGTCTGCTTGACTCTCCCTGTACTGGGATCCTGTTCATAACGCCAAATGTTAACATTGTATCTGAATAAAACTCAGTCTGTCTGCTTGACTCTCCCTGTACTGGGATCCTGTTCATAACGCCAAATGTTAACATTGAATCTGAATAAAACTCAGTCTGTCTGCTTGGCTCTCCCTGTACTGGGATCCTGTTCATGATGCCAAATGTTAACATTGAATCTGAATAAAACTCAGTCTGTCTGCTTGACTCTCCCTGTACTGGGATCCTGTTCATAACGCCAAATGTTAACATTGAATCTGAATAAAACTCAGTCTGTCTGCTTGGCTCTCCCGATACTGGGATACTGTTCATAACGCCAAATGTTAACATTGTATCTGAATAAAACTCAGTCTGTCTGCTTGGCTCTCCCTGTACTGGGATCCTGTTCATAACGCCAAATGTTAACATTGAATCTGAATAAAACTCAGTCTGTCTGCTTGGCTCTCCCTATACTGGGATCCTGTTCATAACGCCAAATGTTAACATTAAATCTGAATAAAACTCAGTCTGTCTGCTTGGCTCTCCCTGTACTGGGATCCTGTTCATAACGCCAAATGTTAAAGTTGTATCTGAATAAAACTCAGTCTGTCTGCTTGACTCTCCCTGTACTGGGATCCTGTTCATAACGCCAAATGTTAAAGTTGTATCTGAATAAAAGTCAGTCTGTCTGCTTGACTCTCCCTGTACTGGGATCCTGTTCGTGATGCCAAATGTTAAAGTTGTATCTGAATAAAACACGGGAGACCAGCTTCTTATCGTCCCCACAGTTTATTGTACATTCTCCTGCAGGAGTTTGAGACCCAGTTGTCAAAGGGAAGGCACGTAAACACTGCCACCATCTGACAAGTGGACTGACTTAGTCAGGTTACAGCCGTATATTAATACACAGTAAGCCCCATAGATTACTATTGCAAGATGTTATTTGAACTGGTACGCCCATCAAGTCTGTTGGTGCAAAACTTAATTACTTAGATAAGAGAGTTCAAAAAATGAAGGTTTAAATTACAGATGGATGTGCTGTCCAGTCCTTATCAGTTATTCCCTTTGCAAGGCCCTGATTTAATTGCAGAGAGATGTTCATTCCTGTCCTTATCGGCGAGTCCTCCTCCCTTTACTCGATCGAGGGTACAAAGTATAATGTTATCAACTACTGAGAGTACAATGTATTCATCCAGCTACAGCATGTAACCCTTCACATTAAGGAGTTGGAACTTGAAATGGATGAATTCTGGATCATCCAGGAGTTGGAGGGGGTGATAGATATGACATGAAGAGAGGTGAGTTACACCCAAGGTGCGGGACACAGGAAACTGGGTGAGAGTCGGGAAGGGGAATGAGGTTAAATAACCATCGCAGAGTACTCTAGTTGCCATCCCACACAACAACAGGTGGATCCACTTTAGAAACTGTTGGGGGGATTACTGACAGAGGAAAGTCAAAGGGGTGAGAGGGGATTCGTTAGTGAAGGGAACAGAACAAGAGGGGACTAATATCCCAGTGGTGAGGCTCGCTAGTGCTAGTGTGGGGAGAGGGTGATGTGGTTAAAATAAGTTGTAGGGGGAATGGGAGCCAGAATGACAGAACAGATAGTGGGGAGGGTGAATTGAATTGAATTGACTTTATTACATACATCCTTCATATACATGAGGAGTAGAAATCTTTACATTATGTCTCCATCTAAATGTGCAATGTGTAATTTATAGTCATTTGTAATAAATAGTTTGTACACAGGACAGTCAATATAACATAGAAATGCAATTGTATCAGCATGAATTAATCAGTCTGATGGCCTGGTGGAAGATGATGTCCCGGAGCCTGTTGGTCCTTTTGCTGTGGTACCGTTTCCTGGATGGTAGCAGCAGGAACAGTTTGTGGTTGTGGTGAATTGGGTCCCCAATATCCTTTGGGCCCTTTTTACACACCTGTCTCTGTAAATGTCCTGAATAGTGGGAAGTTCACATCTACAGATGAGCTGGGCTGTCCACACCACTCTCTGCAGGTTCCTGTGATTAAGGGAAGTACAGTTCCCATACCAGGCAGTGATGCAGCCAGTCAGGATGCTCTCAGTTGTGTCCCTGTAGAAAGTTATTAGGACTTGGGGCCCCATCCCAAACTTCTTCAACCATCTGAGGTGAAAGAGGTGCTGCTGTGCTCTTTTCACAACACAGCCGGTATGTACAGACCATGTGAGATCCTCGGTGATGTTTATGCTGAGGAACTTAAAGCTGTTCACCCTCTCAACCCCAGATCCATTGATGTCAATAGGGGTTAGCCTGTCTCCATTCCTCCTGTCGTCCACAGTCAGCTCCTTTGGTTTTGTGACAATGAGGGAGAGTTTGTTTTCTTGACACCAGTCAGATGTTGTTCAGACCTCAGACAGAGTCAGCAATCAAATGGTTGAGCATGGAGCGATGAATGTGCTGAGCTGTGTATATCACAATGCAAGAAGCATCGTAGGAAATCCAGATGATCTCAGGACAGGGAATTATGATATTGTAGCCATTATTGGGACTTGTTTGCACCCAACAGTCTGAGGGATTTAGAGGAACAAATTTGCAGAGAGTTCGCAGACCATGCCAAGAAACAAAGGTTGATTCAGTAACTTTCCATATATTGACGGGGACTTCCATACTGTAAAAGGACTAGATGGGGTTGAGTTTGTAATATATGCCCTTATTCAGTAATTTGAATTCCTGATGTAGAAGTGTGCAATAAGCTGTTAGGTAATGATCCAGGGCTGGTGACAGAAATTAGTGATCATAATGCCATGAGATTCAAAGTAAATATGGAAAAAGAGAGATCTGGACCACGGGTTGAGATTCTAAATTGGAGAAAGGTCAATGTTGATGGTATCAGAAAAGATCTGACAAGTGTGGTTTGGGACAGGCGTTTTCTGGCAAAGGAGTACTTGGTAAGTGGGAGGCCTTCAGAAGTGAAATTTTGAGGGTGCAGAGATCGTATGTGCCTGCCAAAATAAAAGTTGAAAGGTAACTGGTGCAGGGAACCTTGGTTTTCAAGAGATATTGAGTCCCCGGATATTTTGTTCCTCTAAATGCCTCAGACTATTGGGTGCTACTAAGACTCACTAATGACTACAATATCATAATTCCACCCCCTGAGCTCATCCGACTTTTTGTTTTCGTCATCTTCTGCAGGTTTCTAAAAGTTTCCCAATAGTTTTTCCCCTTTTGTTTGCCCTCTCTTTGGATTTTATATTGGCTTTGGCTTCTCATTTCATACACATTTGTGTCCTCCTGCCTTTCCAATGCTTCCATTTCTTTGGGATGTATCGATCACTCAGCTCCCGAATTGCTCCCAGAAACTCCAGCCATTGCTGCTTCGTTGTCACTCCTACCAGTTTTCCTTTCTGAACAAGTTTGTCCAGCTTCTCTGTCATAGAAACATGGAGAAGTTCAGTACAGAAACAGGCTATTTGGCCCATCTAGTCAATGCTTGAAAAAACATTTAAAGTCTCTACTGCAACTACCTGCACTGGGACTTTCGCCTTCAGGCCCCTATCATCCAGGCTCCCATCCAAACTTCTTTTAAATGGTGAAACTGAGCTCATGCTCACCACTTGTGCTGGTAACTCATTCCACACACTCATGGCCATTTCAGTAAAGAGCTTTCCTAAATGTTCCTGTTAAATTTTCACCTTTCCCACTTACCCATGGGCTCTGGTTGTCATCCCACCCAACCTCAGTGGAAAAAGCTGTTTTCATTTACCCTATTTATACCCTTATAATTTTGTATACTTCTAACAAATCCTCAAAACAATGTATAATTTCCTTCTTTATGTTTTGAGCCTTTTTGAGGTGTGTAAGATGATGAGGGCATTGATGATATGCATTCCCAGAGGTTTTTTCCCAGGGCTGAAATGAGTTACAAGAGGGGGCATAGTTTTAAGGTGTTTGTTAATAGATACCGAGGGGATGTCAGGGGTAAGTTTTTTACAAGAGAGTGGTGGGTGCGTGGAATGCACTGCCGGCTGTTTGTGTGAGAGTGTTTCAGTTACTGTGGGGCCAGGAACCCATGCAGCTCAGTGGGAACAGGGAATAATACCAATGGAGAGAGTCAAACTGAGCCAGGTCACAGATTGGAGATGGCAGAAATGCCCCATTCTTATAGAGACAGGAACAGCATCAGAGAATTTGATGGTCATTCCAGATACCAGCACTGTGCCCAGTTAGAAGATGATTTTGCTCTCCTACTTGTGTTGAACTTCACTGTAACAGTGTAATCCCAGATCACACTTTGACAACTCAAGTGATCTCATCTGAAAGGTTTTCCAACACCGATTGATGGATTTTGTAAATCTTTTTACAGGTTAAAAATGACAAGAAATTTGTCTACTGGAATCTCGAACAGAACACGCCAATTTTGCTGTCTCTGTCCAGATAATTAAGAAGAGGAGCAAGGGATTCACTCGATCATCCTTCCTACTCAGACTGTGAGGAGGGATTCACTCGGTCATCTGACCGACTGGCACACCGGTCATTTTACACAGTGGGGGGCGGAGGGAACCGATTCACCTGAGGAAACAGTGGGAATGGATTCAGTCGGTCATTTCAACTGAAGGTAAGTCAGCAAGTTCACACCGGACAAGGCCATTCACCTGTTCTGTGTGTGAGAAGGGATTCAGTTGGTCATCCCACCTGTGGACACACCGGTCAGTTGACACTTTATTGATCCCGGGGGAAAATGGTTTTTGTTACAGTTGCACTATTCAGTGGAAGAAGTGAAACAAGGCATTCACTCAGTCATCTCTCCTGCTCAGACGATGGGGAGTGATTCTCTCGATCATCAGACCGATTGGCATACCCGTCATTTTACACAGGGGGGAATCCATTCATCTGATCATACAGTGGGAATGAATTCAATCGGTCATCTCAACTGAAAGTACATCAGCAAGTACACACTGGACAAGGCTATTCACCTGTTCTGTGTGTGAGAAGGGATTCAGTCGGTCTTTCCATCTGTGGACACACCAGTGAGTTCACCTTGGGCAGGGGCTGGTCGTCTGCTGAACTTGTTGGGAAGAATTCACTCGATCATCTGACCTAATGTCTCACCAGCGAGTTCATACCGGGGAGCAGCCGTTCACCTGCTCGGACTGCTGGAAGGGATTCACTTGCTCATCTAAACTGAAGGTTCATCAGCGAGTTCACACTGGAGAGAGGCCATTCATCTGCTCAGACTGTGGGAAGGGATTCACTTGCTCATCTACACTGAAGGTACATCAGCGAGTTCACACTGGAGAGAGGCCATTCATCTGCTCGGAATGTGGGAAAGGATTCACTCAGTCATCGAGCCTACAGAGACACCAGTCAGTTCACACTGGGGAGAGGCCATTCATCTGCTCTGACTGTGGGAAAGGATTCACTCAGTCATCGAACCTACAGAGACACCAGCGAGTTCACACTGGGGAGTGGCCATTCACCTGCTCAGTGTGTGGGAAGGGATTCACTTGCTCATCCCAACTGAAGGCACATCAGCGAGTTCACACTGGGGAGAGGCTGTTCATCTGCTCAGACTGTGGGAAGAGATTCACATGGTCAACCGATCTGCTGACACACCAGCGAGTTCACACTGGGGAGAGACCGTTCACCTGCTCAGACTGTGGGAAGGGATTCACTCAGTCATCGAGCCTACAGAGACACCGGCGAGTTCACACTGGGGAGAGGCCGTTCACCTGCTCTCAATGTGGGAAGGGATTCGCTCAGTCATCTAACCTTGTGACACACTACCGTGTTCACACTGGGGGGATGTTTCAATAAGCTGCGTGCTGGGTATTTGTCCATCACTGTTGCTGAATGCAATTTCGAGAGTGACTGTCCGTGCTGAACTCTGCAATTATTGCTGCTGCTCACCACACCTCAAATGGCCGACACTTCACTGGAAATGTCTGCTGGGGAGGGAGTGACGGCTTTAGTAGAAGTGAGCACAGGAGAAGGAGGGACGCGCTGATTTAAAATGGGCGAATCCTTGGTGAATGTGGCCGCCAGGGATGGAGTGAGACACTGACTTACAATGGCCACTGTCGCTCACAGAATCTATGGCGAAGGAACATGCGGTGCCCGTGGATACAATCCCGGGATCGAGTGTGTTATTGATTGTAATAACAGTATTTTAATTTGCGTTTTATGTAGTTTTGGGCATTGCATGTATGTTTTAATTCTAATAATTTTGTCATTGAATAAACTAGTGTATATATCTCAGATATTCACACATACACATATACATGTGGGTTTGGGGGAGGAGGAGTGAGGGGTTTGGGAGGAAGAGGAGTGACGGGACGAGGAGTGGACTGATGAGACGGTGACCCTGGCGAAGTCACTGACTCAATAGGGGACGAAAAGGGGAGGGGAAAGTTCCTGTCACAAACTGATGGCCGACATGGAGAAGATAGAGACGGGGTGAGGAGGAGTGAAACGACAGGAAGGGAGGGGGAGTGATAGGACGGGGCGGGAGGGGAACTGATGGGACAGGGAGAGAGTGGAAGCAATGGGGCGAGGAGCGAGGGAAAATGGGACGAGGAGGGTGGGGAAGTGATGGGAGGGGGAGGGAGGATGTAATGGGACGGGAGGGAATGGTCTGATAGGACAGGGTGGGGAGGAACAGGATGGGGAGTGTGGGGGGAGTGACTTTTTCAATACTAGAGGAAGGATGGGTGGTGACGTTCCTTCGCAAATAAGACGAGCTGCAAGAAAGGGGAGGAGTATGGACGGGGAAAAGGGGAGCGAGGGGTCGGGACGCGATCAGGGCTGATGGGACGGAGAGTTGAGTGTCGCAACGGAGGGAGAGGGGAGCGACTCACTCAACGACGGAGGGAAGGGATTGGTTGAGGGAGCGAAATTTCCCATCAGAAAATGTTCTCCACCCAGGATGTGGTGGGTGACAGGAGAAAGGGCAAGAGAGGGGAGGGTGTCAGGAGTGACGGGGTGAGTAGTGGAGAGACTCACTGGGTAACAGAGAGAGAGGGTGATGATGAGAGGCGAAAATTGGCATCGCAAAATGGCAGCCAGCCGGCATAAGATGCAGAACATCGAGGTGGTGGGGAGAGAAAAGCGAGGGGAGGGAGGGGAGGGGTTTGCGAGTGATGAGATGGGAAAGGGGTTGACAAGATGGTGAGTGTGAGGGAGTGACTCACTTCGTGGTGGAGGAAGTGGGAGGGAGGGTCACACACTGTCACAAAATGGCTGTCGGCAGATGGTTAAATGGAGAGTCGAGAGAGCGGGCACCGAAGGAAAGGAGAGGAGGGATGAGGAGTTGAGTTTGAATAAACAGGGAGGGAAGCGAGTGGAAGGTGAGGAAAAGGGTGTGCTTCATTCTACGATGCTGGGGGAGCAGTTGTCAATGGTAACCATCACAAAATGGCCAGGAGCCAGGGTGAGATGGGCGTTGATAGAGGGGACAGAGAGCGGAGTGTTTCAGGGGTGACAGGATGCCGAGGATGGGACAGGGCGACTCGTAACAAGGGAGCTGGAACTGATGGGTACCCATGGGGAGGAATGTAGCTACGGGAAGAGCTTGGCCCCATTACCACCCCCTCCCATCTCCAAAATACCGCCTTGATTTTTCCCCTCCCCTCCTCAGGCCGCTCGGCCCGAATCCCTCCGGCTGTCCCGTGCAGTGGGGAACGTGACGTCACTGAGGCCCGTCACAGGCAACAGTGGGCCCAGGATCGCTGGAGAAGATGGAGACGAGCTCTGTCGGTGCGGGCTGGTTAGCAGGGGGCGGAGTGAGAGGGAGAGATCAGATTGAGGAGGGGAGGGGAGAAACTAAAGGTGAGAAGAGGAGACCAGATGAATAAAACCATTGTGGGTTTCATTCAGTATCTGTCAGTCTCTGTTACAGTGTGAGAGTGTGGGTTTCATTCTGTATCTGTCAGTCTCTGTTACAGTGTGAGAGTGTGGGTTTCATTCTGTATCTGTCAGTCTCTGTTACAGTGTGAGAGTGTGGGTTTCATTCTGTATCTGTCAGTCTCTGTTACAGTGTGAGAGTGTGGGTTTCATTCTGTATCTGTCAGTCTCTGTTACAGTGTGAGAGTGTGGGTTTCATTCTGTATCTGTCAGTCTCTGTTACAGACTGAGAGTGTGGGTATCATTCTGTATCTGTCAGTCTCTGTTACAGTGTGAGAGTGTGGGTTTCATTCTGTATCTGTCAGTCTCTGTTACAGTGTGAGAGTGTGGGTTTCATTCTGTATCAGTCAGTCTCTGTTACAGTGTGAGAGTGTGGGTTTCATTCTGTATCTGTCAGTCTCTGTTACAGTGTGAGAGTGTGGGTTTCATTCAGTATCTGTCAGTCTCTGTTACAGTGTGAGAGTGTGGGTTTCATTCAGTATCTATCAGTCTCTGTTACAATGTGAGAGTGTGGGTTTCATTCTGTATCAGTCAGTCTCTGTTACAGTGTGAGAGTGTGGGTTTCATTCTGTATCTGTCAGTCTCTGCTACAGTGTGAGAGTGTGGGTTTCACTCTGTATCTGTCAGTCTCTGTTACAGTGTGAGAGTGTGGGTTTCATTCAGTATCTATCAGTCTCTGTTACAATGTGAGAGTGTGGGTTTCATTCTGTATCAGTCAGTCTCTGTTACAGTGTGAGAGTGTGGGTTTCATTCTGTATCTGTCAGTCTCTGTTACAGTGTGAGAGTGTGGGTTTCACTCTGTATCTGTCAGTCTCTGTTACAGTGTGAGAGTGTGGGTTTCATTCAGTATCTATCAGTCTCTGTTACAGTGTGAGAGTGTGGGTTTCATTCTGTATCTGTCAGTCTCTGTTACAGTGTGAGAGTGTGGGTTTCATTCTGTATCTGTCAGTCTCTGTTACAGTGTGAGAGTGTGGGTTTCATTCAGTATCTATCAGTCTCTGTTACAGTGTGAGAGTGTGGGTTTCATTCAGTATCTGTCAGTCTCTGTTACAGTGTGAGAGTGTGGGTTTCATTCTGTATCTGTCAGTCTCTGTTACAGTGTGAGAGTGTGGGTTTCATTCTGTATCAGTCAGTCTCTGTTACAGTGTGAGAGTGTGGGTTTCATTCTGTATCTGTCAGTCTCTGTTACAGTGTGAGAGTGTGGGTTTCATTCAGTATCTATCAGTCTCTGTTACAATGTGAGAGTGTGGGTTTCATTCTGTATCAGTCAGTCTCTGTTACAGTGTGAGAGTGTGGGTTTCATTCAGTATCTATCAGTCTCTGTTACAGTGTGAGAGTGTGGATTTCATTCTGTATCTGTCAGTCTCTGTTACAGTGTGAGAGTGTGGGTTTCATTCTGTATCAGTCAGTCTCTGTTACAGTGTGAGAGTGTGGGTTTCATTCTGTATCTGTCAGTCTCTGTTACAGTGTGAGAGTGTGGGTTTCATTCAGTATCTATCAGTCTCTGTTACAATGTGAGAGTGTGGGTTTCATTCTGTATCAGTCAGTCTCTGTTACAGTGTGAGAGTGTGGGTTTCATTCTGTATCTGTCAGTCTCTGTTACAGTGTGAGAGTGTGGGTTTCATTCAGTATCTGTCAGTCTCTGTTACAGTGTGAGAGTGTGGGTTTCATTCAGTATCTGTCAGTCTCTGTTACAGTGTGAGAGTGTGGGTTTCATTCTGTATCTGTCAGTCTCTGTTACAGTGTGAGAGTGTGGGTTTCATTCTGTATCTGTCAGTCTCTGTTACAGTGTGAGAGTGTGGGTTTCATTCAGTATCTGTCAGTCTCTGTTACAGTGTGAGAGTGTGGGTTTCATTCTGTATCTGTCAGTCTCTGTTACAGTGCAAGAGTGTGGGTTTCATTCAGTATCTGTCAGAGTCTGTTACAGTGTGAGAGTGTGGGTTTCATTCTGTATCTGTCAGTCTCTGTTACAGTGTGAGAGTGTGGGTTTCATTCTGTATCTGTCAGTCTCTGTTACAGTGTGAGAGTGTGGGTTTCATTCTGTATCTGTCAGTCTCTGTTACAGTGTGAGAGTGTGGGTTTCATTCTGTATCTGTCAGTCTCTGTTACAGTGTGAGAGTGTGGGTTTCATTCTGTATCTGTCAGTCTCTGTTACAGTGTGAGAGTGTGGGTTTCATTCTGTATCTGTCAGTCTCTGTTACAGTGTGAGAGTGTGGGTTTCATTCTGTATCTGTCAGTCTCTGTTACAGTGTGAGAGTGTGGGTTTCATTCTGTATCTGTCAGTCTCTGTTACAGTGTGAGAGTGTGGGTTTCATTCTGTATCTGTCAGTCTCTGTTACAGTGTGAGAGTGTGGGTTTCATTCAGTATCTGTCAGTCTCTGTTACAGTGTGAGAGTGTGGGTTTCATTCTGTATCTGTCAGTCTCTGTTACAGTGTGAGAGTGTGGGTTTCATTCTGTATCTGTCAGTCTCTGTTACAGTGTGAGAGTGTGGGTTTCATTCTGTATCTGTCAGTCTCTGTTACAGTGTGAGAGTGTGGGTTTCATTCTGTATCTGTCAGTCTCTGTTACAGTGTGAGAGTGTGGGTTTCATTCTGTATCTGTCAGTCTCTGTTACAGTGTGAGAGTGTGGGTTTCATTCTGTATCTGTCAGTCTCTGTTACAGTGTGAGAGTGTGGGTTTCATTCTGTATCTGTCAGTCTCTGTTACAGTGTGAGAGTGTGGGTTTCATTCTGTATCTGTCAGTCTCTGTTACAGTGTGAGAGTGTGGGTTTCATTCTGTATCTGTCAGTCTCTGTTACAGTGTGAGAGTGTGGGTTTCATTCAGTATCTGTCAGTCTCTGTTACAGTGTGAGAGTGTGGGTTTCATTCTGTATCTGTCAGTCTCTGTTACAGTGTGAGAGTGTGGGTTTCATTCTGTATCTGTCAGTCTCTGTTACAGTGTGAGAGTGTGGGTTTCATTCTGTATCTGTCAGTCTCTGTTACAGTGTGAGAGTGTGGGTTTCATTCTGTATCTGTCAGTCTCTGTTACAGTGTGAGAGTGTGGGTTTCATTCTGTATCTGTCAGTCTCTGTTACAGTGTGAGAGTGTGGGTTTCATTCTGTATCTGTCAGTCTCTGTTACAGTGTGAGAGTGTGGGTTTCATTCTGTATCTGTCAGTCTCTGTTACAGTGTGAGAGTGTGGGTTTCATTCTGTATCTGTCAGTCTCTGTTACAGTGTGAGAGTGTGGGTTTCATTCTGTATCTGTCAGTCTCTGTTACAGTGTGAGAGTGTGGGTTTCATTCTGTATCTGTCAGTCTCTGTTACAGTGTGAGAGTGTGGGTTTCATTCTGTATCTGTCAGTCTCTGCTACAGTGTGAGAGTGTGGGTTTCATTCAGTATCTATCAGTCTCTGTTACAGTGTGAGAGTGTGGGTTTCATTCTGTATCTGTCAGTCTCTGTTACAGTGTGAGAGTGTGGGTTTCATTCTGTATCTGTCAGTCTCTGTTACAGTGTGAGAGTGTGGGTTTCATTCTGTATCTGTCAGTCTCTGTTACAGTGTGAGAGTGTGGGTTTCATTCTGTATCTGTCAGTCTCTGTTACAGTGTGAGAGTGTGGGTTTCATTCTGTATCTGTCAGTCTCTGCTACAGTGTGAGAGTGTGGGTTTCATTCTGTATCTGTCAGTCTCTGCTACAGTGTGAGAGTGTGGGTTTCATTCTGTATCTGTCAGTCTCTGTTACAGTGTGAGAGTGTGGGTTTCATTCTGTATCTGTCAGTCTCTGTTACAGTGTGAGAGTGTGGGTTTCATTCAGTATCTGTCAGTCTCTGTTACAGTGTGAGAGTGTGGGTTTCATTCTGTATCTGTCAGTCTCTGCTACAGTGTGAGAGTGTGGGTTTCATTCTGTATCTGTCAGTCTCTGTTACAGTGTGAGAGTGTGGGTTTCATTCTGTATCTGTCAGTCTCTGTTACAGTGTGAGAGTGTGGGTTTCATTCTGTATCTGTCAGTCTCTGTTACAGTGTGAGAGTGTGGGTTTCATTCTGTATCTGTCAGTCTCTGTTACAGTGTGAGAGTGTGGGTTTCATTCTGTATCTGTCAGTCTCTGCTACAGTGTGAGAGTGTGGGTTTCATTCTGTATCTGTCAGTCTCTGTTACAGTGTGAGAGTGTGGGTTTCATTCTGTATCTGTCAGTCTCTGTTACAGTGTGAGAGTGTGGGTTTCATTCTGTATCTGTCAGTCTCTGTTACAGTGTGAGAGTGTGGGTTTCATTCTGTATCTGTCAGTCTCTGTTACAGTGTGAGAGTGTGGGTTTCATTCTGTATCTGTCAGTCTCTGTTACAGTGTGAGAGTGTGGGTTTCATTCTGTATCTGTCAGTCTCTGTTACAGTGTGAGAGTGTGGGTTTCATTCTGTATCTGTCAGTCTCTGTTACAGTGTGAGAGTGTGGGTTTCATTCTGTATCTGTCAGTCTCTGTTACAGTGTGAGAGTGTGGGTTTCATTCTGTATCTGTCAGTCTCTGTTACAGTGTGAGAGTGTGGGTTTCATTCTGTATCTGTCAGTCTCTGTTACAGTGTGAGAGTGTGGGTTTCATTCTGTATCTGTCAGTCTCTGTTACAGTGTGAGAGTGTGGGTTTCATTCTGTATCTGTCAGTCTCTGTTACAGTGTGAGAGTGTGGGTTTCATTCTGTATCTGTCAGTCTCTGTTACAGTGTGAGAGTGTGGGTTTATTCTGTATCTGTCAGTCTCTGTTACAGTGTGAGAGTGTGGGTTTCATTTTGTATCTGTCAAGAGTCTGTTACAGTGTGAGAGTGTGGGTTTCATTCTGTATCTGTCAGTCTCTGTTACAGTGTGAGAGTGTGGGTTTCATTCTGTATCTGTCAGTCTCTGTTACAGTGTGAGAGTGTGGGTTTCATTCTGTATCTGTCAGTCTCTGTTACAGTGTGAGAGTGTGGGTTTCATTCTGTATCTGTCAGTCTCTGTTACAGTGTGAGAGTGTGGGTTTCATTCTGTATCTGTCAGTCTCTGTTACAGTGTGAGAGTGTGGGTTTCATTCTGTATCTGTCAGTCTCTGTTACAGTGTGAGAGTGTGGGTTTCATTCTGTATCTGTCAGTCTCTGTTACAGTGTGAGAGTGTGGGTTTCATTCTGTATCTGTCAGCTCTGTTACATGTGAGAGTGTGGGTTTCATTCTGTATCTGTCAGTCTCTGTTACAGTGTGAGAGTGTGGGTTTCATTCTGTATCTGTCAGTCTGTTACAGTGTGAGAGTGTGGGTTTCATTCTGTATCTGTCAGTCTCTGTTACAGTGTGAGAGTGTGGGTTTCATTCTGTATCTGTCAGTCTCTGTTACAGTGTGAGAGTGTGGGTTTCATTCTGTATCTGTCAGTCTCTGTTACAGTGTGAGAGTGTGGGTTTCATTCTGTATCTGTCAGTCTCTGTTACAGTGTGAGAGTGTGGGTTTCATTCTGTATCTGTCAGTCTCTGTTACAGTGTGAGAGTGTGGGTTTCATTCTGTATCTGTCAGTCTCTGTTACAGTGTGAGAGTGTGGGTTTCATTCTGTATCTGTCAGTCTCTGTTACAGTGTGAGAGTGTGGGTTTCATTCTGTATCTGTCAGTCTCTGTTACAGTGTGAGAGTGTGGGTTTCATTCTGTATCTGTCAGTCTCTGTTACAGTGTGAGAGTGTGGGTTTCATTCTGTATCTGTCAGTCTCTGTTACAGTGTGAGAGTGTGGGTTTCATTCTGTATCTGTCAGTCTCTGTTACAGTGTGAGAGTGTGGGTTTCATTCTGTATCTGTCAGTCTCTGTTACAGTGTGAGAGTGTGGGTTTCATTCTGTATCTGTCAGTCTCTGTTACAGTGTGAGAGTGTGGGTTTCATTCTGTATCTGTCAGTCTCTGTTACAGTGTGAGAGTGTGGGTTTCATTCTGTATCTGTCAGTCTCTGTTACAGTGTGAGAGTGTGGGTTTCATTCTGTATCTGTCAGTCTCTGTTACAGTGTGAGAGTGTGGGTTTCATTCTGTATCTGTCAGTCTCTGTTACAGTGTGAGAGTGTGGGTTTCATTCTGTATCTGTCAGTCTCTGTTACAGTGTGAGAGTGTGGGTTTCATTCTGTATCTGTCAGTCTCTGTTACAGTGTGAGAGTGTGGGTTTCATTCTGTATCTGTCAGTCTCTGTTACAGTGTGAGAGTGTGGGTTTCATTCTGTATCTGTCAGTCTCTGTTACAGTGTGAGAGTGTGGGTTTCATTTTATCTGTTCTCTGTTCAGTGTGAGAGTGTGGGTATCTGTCAGTCTCTGTTACAGTGTGAGAGTGTGGGTTTCATTCTGATCTGTCAGCCTCTGTTACAGTGTGAGAGTGTGGGTTTCATTCTGTATCTGTCAGTCTCTGTTACAGTGTGAGAGTGTGGGTTTCATTCTGTATCTGTCAGTCTCTGTTACAGTGTGAGAGTGTGGGTTTCATTCTGTATCTGTCAGTCTCTGTTACAGTGTGAGAGTGTGGGTTTCATTCTGTATCTGTCAGAGTCTCTGTTACAGTGTGAGAGTGTGGGTTTCATTCTGTATCTGTCAGTCTCTGTTACAGTGTGAGAGTGTGGGTTTCATTCTGTATCTGTCAGTCTCTGTTACAGTGTGAGAGTGTGGGTTTCATTCTGTATCTGTCAGTCTCTGTTACAGTGTGAGAGTGTGGGTTTCATTCTGTATCTGTCAGTCTCTGTTACAGTGTGAGAGTGTGGGGTTCATTCTGTATCTGTCAGTCTCTGTTACAGTGTGAGAGTGTGGGTTTCATTCTGTATCTGTCAGTCTCTGTTACAGTGTGAGAGTGTGGGGTTCATTCTGTATCTGTCAGTCTCTGCTACAGTGTGAGAGTGTGGGTTTCATTCTGTATCTATCAGTCTCTGCTACAGTGTGAGAGTGTGGGCTTCATTTTGTGTCTGCTAGCTCTGCTCTGAGCAGAAGGCGTGTCGTCTCTGTCCAGTACCTGCGAACATCTGATTCAGTCTGAGCGGCCGTATATTCCTGTCCATCTCTCCCGCTCTTCCTCAATTCAAGTAAATATAGTAAATACAGAAAAAAAAACAAATAAAATAGATTCCGTATTCCCAGAGCTGTTTGTTAGAACAAGCGTCTTCTGCAGTTTGTTCTGTGAAAATTGTGTGATGAACAGTGCACTTATGAATGATGACGTTTTATGGAGCAGTACATCCTGTGTAATAGAGACATATGGCAAACAGACCGTTCGGCCTGACTTCATTCTGCACGCTAATCCTTGCTCAACCACATATAGACAAGTGAGCAGTGCCTGATCTGAAACTGTCTAGGGCTTGACAACACAACCTCTTAAATGTTGAAAGAAAATAAACAAAATATTGAAATTAATTAATTTAAGTAAATAAGCGCGTAAGTGAATTCAGAATTTGATAGGAACAAATGTCACAGAGGCACCACGTTTCATGTTCCAGCAGCATTTATATGCAAACATATCCCTGACCAATTCTAAATTGCTACCTTTACCGTGTATCTCTTCACACTTATGTTTTCGGATTCTGTTATCTATTCCACTAAGTACACCAGAGTATGAGTTTATTCGAGCGATGTCTGACTCATAAATAATGTCATATTCATTTCGATTCTCTTCTGACAGCCTCAGCTGGTCTGTAATATGTCTTGTATATTTTTTCATGCACTGGGATAGGACGGTGCGGAAGGAGCTGCACTCTGTGTCTGACCCCGGGAGAGTGTGTGATGGGACAGTGTCGGGGGAGCACATCCGTGATATACTGTATTTAATCAAGCAACTAATGCTGTCGAATCCCTGTCATGCATTACTGTGCTGGACCTACGCCGGATCCTCCGAGATATTGTCGCCCGAGATTTTGACACTTCTCTCCGTGTCCACTGCTGAGCCATCAACGAGGGTGGCTGTTTCCTCCCGGATTCCTCTTCCGGAATGCTGCTATCAGTGTGGTTGTGCGGGGTATGCGTTTCCGTAGCGTTCAAGTGGCTGGACTGGTCTTGGTGGCCGATTGCGCTGAGAATCTCTAAAATGCTGATGGGTTTACTGTCCGTGTTAACCGGGGGAACTGCAACGGGATATGGAACAAACTCGCTGTGAAGAGTGGGGATATGCTCGATGCGGCATGACTGTGGAAAACAGAAACAGTGAAATACAGAAAACCTACATCACAATACAGGCTCTGCGGTCCGCAATGCTGTGAAGTTACCTGGGGTACCTATAGCTCTCTAATTTTCTAAGCTCCAAGTCCCTATCCAGGAGTCTCTGAAAATATTTTGGAATCAATTTACATTTGGAGTAGATATTCCGTTTACCCTTGCGGACCTCAGCGCAGTGTATGATTCCACGTACGTCATGCATGTGAAATATTAACTTTGCTGGAGGGGTTTGAGTCCTGGATAGCGTTATGAAGATTTATGTTACGGACCGTATTTATTCTGTACAAGTAATTGCTTCGCTTGATTAGAATTCTTGTCACGTAACACTCGGTATGTTTGCGCAGATCTATCAGCCCGAGGTCCTGAAGTAATTGCGGACGTTTCAGGATATTCTCTGCAATATCGTCAGGGTCTGGTTGTTCTCGTCCATTTGAAGGGGCCGGCCTGTTCTGCTACTTTGGGTGGAATTTCCCTCATTCATTGTTTTGTATGGGTCAGGCAGATCCACTATTGGAACTCATCAGCAAATTTTGAGGTCTATTATTCCGGACTTTTGCTAGGAACAGAAGGCAGAATGACGTGGGTGTAACGGGAGACTACTTTACACATAAAAGATGTTTTTGGCATTGTATGGTTCTTATATTCTCTATCATTCGGATATATTTCAGAGATAGATCATTTGCATTCGGCACTGTGTTACTGCAAGAGTGTTTTCTCAGACAGGAGTGTCAATATTAAGTTCATTTTCAATAGTTTGGCCGTTTACTATTTCATCAAATAATCCCGATTTATAAAGCTATGATTTTGAATTTCAGATAGTTTGCTGACATATTTCTTTCTTCTGTTTGATGAGTTATAAGGCTGCGTCTCGTGCTGAGAAGAATTGCGGTTCAGCGTTGCGATATTACCGCCAGCGTGTCATCATTGTGAGGAAATTCATCACCTTTTAGAAGTTTAAAATTGCACCTGACCTGTTACTTATTTGAGTTATGCCCTTATAGGGTTTCTTCTTGCGAGGGGATTATCTTTTCGTTTGTTTAGTATATTTCCCGGTTTTAAATTGTATCGGACATTGTACACTGAGAGAAAGTAATGACTGTCATTACACTGTTGAACTAGACTCTGCATCCAGTACGTTAATGCGGCTCTATGTGCGGAGCTACATGTAAAATGGGGCAAGACCCTGAGTATTGTATTTATTTGGAGAATGTCCTGCCTGATGTGTCAGAATGTTTACTTTGAATGCTTGAGTTTTATTCTGAGTCTCGTTTATTGTTTGACTTCAATTCAGATTGAAGTATATTCTGTATATTACGGGACCAAGGTCACGGTTTACTAGGGAAAACATAGAAACATAGAAAATAGGTGCAGGAGTAGGCCATTCGGCCCTTCGAGCCTGCACCGCCATTCAGTGTGATCATGGCTGATCATCCAACTCAGAACCCCACCCCAGCCTTCCCTCCATACCCCCTGATCCCTTTAGCCACAAGGGCCATATCTAACTCCCTCTTAAATATAGCCAATGAACCAGCCTCAACTGTTTCCTGTGGTAGAGAATTCCACAGATTCACCACCCTCTGTGTGAAGAAGTTTTTCCTAATCTCAGTCCTAAAAGTCTTCCCCTTTATCCTCAAACTGTGACCCCTCGTTCTGGACTTCTGCAACATCGGGAACAATCTTCCTGCATCTAGCCTGTCCAATCCCTTTAGGATTTTATACGTTTCGATCAGATCCCCCCTCAATCTTCTAAATTCCAACGAGTACAAGCCCAGTTCATCCAGTCTTTCTTCATATGAAAGTCCTGCTATCCCAGGAATCAATCTGGTGAACCTTCTTTGTACTCCCTCTATGGCAAGGATGTCTTTCCTCAGATTAGGGGACCAAAACTGCACACAATACTCCAGGTGTGGTCTCACCAAGGCCTTGTACAACTGCAGTAGTACCTCCCTGCTCCTGTACTCGAATCCTCTCGCTATAAATGCCAGCATACCATTCGCCTTTTTCACCGCCTGCTGTACCTGCATGCCCACTTTCAATGACTGGTGTATAATGACACCCAGGTCTCGTTGCACCTCCCCTTTTCCTAATCGGCCACCATTCAGATAATAATCTGTTTTCCTATTTTTGCCACCGAAGTGGATAACCTCACATTTATCCACATTAAATTGCATCTGCCATGAATTTGCCCACTCACCCAACCTATCCAAGTCACCCTGCATCCTCTTAGCATCCTCCTCACTGCTAACACTGCCACCCAGCTTCTTTTCATCCGCAAACTTGGAGATGCTGCATTTAATTTCCTCATCCAAGTCATTAATATATAATATAGAAACATAGAAACATAGAAAATAGGTGCAGGAGTAGGCCATTCGGCCCTTCGAGCCTGCACCGCCATTTATTATGATCATGGCTGATCATCCAACTCAGAACCCAGCCTTCCCTCCATACCCCCTGACCCCTGTAGCCACAAGGGCCATATCTAACTTCCTTTTAAACATAGCTAATGAACTGGCCTCAACAGTTTGCTGTGGCAGAGAATTCCACAGATTCACCACTCTCTGTGTGAAGAAGTTTTTCCTAATCTCGGTCCTAAAAGGCTTCCCCTCTATCCTCAAACTGTGACCCCTCGTTCTGGACCTCCCCAACATCGGGAACAATCTTCCCGCATCTAGCCTGTCCAATCCCTTTAGGATCTTATACGTTTCAATCAGATCCCCCCTCAATCTTCTAAATTCCAACGAGTACAAGCCCAGTTCATCCAGTCTTTCTTCATATGAAAGACCTGCCATCCCAGGAATCAATCTGGTGAACCTTCTTTGTACTCCCTCTATGGCAAAGATGTCTTTCCTCAGATTAGGGGACCAAAACTGCACACAATACTCCAGGTGTGGTCTCACCAAGGCCTTGTACAACTGCAGTAGTACCTCCCTGCTCCTGTACTCGAATCCTCTCGCTATAAATGCCAGCATACCGTTCGCCTTTTTCACCGCTTGCTGTACCTGCATGCCCACTTTCAATGACTGGTGTATAATGACACCCAGGTCTCGTTGCACCTCCCCTTTTCCTAATCGGCCACCATTCAGATAATAATTTGTTTTCCTATTTTTGCCACCAAAGTGGATAACTTCACATTTATCCACATTAAATTGCATCTGCCATGAGTTTGCCCACTCACCCAACCTATCCAAGTCACCCTGCATCCTCTTAGCATCCTCCTCACTGCTAACACTGCCACCCAGCTTCGTGTCATCCGCAAACTTGGAGATGCTGCATTTAATTCCCTCATCCAAGTCATTAATATATATTGTAAACAACTGGGGTCCCAGCACTGAGCCTTGCGGTACCCCACTAGTCACTGCCTGCCATTCTGAAAAGGTCCCGTTTATTCCCACTCTTTGCTTCCTGTCTGCTAACCAATTCTCCACCCACACCAATACCTTACCCCCAATACCGTGCGCTTTAAGTTGGCACACTAAGATCACTAATAATGCGGTGCTGAGTGTTTTTCATGTCCTCTTTGGCCTGAGCAGTTGTACAATTTCAACTGACGTGTTCCACCTGAGCCGTGTTTTATTTATTCCATGTTCAGTCAACTTTTATCATTGTCGTGGTCAATGCCAGACTGCAATATAGACGCTTTATTGGCCCGCGGTGCTGGAGACAGGATTTGAGCTGAAGATGCTAAAAGCGTTTTCCACATTCCTCTGCACGGTCGCAATTTCATTGCCGGGTGCATCGCTGTTTCGCATTTGATCTTGTCTCCATCCGTGTGTAATCGCATCTGATGTTCCTGACCTGTGGCTCAGTAATTCTGAATTTCGCTGGTTATCTCATATTAACAACCATTTATATGTATTTAATTGCGACTTCAGAAGCTGAATTGCATGAATCCGGTGCATTGGCCTACATCAATCGTGGGATTGGGTTTAAGAGCCAAGAGGCAATGTTACAGCTGTATAGGATCCTGGTCAGACCCCACTGGGAGCACTGTGCTCAATTCGGGTCCCTCACTACAGGAAGGATGTGGAAACCATAGAAAGGGTGCAGAGGAGATTTACAAGGATGTTGCCTGGATTGGGGAGCATGCCTGATGAGAATAGGTTGTATGAACTCGTCCTTTTCTCCTTGGAGCGACGGAGGATGAGAGATGACGTAATAGAGGTGTACAAGATAATGAGAGGCATTGATCATGTAGATAGTCAAAGCCTTTTCCCCAGGTCTGAAATGGCTAGCAGGAGAGGGCATATTTTAAGGTGTTTGGAGGTAGTTACAGAGGAGATCTCAGGAGTAAGTTTTTTTTTACGCAGAGAGTGATGAGTTCGTGGAATGGGCTGCCGGCGGCGGTGGAGGAGGCGGAAACGATAGGATCTTTTAAGAGACTCCTGGATGGCTGCATGGAGCTTAGGAAAGTAGAGGGCTATGGGTGAAGCCTAGGTAGTTCTAAGGTAGGGACATGTTCAGCACAGTTTTGTGAGCCGAAGGGCCTGTATTGAGTTGTATGTTTTCCATGTTGTTGTTGTTTTTTTTTCTGAAAGATAAAATATGACCAGTTCTGTATTATCACGAGGTACACCACCGGTGTGAGGTCTTGTATTACTACAGGGTGCTTTGTCGTTCTGATAAATTCCAACACTATTGATAACAGAACAGCAGACGGGATATATTTTGTTTATTTTTGTGCTGAAATTTATTCCTGCCACAATTTCTTCCATTCACATTTCCCCGACAAGTTAATCTCCGGAATCACGTGCAGTGTGAAGTATTTGGTAATGATTCTCTCATCCGTGCGTCTCCGTCCATTTCAAAATTTTAAAATACATATATATTAATATTTTAAACATGTGAAATTCTGCACATAGTGGAATCCAAAGCAACACACAAAACGCTGGAGGAACTCAGCAGATCAGGCAGCATCTCTGGACATGAATAAGCATTTGCCGTTTATTCCATCATCTACCCGAGAACTTTCTTCAGCTCTGACAAGTAAGCGGGGAGTCAACAGAACAAATGGCTGGGGAGGGAAAAGGTGATAGATGAAGCGAAGTGGGTTTGAAAGATGAAGCGCTGGAGCGGAAGGAAACTGGTACGAGAGGACAGAGGAGCACAGGGAATACGGAGCAGGACGGGGACGACGTGTGAGGTGATGGGCGGGTGAGAATAAACATGAGGCCAGAGCGGTGAATAGAAGTAGAGGGGAGGAGGAGGAATTTTTTAACCGACATTCATGACATCAGGTTGTTGCTCCTACGTCTTGAGCGCATCCTCACCGTGGCACAAGGATAAGCCATGGACTGAAAATATCAGATCGGGAGTGGGAACCAGAATTCAAATGTTTGGACACCAGAAAGCTCCGCTTTTCATGGCTGGAGCGCTGGTGCTCGACGAAATGAAGCCCAGATCATCACGGGCCTCGCCAATGTGGAAAAGGCCGCAACAGATCAGGTGAAGTGTTACCTCACCTTGTAGAATTGCCCGGGGAACCGGAATAGGAGGAGGTGAGTGGCAGGTGTAGTAGGCTGACCGCTCCGGGAAAAGGACCGTGAGGGAGATCAGTCGTGAGGGACGGATGACAAAGGGAATCACGGAGGGAGCGATCCCTCCGAAAGCGGAGTGATGGGGATGAGAAGTAGTGATATGTCTGTTTGTAGCATTCCTTTAAAAATATGGTCGGCCCATCCGCGCTCATCTAATCTTCCCGTCGCCTTAACAGTGACAGAATTCTTCTTCTCCTTACATTCCACCAAATGTCACCTCGCATTCAACATATTCTACAGTGCAATTTCCACCATCCCACCAAGAAACTTGGTAGGAGGGAGGAGAAGATGGCAGAGAGATGCAGCGCGCGCAGCTCTCCGGTGAAATGATATCGTATCTGTTAAATAGGGGCCATGGACAATTCTGATTTGATGAAGACAGACGTGAGAAGCAGAGGAACATCTGGAGAAATTTCTGAAATGCCTGGTTTCGCTGCCGCTGTTACTGTGCGATCGAGAATCTTCCGGAGGGAAGGCCCCAAAATCCCCGGCTTTACCTGCTGCTGGTGACCGAGGCTGGGGTCGAAGTGTTCGGATAGAGATGGTATTGTTACTCGGTGTCGGAGGGCTAATCAGAGCTCCAAGTTTTCGGATGACTCAGAGCCGGACTGTGGTCGGGCATGGTAGGGAGAGTTTTCTTCCTTCTCCCGTCTGCATGAGATGTGGGACTTTCGAGAGACTTTGAACTTTTTACTGTGCCATGGCCTGTTCTTCATCAAGTTATGGTATTGTTGCACTGTTGTAACTATATGTTATAATTATGTGTTTTTGTTAGTTGTTCAGTCTTGGTTTGTCCTGTGTTTCTGTGATATCACACCGGAGCAATATTGTATCATTTCTTAATGCATGCATTACTAAATAACAATAAAAGAGGACTGCGTGTCCTCATGATCTAATCTAATCTAAACTTATGTTTTCCTCTCCCCCACCCCTGAACTCTCCGCCTGCAACACGGTTCAGGGGAAACGCTTTTTAATTCTATCTGGGAAGCCTCCAACCAAAATGGCGTGAATACCGGGTCTCCTACCGGTAACGATGCTCTCTCTCCGCTCTTGATCCATTCTCCATACTGGCCTCTTCTCACTTGTCTATCACCCCTCGTGGTCCCCTCCTCCTTCCCTTTCTCCTGTCCCATCCGATTCCTTCCTCTCCAGCCCTTTAGCTTTCCTGTCCGGCTGGCCTCACCTATCACCTTCTTGCTATTCTCCTTCCCTCCACCAGCTTTTCTGTTCTGCCGTCTTCACCCTTCCTTTCCAATTCTCAAGAAGGACTTTGGACAGAAACGCCAACTGTTTTTTTTTCTCTTCCGTAGATGCTGTCTAATCTGCTGAGTTCCTCCAGCATTGGCCAACATTCTGACCTCCTTCTTGAAAGTAGAAGAGACGGATGCAGGTCAGATGGACCCTCAGTTTCGAATCCGTTTCCAAATGAGAGTGAGAGGAGAATTCAGCACCTGCTTCAGCTGCTGTCTGAACTTAGTCTGGCTGACGGCGTAAAGAGCGGTGTTTGTGCAGCAGCTCAGAAGTTGCAGCATGTAGCACAGTTCATTGAAAAATGAGGGTATCGTCAGCCAATATGGGAAGACAACTACATAAACCATCCTGTTCCAGATAGCCATCACCCCATACAACGCCCATAACAGGATGAAATTTCCCGAGACGATCAGCAATAAAACGAGGGACTTTCTGCGGCTCTGCATCTCCGGGTCTCTGGAACTCTGACCACGGCTGGAAGCCCGGAGTCTGCCGCGGGCTCTACTGGCCAGTAAAACGTGTGCGATGGTGAAAGCATTGAGCAGGATAACAACGAGGAATGGGATCACAGTCGAAAGGACAGAACGTACGACATCGATTACTGTCCAAAATAGTGATTCAAGAAATTCCCATCTCCGCATGCAAGACCACGCTATGTTAGAGGAAGTATATATATCTTGGACCATGAAGAACCAGGAAATGTTCTTTAAACAACTCAGTGCAGTCACTGTGCTCAGAACCACAGCCGCCGTTCTCCCAGTGCAATACTTAGCGTTTAGATCCTGGAAGCAAATAGCCACAAATCGATCAAAGGTGAAGGCGACGGTGAACCAAACAGAGCAATCTGTTGCGGCCTGCAGTAAGAAGACGTGGATTCTGCAAACGCGGACGTAATACAAGAACGAAAAGACATCCGGAAAAGCCTTCGGAATTTTCATCAATATAACGTCGAGGAAAACGACCGCTAGGTCAGCGGCTGACATGGCCAGCAGATAGCGGGTGACAGTTTTAGACAGTCCGCACTTTCCCCGTGATAGTATGACAATCGTCACCACGTTCACTGTGAAAAGCAGAAGGACAAATATTTTACATCAGACTTTGTAAAATGTACTGAGAACAAAATCAAAAACTTGCACGCTGCAGAGGTAGAAGAACTTATCGCTGATTGGAGACAGTTTTTGGGTCAGTCAGGGATTAATATTCAATAAGAATGCTAATTCGTGAAAATGACATTATCCACTGGACAGAAGACGCTTTGAAATCCGATATCTGAGTGCGGACAAAAATGAGCGGATGTCGTTTGCATAATTTCTCTCCCCAAATAAAATATACAGTCTGAGAGAAGCAGCAGAGATTAAGTTCAGCAATGAGCCAAATTCAGTCGAACAATTCGAGCTGATATTTGCCCCGGTTCAGTGCAGTATCACCGATCTCTGTACGTCACTGTAACACACCGCCAAAGTCAATAATGCGAAGGTTGTCCTTGTTGATGGAATACCGTGGCTGCATGCAACATGGAACTGGGGTCAATAAAATCATAACATTTCAGCTGGACACGGTTCGGGGAAATGCCGTATCCTTTGTATCTTCTACTGCTTTTGGTCCTGCGTTATCAAATCAGACCTTTCACCAGAAGGCACGGATCTGATCAGTATGTTATAATTAACAGACTCCTCGGTCCCTTTGAAAGGGCAGTGTTTCGGATGCATAGAAAAGCTGAAAACAGAAGAGTACTGCAGTCTGATGTTTCAGGTGGGAGTGATGCAGACAAACACCCAGATAGAGTTGCTGCTGAAACTGTAGGACGGTCATTCAACGCCTTGGCGTCGCGATTAGATCACAGGTGGAGTTTATTTGTAAGTAATGGAGATTGTTAGAAAGCTTTCATCCCCAATGAACACACGGGTACACAATGAGAGTGTGAGAAGGCTGCAGGGGATCGAAACTGGCGGCACGAACAAACGCAAGAATATTTAGGTCAACTCAAGGTGTAAAATTAAATAGTCAGGTAGGGGTCCGGTGGAGAGAATAAGGCAATGTGAGCAACAGTAACTTAGGTACGGGTAGAACAACGTGCATTGAACGCATTACTAATGGCTGGGATGGTGTATTTTAATTTCCACAAAGCCCCCGGATTAACGCAAGAAGCTGATTTGACGTCATTACTGAACTAACAAACACGCATTTTAAGGAGGAGGGATATAGATTACATAAAAATTTCACATACTGAATAGATGGTCTTGAAGTTTTCACTACATTTAAGTCTACTGATTCTCCATCGCACCGATTGTCGTCTTCTACTCAGTTGCACATCCGACCGTGATCTCGGAAACCCTCTCACCGACCTCTCCCCACTCCCCCCCGCACTGACAGAGCTGGAATTTCTCCACCATTTTACTACTTTCGCTAAGGTCATGAATCTATATATACTGATCTTACTGATTTGTTCCACATATACTGTTTCTGCGGATAGAAAATGTTCACCTGTCTGGCAAAGGTGCAGATGCCATATGCTGTGTTTTGGTTTAACTCTGTCAGAGTTTGGAACCCGTGTTTTAGACTAACAAACTATAGAAAGGCAGAAGCGAATATTTTTTTTTCCCTCACGACTCACTATTTGGTCCGCGCTGAACGCATTGCGTGCCAAACGATAAACGGGCTTTTAGTGAGAAAGTCAAACATATTCCGAGTGTGCGACGAGCAGAGTCTGAGATGCTGCACAAAAATTGGTCTGAGCTCAGAAAGGGCTACAGAGAGTCGGTGAAACTTCTCTCTCTGAAGCCAGGAATTGACTCGGGAATCATGGGTTCATCATGCCCGGTGACAGAGAGAATCAAAATCTTCGATTCTCCGCAGGAGAATCTGATCTGTGGGGTAATGGAGAGGGCAGAGGCTTGCAATGTGCTCAGAGTTAAAAACAAACAGGCGGATGAAGACGTCCATTGCAGCTGATCTGTGGGGTAATGGAGAGGACAGAGGCTTGTACTGTGCTCAGAGTTATTAACAAACAGGCGGATGAAGACGTCCATTGCAGCTGTGTGTGATATTTATGGAAGGTTAGTGCAGCGGGCAGGGTCAGAGTTTGGAATCGGCGCGAAGGTGAGTTTACATTCTCGATAAGTAAAAAACAACACAAGAACAGAGAATGGCGCGTATCTTTGAACATCTGCCGTCTACACTATACACTGGGGCAACTCAGCGAGACTCGTTGACAACTTCCTAACCTACGACTGCGACCATCTAGAAGTTCAGGAGCAGTACAGCATGGGGATTCCGCTGCCTGGACATTTCCCTCTAAGATACGCCATTCTAACACGGAAAATAATATCGCAATTCCCTTACAGTCTCTGAGTCAGGACCCTGGTACTGTCTCCCGAACAGCCATGCGGGATACCCAGTCCTCAAGTACATCAGCTGTTCCACAAGACACCTGACACACCCGTTCTCAAAGACAGGTCGGGATGGACAATACAATGCTGGCTCAGCTTGAGAAATTCACGGATCTTGAGCAAATTAAACAGAAATTTAATGTAAAGATTTGACAGCATCCCTAACTGTCGGAAAAGACAATAAGTCGTCAGTCTGACACGGGCGTTTTCAACATTTACCGAATATAAATGCGGAGTTACGAATATATATCAAGCAAACAAAAAGGACAGTGTGTGTTTGTGGGTAACATGGGGAGGAGTGGACGTGGCATGCGTGTTGTTTGCGATAATAAGACCTTGGTATAGCTACCGCTCGAAATAGTTTCTACATGAGACTTCGACTTACCTGGGACGGCAACGACAGCAAGAATTGGGTAGTAAATCGGCGCAAAGTCCAAGAGCGCAATATAGATCCGCTGTGATAATGTAACGTCAGTTGAATGAGTTTTGAAGTAGACATCCGCATTGAAACGTTCTGATCCATTGGTGTAACTTTCCACTGAACCGATCCCAGATTCCGACCCATTCTTGAACTGTCCCGCTCTACTCTCCAGGATCGGTGTGTCGGAACTCCGATTCTCAGGTCTGTTGAACAGTGTCATTACCGGAGGCGTTGCTCGTACTGACAATCATTGTGGGCAACCCCTATTTGTACTAAAGAAGCACAAACCGATGACGCAATCAGACCCTGTGGATGTTCACTTAATTAATCCCAGTGCACGAACAGGTGCAGTTAACCCCTTCATAGACAGTGAATTAAAGCGGCAGGGATAGAGTGGAGGGAACAGTATGTAAGGAGCGGGGTTTAAAGCCGGATGTCATTGCCATCCGGTAGAGAAAACTATCACCGTGACTGATACACCGAACATTTTCTCCAGACGGCTGGAGCATCAGATAGTTAGTGTTTGTTGTTGTTGTTGTTGTTGTCTGTTTGTTTGACATTCACAGTCTGTAGTCGGCTTGTATAAGTCCTCGGTGATAAACTTTCTAAAGCTCAAGGATTTGATCAAAACCTCAACTATCCCAACGTACAAACCGATACAAAGCCACAACTAATAAAAAGAGAAATGTTGGAAGCAACAAGGTGCTTGTAAAATCTCGATGTAGAAACATGATAGAGCAGATGGCGGTCCGTGCTGCTCACTAAGAATATTGCATTCTCCGGTTATAATTTATCTTGTACACTCGGATCTATACTCGGCATCTATACGCCCACAACGGTTGCTTTTCATAAATTAGGATATCATTTAATTACTCCTTTTAAATCATTGAGCGAGAGACAAGTAACAATGTCCTGTCACTGACTTTGCACCGTCAGTAGCTTCTGATTACAGTATGTCAGGAGCGGGATTTAAGCGCAGATGTCATGAGCTTGCGGTAGAGAAAACTGTCACCAGGACTGATACTTCAAACATTTTGTCCTGACGGCTGGACCATCAGATAGTTAGTGGTTGTTGTTGTTGTTGTTGTTTTGACAGACACCCTGAGATCTTATCCTTAATAATTGACTCCAGCATCTTCCCAACCACTGAGGTCAGAACAACCAGTCTATGGCTATTTCTCTTCTGTCTCTCTCCCGTATTGAAGGGTGGAGTGACAGTGGCAATTTCCCAGTCTTCCAGAACCATTCCAGAATCCAGTGATCCTTCAAAGATCATAACCAATGCTTCACGATCTCGTCAGCCACCTCATTCAGAACACTGGGATGTACACCACCTGGTCCAGGTGAGTTACCTGCCTTCAGACCTTTCAGTTTCCCAACAGCCTCCTCTCCAGTTATGATAACTTCACACACCTCATGACCCCTGACACCTGGAAATTCTACCATACTGCTAGTGTCTTCCACAGTGAAGACTGATTCAAAATACTTATTCAGTCCATCCTTTACTTCGTTGTTCCACGTTACTACCTCTACAGCATCGTTTTCCAGCGGTCTGATCTCCACTCTCCCCTCTCTCTTACACTTCCTGTGTTTGACGAAACATTTCGTATCGTCTTTAATATTATTGGTCAGCTTAGTTTCATATCTTTTCTTTACCTTCTTAATTATTGTTTTGAGCACGATTGACTGTGGCCTTTCCATTAAGAAATACATGATCTGGTTACGGACAGAGGTGTTGAGACCCAACGAGGACAGTTTACCCAGCAGCTTCGGAGAGATGATCTTTTTCAACGCCCAACGTTGTATTATATTTGTATTATCGGCAAATTTATCCACAAATCCATTAATACCGTAGTCCAAATTATTGACAGACATCGCAAAAAGCAGCGGTCCCAACACCGACCCCTGCGGAACTCCACTGGTAACCGGCAGCCAGCCAGAATAGGATCCTTTTACTCCCACTCTCTCTTTTCTGCCGACCAGCCAATGCTACACTCACGCTAGTAGTTTTCCCTGTGATATCATGGGCTCTTGTTTTGCTAAGCAGCCTCATGTGCGGCATCTTGTCAAAGGCCGTCTGAAAATCCAAGTACACCTCGTCTACTTCATCTCCTTTGTCCACCGTGCTTGTAATTTCCTGAAAAAATTGCAGTAGGTTTGTCAGGCAGGATTTGCCTTTCAGGAAGCCATGTTGGTTTTGTCCTATCTTGCCATGTGCCTCCAGGTACTCCGTAATCTTATCCCTATCGATCGATTCCAACAACTTCCCAATCACTGATGTCAGGTTAAAAGGTCTATAGTTTCTATATGTTAAAATGGTGAGATGGACCGTGCACTTATGAATGATGACGTTTTACGGAGCAGTACATTCTGTGTAATAGAGTGATATGGCAAACAGACCGTTCGGCCCGACTTCATTCTGCACGTTATTCGCTGCTCACCCTCATCGAGCCAATTGAGCAGCGACTGATCTGTAACTTTCTCTGGCTTGGCAACACAAATTCTCAAATGTTGAATTAAAATAAACAAAATAAATAAATTAAATTATTTAAATAAATAAGTATGTAATTATTTTCATAATTTAATCGAAATAAATCTCAGAATCAGCGCGTTTATGTTCCAGCAGCATTTTTATGAATACATTTCTCTCAACAATTCTAAGTTGCTCCCTTCACCGTGTATCTCCGCACTCTTATGTTTGCCGGGTCTGTTATCCGTTCCACTATGTGCACCAGTGTATGAGTTTATTCGAGCGACGTCCCACTCAAATAATATAATATTCATTTCGGTTTTCTTCTGACAGCTTCAGGCTGGTCTGTAATCTGTCTTGTATATTTTTCATGGAGTGTGATGGGACGGTGCGGAAGGAGCTGCACTTTGTGTCTGACCCCGGGAGAGTGTGTGATGGGACAGTGTCGGGGGAGCTTCACTGTTTCGGACATCCGTGATATACTGTATTTAAACAAGCAGCTAATGCTGTCGAGCCCCTGTCATCTATCGCGATTGCATTACTGTGCTGGACCAATGCCGGATCCTCGGAGATATTATCGCCCGAGATTTTGACACTTCTCTCCGTGTCCACCACTGAGCCATCAAGGAGGGTTGCTGTTTTCTCCCGGATTCCTCTGCCGGAATGCTGTCATCAGTCCCTCAGTCATTCTGATGTTGTTGTGCGGAGGATGCGTTTCCGCAGCAATTAAGTGGTCGGACCGGTCTTGGACGGTTCGCTGATAATCTCTAAAATGCTGATGGGTTTACTTTCCGTGTTAACCAAGGGAGCTGCAACGTGATATGGAACAAATTCGGAGAGAAGAATGGGGATATGCATAATAGGGCAGAACTGTGGAAAATAGAAAAAAAAGTAGAAAAAACACCGCACAATACAGGCCCTTCGGCCCACAATGCTGTGATATTACCCAGGGTGACCTATAGCTCTCTATTATTCTAAGCTCCATGAACCTACACAGGAGTCCCTTAAAATGGTTTGGAATAAATTTACATTTGAAATCGCTCGAAGTAGATATCCGTTTACCCGTGAGGACCTCAGCGCAGTGTATGATTCCACGTACGTCATGCATGTGAAATGTTAACTTTGCTGGAGGGGTTTGAGTCCAGGATAGCGTTATGAAGATTTATGTTATGGACCGTATTTATTCTGTACAATTATTTGCTTCGCTTGGTTGGAATTCCTGTCTCGTAACACTCGGTATGTTTGTGCAGATCTATCAGTCCGAGGACTTGAGGTAATTGTGGACGCTTCAATATATTCGATGCAATATCGTCAGGTTCTTGTTATTCCCATCTGTTTGAAGGGGGTCATCTTGTTCTGCTACTTTAGGAAGAATTCCCTCATTCATTGCTTTGTACGGGTCAGGGAGATCCACTATTTGACCTCATCTGGAAATTTTTGACGGCTGAGTTATTCCTGGCTTTTTCTAGGGACAGAAGGCTGATTTATGTGCAGGTTTCGAGAGATTATACATAGAACCTATTTTTGGCATTGCATGGTTCTTATATTCTTATACTCTCTATCATTCAGATATATTTCAGAGACAATTTATCTGCATTCGGCACTGTGTTACTGCAAAGTGTTTTCTCGGACAGAAAAGTCAACATTCAATTTATTTTCAATGGTTTGTCCGTTTAATATTTCATCTAATAATCATAGAACCACAGAACCACAGAAACATGCCCTTTGGCCCTTCTTGGCTGTGCCGAACCATTTTCTGCCTAGTCCCACTGACCTGCACACGGACCATATCCCTCCATACACCTCCCATCCATGTATCTGTCCAATTTATTCTTAAATGTTAAAAAAGAACCCGCATTTACCACCTCGTCTGGAAGCTCATTCCATACTCCCACCACTCTCTGTGTGAAGAAGCCCCCCCCCAATGTTCCCTTTAAACTTTTTCCCCCTCACCCTTAACCCATGTCCTCTGTTTTTTTCCTCCCCTTGCCTCAGTGGAAAAAGCCTGCTTGCCTTCACTCTATCTATACCCATCATAATTTTATATACCTCTATCAAATCTCCCCTCATTCTTCTACGCTCCAGGGAATAAAGTCCTAACCTATTCAACCTTTCTCTGTAACTGAGTTTCTCAAGTCCCGGCAACATCCTTGTAAACCTTCTCTGCACTCTTTCAACCTTATTTATATCCTTCCTGTAATTTGGTGACCAAAACTGAACACAATACTCCAGATTCGGCCTCACCAATGCCTTATACAACCTCATCATAACATTCCAGCTCTCATACTCAATACTTCGATTAATAAAGGCCAATGTACCAAAAGCTCTCTTTACGACCCTATCTACCTGTGATGACACTTTTAGGGAATTTTGTATCTGTATTCCCAGATCCCTCTGTTCCACTGCACACCTCAGTGCCTTACCATTAACCCTGTATGTTCTACGTTGGTTTGTCCTTCCAACGTGCAATACCTCACACTTGTCAGTACTAAACTCCATCTGCCATTTTTCAGCCCACTTTTCCAACTGGTCCAAGTCCCTCTGCAGGCTCTGAAAACCTTCCTCACTGTCTGCTACACCTCCAATCTTTGTATCATCAGCAAACTTGCTGATCCAATTTACCACATTATCATCCAGATCATTGATATAGATGACAAATAACAATGGACCCAGCACTGATCCCTGTGGCACACCACTAGTCACAGGCCTCCACTCTGAGAAGCAATTCTCTACCACCACTCTTTGGCTTCTTCCATCGAGCCACTGTCTAATCCCATTTACCACCTCTCCATGTATACCTAGCGACTGAATTTTCCTAACTAACCTCCCATGCGGGACCTTGTCAAAGGCCTTACTGAAGTCCATGTAGACAATATCCACTGCCTTCCCTTCATCCACTTTCCTGGTAACCTCCTCGAAAAACTCCAACAGATTGGTCAAACATGACCTACCACGCACAAAGCCATGTTGACTCTCCCTAATAAGCGCCTGTCTATCCAAATGCTTGTAGATTCTGTCTCTTAGTACTCCCTCCAATAACTTACCTCCTACTGACGTTAAACTCACCGGCCTATAATTTCCCGGATTACTTTTCGGTCCTTTTTTAAACAACGGAACAACATGAGCCACTCTCCAATCCTCCGGCACTTCACCCGTAGACAGCGACATTTTAAATATTTCTGCCAGGGCCCCCGCAATTTCAACACTAGTCTCCTTCAAGGTCCGAGGGAACACTCTGTCAGGTCCCAGTGATTTATCCACTTTAATTTTCCTCAAGACAGCAAGCACCCCCTCCTTTTCAATCTGTACAGTTTCCATGGTCTCACTAGTGGATTCCCTCAATTCCATAGATTTCATGCCAGCTTCCTTAGTAAATACAGACGCAAAAAAACCTATTTAAGATCTCCCCCATTTCCTGTGGTTCCGTACAAAGCCGACCACTCTGATCTTCAAGAGGACCAATTTTATCCCTTACAATCCTTTTGCTCTTAATATACTTGTAAAAACTCTTTGGATTATCCTTCACTTTGACTGCCAAGACAACCTCATGTCTTCTTTTTGCCCTCCTGATTTCTTTCTTAAGTATTTTCTTGCACTTCTTATACTCCTCAAGCACCTGATTTACCCCCTGTTTCCTATACATTTTATACAACTCTCTCTTCTTCTTTATCAGAGTTGCAATATCCCTTGAGAACCAAGGTTCCTTATTCCTATTCAAGTTGCCTTTAATCCTGACAGGAACATACAAACTCTGCACTCTCAAAATTTCCCCTTTGAAGGCTTCCCACCTACCAATCACATCTTTGCCAGAGAACAACCTGTCCCAATCCACGCTTTTTAGATCCTTTCTCATTTCTTCAAATTTGGCCTTCTTCCAGTTCAGAACATCAACCCTAGGACCAGATTTATCCTTGTCCATGATCAAGTTGAAACTAATGGTGTTATGATCACTGGAACCAAAGTGCTCCCCTACACAGACTTCTGACACTTGCCCTAATTCGTTCCCTAACAGGAGATCCAATATTGCATCCCCTCTAGTTCGTCCCTCTATATATTGATTTAGAAAACTTTCCTGAACACATTTTACAAACTCTATACCATCTATACTCCGAACAGTACGGGAGTCCCAATCAATGTATGGAAAATTAAAATCCCCTACCACCACAACTTTATATTTCCTGCAGTTGCCTGCTATCTCTCTGCAGATTTGCTCTTCCAAGTCTCGTTGACTATTGGGTGGTCTGTAATACAATCCCACTAATGTGGCCATAACTTTCCTGTTTCTCAGCTCCACCCATAAGGACTCAGTAGACAAGCCCTCTAATCTGTCCTGCCTGAGCACTGCTGTAATATTTTCCCTAACAAGCAATGCTACTCCCCACCTTTCATTCCTCTGCCTCGATCACATCTGAAACATCGGAACCCTGGAATATTAAACTGCCAGTCCTGCCCCTCCTGTAGCCAAGTTTCACTAATTGCTACAACATCATAATTCCACGTGTCAATCCATGCCCTCAACTCATCCGCCTTCCCCGCAATACTCCTAGCATTGAAATATATACACCTCAGAAGATTTTTACCACCACTCACAACCTTTCTATCAGCAGATTTGCTTAAACTTTCAACATCATATATTTTCACCCCAGCCACACTGTCAGCTCTGGCACTCTGGTGCCCATCCCCCTGCAAATCTAGTTTAAAGCCTTCCTAATAGCACTAACAAACCTCCCTGAAAGGATATTGGTCCCCCTGTGGTTCAAGTGTAACCCGTCTCTCTTGTACAGGTCCCACCTGCCCCAGAAGAGTTACCCCTAAACTTCTGCCCCTTAACCCTCAACTAATGTCCAGTTGTTTGTATCGCCCCTACTCTCAATGGAAAAAGCCTATCCACATTAACTCTATCTATCCCCCTCATAATTTTAAATACCTCTATCAAGTCCCTCCTCAACCTTCTACACTCCAAAGAATAAAGACGTAACTTGTTCAACCTTTCTCTGTAACTCAGGTGCTGAAACCCAGGTATCATTCTAGTAAATCTTCTCTGTACTCTCTCTACTTTGTTGACATCGTTCTTATAATTCGGTGACCAGAACTGTACACAATACTCCAAATTTGGCCTCACCAATGCCTTGTACAATTTTAACATTACATCCTAACTCCTATACTCAGTGCTCTGACTTATAAAGGCCAGCATACCAAAAGCTTTCTTGACCACCCTATCCACATGATACCACCTTCAGAGAACTATGCACCATTATTCCTAAACATGAGGAATTCTGCAGATGCTGGAAATTCAAGCAACACACATCGAAGTTGCTGGTGAACGCAGCAGGCCAGACAGCTTCTCTAGGAAGAGGTACAGTCGACGTTTCATGGGTATGGTGAATTTTTACCACCGTTTCCTCCCCTCAGCAGCCCAAATCATGTGCCCCCTGTTCACCCTGATGTGGGGTAAGGGCAAGGACATTACCTGGGATAAACAGGCCGCGGCCGCTTTTGTTAAAACCAAAGAAGCCTTAGCAAACGCCGCGATGCTAGTGCACCCCAGAATGGACGTTCCTACTGCCCTCACGGTGGACGCATCCAACACAGCTGTGGGTGGAGTGCTGGAACAACTCATCGTGGGTCGTTGGCAACCCCTGGCGTTCTTCAGCAAACACCTACGACCACCTGAACTCAAATACAGTGCTTTCGACCGGGAGCTATTGGCACTATACCTGGCAATCCGGCATTTCAGGTACTTCTTAGAAGGTAGGCCCTTCACCGCGTTCACGGACCACAAACCGCTTACCTTTGCATTCAGTAAGGTGTCCGACCCCTGGTCTTCCCACCAGCAGCGACATCTGTCCTACATCTCCGAGTACACGACGGACATCCGGCATGTCTCGGGAAAAGACAACGTCGTGGCGGAGGCACAATCCAGACCTACCATACAGGCCCTGTCCCAGGGGGTGGACTATGCAGCGCTGGCAGAGGCACAGCAGGCAGACGATGAGATCCCCAGTTACAGGACTGCAGTCTCCGGTTTGCAGCTCCAAGACCTCCCCGTAGGCCCAGGTGAGAGGACCCTCCTGTGTGACGTAGCTACTGGCCAACCCCACCTTGTCGTCCCAGCAGCCTGGCGCCGGCGGGTGTTCGAATCAATTCACAACTTAGCGCACCCCTCCATCAGGACAACCGTCCGGCTGGTCTCCAACAGGTTTGTGTGGCATGGACTTCGTAAACAGGTCAGTGAATGGGCCAAAACGTGCATGCAGTGCCAAACGGCCAAGGTGCAGCGGCACACCAAGGCTCCACCGCAGCGGTTCGAACCCACCCGCCGGAGGTTCGACCACATTCATGTGGATATCGTGGGGCCCCTGCCAGTGTCACGAGGAGCGCGGTACCTCCTAACTATGATAGACCGGTTCACCAGATGGCCAGAGGCAGTCCCGCTCACCGACACCACCCCCGAATCCTGCGCCCGAGCACTGATCGCAACCTGGGTAGCCCGCTTTGGGGTACCGGCCCACATTACCTCCGACAGGGGCGCCCAGTTCACCTCCAGTCTGTGGTCGGCCATGGCCAGCCTTTTAGGATCACAGCTACACCACACAACTGCCTACTACCCACAGTCGAACGGACTAGTGGAGCGTTTCCACCGTCACCTGAAGTCGGCTCTCATGGCCCGCCTGGAAGGGCCTAACTGGGTGGACGAACTTCCCTGGGTCCTGCTTGGAATCCGCACTGCACCCAAGGAGGATCTGCACACCTCATCGGCCGAGTTGGTGTACGGCGCACCCCTGGTAGACCCAGGAGAGTTCATACCAGCCCCAAGGGGGCAAGAGGAAGAACCCACAGCAGTCCTGGACAGACTACGTGAGAGGCTCGGTAACCTGGCCCCCATACCCACTTCACAGCACGTACAGAGCCCGACCAGCGTACCCAAAGACCTGCAGAACTGTAAGTTTCTTTTTGTACGACGGGGCGGACACCGGGCCCTGCTACAGCGGCCCTACAAGGGGCCATTTAAGGTGAACAGGAACAACGGGTCCACGTTCGTGCTGGACATTGGGGGGAGAGAGGAGGTTTTCACGGTGGACCGACTCAAACTGGCCCATGTGGACTTGGCGCAGCCAGTCCAGGCTCAGGAACCGTGGAGCAGGGGCAGACCTCGCAAACAGAGGTCGATCCAGACTGTGGACACTGGGGGATGTATCGCCAGTTCTGGGGGCGGGGGGTGGGTTATGCGGCGACCCACTTTCTAGCACACACAAACCGCCGCACGCCGGCAGAGAGGCCGGCCCCAAAAGGTGCGCCAGGCCATCTTCAGCAGCAGGGGGGAAATCCCGCACGTGGAAAGGGTCTGCGATTATGCATTCCCCACAGCAGTCCCACCCAGGGAGGGCGGGAACAGGAAGGCTTTAAAGCAGGCCGCGAAGTTTGAATAAATTTCTTTTATCACAATTCTAACTCACTGACTACGTGTGGTTTTTTTTTAGCGCTGTGTGCAGCACACCACTACAATATAATATTTTCGAGTCTGCGAGCCAATACTTTGGATAAAATTTTAGTATCAAAACTGAGTAAAGAGATAGGTCTATATGAAGAACATTCAGTCGGATTCTTATTCTTTTTGAGAATGAGTGAAATGGAAGCTTCGTAAAAAGACTGCGGTAGTCTTCCTACCTTAAAGGAATCTGTAAGGGTAGAACATAAGTGTGGTATAAGCAAGGAGGAAAAAGCCTTATAAAACTCTTCAGAGAATCCACGGGTCCTGGGGATTTCCCGGAATGCAATTCTCAAATAGCCTGAGCAATTTCCTCCTGGGAAATAGGTTGATCCAATTGCCTACGATCATCTAACGAAAGATTAGGGATATTTAATTGATCTAAAAATTATTCATTGCAATATTATCATTAACAGTCAGAACGGTACAATTTAGAATAAAATTCCCTAAAAGTGGCATTAATTTCAAGGTGGTCAGTTGTCATGTCCCCATTCATTTTATGTATTTCTTTAATTTGCCGCTTGGCTGAAAATGGCTTCAATTGATTAGCCAGTGGCTTACCAGTTTTATCTCCGTGAATATGAAGTTGACTGAGAGAAGACGGTGGTGTGATGAAGCGCACAGCGGCCACTCCAGTGATGAATATTGTTATTTGTCAAGTAGGATGCCGTGCACAATCCTGATTTGATGCAGATGGATGTAAGAAGCAGGGAGGAACATCTGGTGTAGCTTCTGAAATGCCTGTTTCGCTGCCGCTGCTACTGTGCGATCCAAAATCTCCGGAGGGGAAGGCCCCGAATCCTTGGCTTTGCCTGTTGCTTGGCGGCCGGGGCCAGGGTCGAAGCACTCGGCAGAGATGGTGCTCAATGTCGGAGGGCTGGTCGGAGGCTCGACGTTTTTGGACAGACTCAGAGTCAGCTGTGGTCGGGTGCTTCCAGGGTGCTGCATTGGCAAGTTTGCGGCGCTGGAGGTTCATGGCGGGGAGAGTTTCATCCTTCTACCATCTGCGTGAGATGATGGGGCTATCGGGACTTTGAGACTTTTTGTTTACCATGCCCATGGTCTGCTCTTTATCAAATTATGGTATTGTTTTGCACTGTTGTAACTATGTTATAATTATATGTTTTTTTTCAGTTTTAGTCTTGGTCTGTCTTGTGTTTTCGTTAACCATACTGGAGGAACATTGTATCATTTCTTAATGCATGCATTACTAAATGACAAACGAGGACTGAGTGTCCTCATAATCTAATCTATCTTTTAAAAGTTGGCTTTCAATTGGATACATTAAAAGAAGATTATATTTAGTTTTAGTTTCAATATGTCTCTTATATGTTTCAGGATCAGGAACCAAAGCATATTTATGGTCCAGTTGCTTTAACTGATTGGCTAATTCATTTCTTTCTTTGTTAGCTTTTCTAATGATGATTGCAGTATAAGAAATAATTTGACCCCGGATGTATGCTTTAAAAGTATCCCATATAATAAGGCTAGACGTCTCTTCCAACGTATTTTATTCAAAAAAGTAATTTGATTCTCCATAATTTTTTAAAAATCCTCATCAGATAACAGAGTTAAATTAAATCGCCAAAATCTACTCATGGGGATAGGACCAGGAAGATTTAAAGATAGAATTACAGGAGAGTGGTCAGAGATAACAATCGCTTTATATTCAATTTTTTTTCAAACTAATGGAATCATTTGAATATCAGTAAAAGAAGTCAATCCCGGTATAAGAATGATGGACATGAGAGAAAAAAGAACACGCCCTGTCCGTCGGATGAAGTAAACGCCAAGCATCAACTCTACCACATATAGTTAGAAAAAATTGGATAAACAAAGCTGATTTATTAAGTGTGGCTGGTTTAATAGATGAATGATCTAATACTGGATCTAACCAGCAGTTAAAATCTCCCCCCATCACAAGGGAGTAAGTACACAAATCTGGCAAAAATGAAAACAGATGTTCAAAAAATCCTGGATCATCTACATTGGGGGCTATATACATTAGCCAAAAACAATCAAGTTACTGTCTAAACTCCCTGATACAATAACAAATCAACAACTATTAGGGTCCGAAACAACTTTTTGCTGAATAAAGGAAACTGTTATTATCTACAAAATGCAAAACTCCACGTGATTTTGCATTAAACGAAGAGTGGAATTGCATACCCTTCCACCCAGTAAAGAAACGTAAGCTATCACAGCTGCGTATGTGTGCTTCTTGTAAAAAAAAGTGCTCTTATTTTTTTAATATAAGCAAACACTTTGTTCCTTTTGATGTGGTGATTCAGCCCTTTCACATTCAAACTAAGTAGGGTAATATTTCAAACCATTTTAAATACCAATCAACATGTAATTAAAAAATCTGGCCCTAAGTTATTAAAACTAGAAAGCAGACCGTAAAGTAAGATATTCAAACAATCATATATATTTTTTTCTTTTTCAATCTTTTTATTAGTATCATAATAATAAACATACCACAGTATTGATACAAAATTATTGGGAATACAGCATCGTAATTTTCATAGTTAAATATAAGGCCAGTTGACACGAGTATTAAATCTCCCTATCATACATGATACAGATGAACAATATAAAACAAAAAAATCTATTAAAAAAATCATGAAAAAGAAAAATAAAACAAACATATACCCCCGAAAAAAAAACTACCCTAAACAATGTTAATCAACTAAACTAAAAAAAAAGGCATGGACTGTTTTGTAATGTCGTTAAAAAAAAGGAACCATTAGTGTCGTTGACTCCGTTCCTCTCACCATGTATTACAAAGAAATAAAATAAGTTTGGAAATGGTCAAGTTACATCATATGAAAATGCTGAATAAATGGCCTCCAAGTCTTTTCAAATTTAATAGAGGGATCATAAACAACACTTCTAATTTTTTCCAAATTTAAACACAACATAGTTTGAGAAAACCAATGAAATGTGGTGGGAGGATCAATCTCTTTCCAATTCAGCAAAATTGATCTTCTAGCCATTAATGTAAGAAATGCAATCATCCGACGAGCTGAAGGGGTTAAATGACTTGATTCTATCATTGGTAACCCAAAAATGGCAGTAGTAGAGTGTGGTTGTAGATCAATATTCAAAACAGTTGAGATGATATCAAAAATATCTTTCCAATATTTTTTCAACAAAGGACATGACCAAAACATTTGAGTTAGAGAAGCTATCTCGGAGTGACATCTATCACACATAGGATTTATATGAGAATAATAACGAGGTAATTTATCCTAGACATATGAGCCCCATGTACTACTTTAAACTGTATCAACACATGTTTAGCACATATAGAGGATGAGTTAACTAATTGAAGATTTTTTCCCATTTTTCAATTGGTACAATAATCTTAAGTTCTCTTTCTCAATCAGTCTTAATTTTATTAGATACAACTGGACATATTTTCATGATTATATTACAAATAATTGGTATTACACCTTTCTGAAGAGGCTTTAAATCTATTTTTTTTTCCAAAATATCCATTGAATATACAAACGTTTGTAAATTCAGGAAGGTAGGGGAAACAGTATTTTTTAAAAATTTTAACCTGTAAATATCTAAAAACGTGAAATCTAGGCAAATTATATTTATTAGATAGTTGTTCAAAAGACATGAAACAATTATCCAAAAATAAATCACAAAATCATACTATACCTTTAATTTTCCAAGCCAAATATGCTTGATCCATAGTAGTGGGTTGAAAAAAGAAATTAGACATAATAGGACTTGCTAAAATAAATTGATTCAACCCAAAACATTTTCAAAATTGAAACCATATATGTAAAGTATATTTAACTATTGGGTTATCCATTTGTTTATACAATTTAGAAAGAGTAAAGGGAAGCAAAGTCCCTAAAATAGAACCCAATGAAAACCCTTGTAAAGATTTACATTCAAGATTCACCCAATGTGGACTTGAAGTAGCATCCAAGTCTCATAACCAAAATTTTAAATATTGAATGTTAATTGCCCAGTAGTAAAATCTAAAATTAAGCAAAGCTAAACCCTACCTCTTTTAGATTTCTGTAAATGTCTTTTACCTAACCTAGGATTTTTGTTCTGCCATGTATATGAGGAGATTTTGGAATCAACATTATCAAAAAAGAATTTTGGAATAAAAATAGGCACCGCTTGAAATACATATAAAAATTTAGGCAAAATAATCATCTTGATACCATGATCCGACCGATCAATGATAAAGAAATTGGTGACCATTCAAGTAAGCAAAAATTTAATGTAATCGATTAAAGGTAAAAAAATTAGCTTTAAATAAATCTTTCTGCTTTTTCGTAATTTTATCCCCTAAATATGTAAAAGAGTCAGTAACCAATTTAAACGGTAAACATCCATCAATAGAATCCTGCATATTTAGGGGAAATAGTTCACTCTTATTAAGGTTCAATTTGTAACCAGAGAAATTACTAAACTGAGCCAAGAAGGATAAAACAACGGGAATACATTTCCCAGGATTAGAGATATATAATAACAAATCATCTGCATATAATAACTTACGTATTTCATTTCCACGGGTAATACCAAAAATGTTAGGTGAGTCTCGGATGCCAATTGCTAAAGGTTCAAGGGCAATATCAAATAATAATGGACTAAGAGGACATCCCTGCCGAGTACCCCGAGATAAATGAAAACAGGAAGATTTTTGATTGTTAGTACAAATACAAACGGAAGCTACAGGGGAATGATATATCAATTTAATCCAAGATATAAATATCGGACTAAAATTACATTTCTCAAACACAGTAACTAAATATAGCCATTCAACTCTGTTGAAAGCTTTCTCAGCATCTAATGAAAGAATACACTCCAGAGTGTTAAATGAGGGAGTATAAACAATATTCATTAACCTCCTAATATTAAAAAAAAGAATAATGATTTTTAATACATCCTGTTTAGTCCACAGAGATAATTTGAGGTAGTATCTTTTCTAACTTAGTTACTAATATTTTAGAAAAAAATTTGGAGTCTACATTCAGAAGCGATATCAGTCTGTATGATGCACAATCAGTAGGATCTTTATTCTTTTTAAGAATTGAAGAACTAGAAGCTTCATAAAATGGTTGTGGTAATTTACCTAATCTGATTGCTTCTTTAAATATTCTAGAGAGCCAAGGAGAGAGAACAGAGGAAAATAACTTTAAAAATTCCACTGTAAAACCAGCAGGACCAGGTGTTTTGCCAGAATTCATTGAAGAAATAACAGCTGTTATTTCTTCATCTGTAATAGGAGTTTCTAATGTTAAACATTCTTCGGGTGATAATTTCGGAAAGTTCAATTTCCTTAAAATATCATGCATAGTGTTAGGGTCATGAGGAAAATCAGAATTGTATAAAGACATATAAAATTCTTGAAAAGTTTTGTTTATCTCGTCATGATCACTGTCAAAGTGTCATCATGTTTACGAATCTTGATAATTTGATGTTTAACCAAAGTAGTTTTCAATTGATTAGCTAATAGTTTACCCGATTTATCACTATGAATATAGAACTCACTTTTAGTTTCCATTAATTGATTTTCAATCGAGGATGTTAATAATAAGTTATGTTCCATTTGAAGTTCGACTCTCTGTTTGTAGAGCTCCTTACTAGGAGCAATAGCATATTTCTTATCAATTTCTTTAATTTTATCAACCAACAAAAATGTTTCATTCTTAATAAGTTTTTTTTAAACCAACAGAATAAGAAATAATCTGTCCGCGGATATAAGCTTTAAAGGCGTCCCAAACTGTGCCATTGGAAATTTCTTCCGTACTGTTAGTCGATAAAAAGAAATCAATCAGTTCCTTCATAAATTTAACAAAGTCCAGGTCTTGAAGCAAATTGGAATTAAATCGCCATTGCCTATTAGTAGAAGAAGTATCCATTAACTTGATAGAAAGTTTCATTGGAGCATGATCCGAAATGGAGATAATGTCATAATTGCAGTCGATTACAGATGGAATTAGACGAGAGTCAATAAAAAAGTAATCAATTCAAGAATAAGAATGATAAACATGTGAGATGAATGAAAACTCTTTGGCCTTAGGGTGTAGAAATCTCGAACAACCATATATTCAACCCAACACATCTCCCAGAGAGAAATAGGCCCTACCCCCTCCCCCATCCAAAGCGAGAAAGCTGACCAATAGTCAGTGAGCTAAGAAATATATAACAAGACAATATATGAACAGCCAAACTGTAAGCTTAATGAAACCTTACTTTAAATTCATATTAACAGAAGAAAAAAAATTGATCAAATAAGAAATACAACAGTTTTAGACTTCATCCTTCAGAAACTTTAGCATCTTCAACTGCATTTATTCTTTTTCGCAATCCGTTCTTCAAAACAATAGTCAGACCGGCGGGGAACCGAAGGGATGGTTTATATCCTTCATTATAAAATTCCAACATAACTTCTTTATATTTCATGCCATCAGTCAAAACTTCATACGAAACTCCTGAAAGGTTAGTCCGACCGATCTGGGTTTCACCGCCGAAGACAATGGCTTCAAAGTCGGAGAGCGAAAAGCTCGATCGAGCTTCCGCTCGATAGTGAATAAAGCAGGGAAAATCTGCTTCAGAAAGTTTGGCAAAAACTTCGTAGGGTCAGGGCGTTCAATTGATTCTTCAAGACCCAGGATTCGCAAGTTATTTCTCCTGTTTCTATTTTCGACACTAATGATCCTTTTCAGCATTTTATCACTGGATAAAGATGACTCTTTGCAGAGTTTAATTTATCTTCAACGTCCTCTTCAAGTGTCATTAGCTTCGCAGTATTCTCCTGAATTTGGTTCTCATGCTGAAATAAAGTTCATTGAATTTTATCCAATTTGCTGTTAAGCAGTTGAAACTCCTCAGAGAATTCCTACTTTTGCCGTTTAAGGAAGTCACTGATTGAATCCAAAGTGACTGGCGATTCATCTTCTGTTTCTCTTCCTTTTGCAAACACTTTGGTTCTTTTCCCAGCCACAGTAAAGCAGTATTGAAGTATTATAATAAGGTTTCAAAAAAAAAAGACTGGTAGGAGACAATTAAGTAAACAGGGTAGGAGCAATTGAAAAGCGACCAACAGGGCTCTGACTGCTTCTTATATCTTACATATGCTTCCTTCTTCCACTTGACGAGTTGCCTCACGTGTTTCATCAGCCACGGTTCCCTTTTCCGACCATTTTTTCCTTGCCTCAGTGGGACAAACCTATCCTGAACCCAGCACAAGTGGTCCCTAAACTTCCTCCACATTACTTCTGTGCTTTCACCTTTCAACATCTGTTTCCAATTTACTCTCGCTAGTTCCTGCCTCATCCCTTCATATTTAGCCCTTCCCCAGTTAAGCACTTGCCCATTTTGTCTGTTTTTATCCTTTTCCATAGCTATGCTGAAGCTAAGGGAGTTGTGGTCACTCTCACCAAAATGCTCCCCCACCAAGAGGTCTGCCACCTGACCAGGTTCATCACCCAGAACTAGATCCAGTACGGCCTCTCCTCTCGTCGGCTGGTCCCCATACTATGTCAGGAATCCTTCTTGAACACACCTGACAAATTCAGCCCTATCTATCCCCCTTGCAGTCGAGGTGCCAGTCAATATGAGGGAAGTTGAAATCACCCATAACTACAACACTGTATTTCCTGCACCATTCTAAAATCTGCCTGCTTATCTGCTCCTCGGTGTCCCGAGGGCTATTTGGGGGCCTACAGACTACTCCCAGCACAGTGATTGATCCCTTCCTATTTCTGACTTCCAACCACACCGATTCAGTGGACACTCCCTCTGCAGCATCCTCCCTTTCTATAGCCATGATACCACCCCTGACTAGTAATGCTACTCCCCCGCTTTCTATCTCCCATCCTATTCCTTTTAAACACCTAAACCCCGGTACCTGCATCAGCCAATCCTGCCCTTCCTCCAGCCAAGTTTCAGTAACGGCCACAACATCGTAGTTCCACGTACTGATCCATTCTCTAAGTTCGTCCCCTTTATTCCTAATACTCCTAGCGTTGAAATAGACACATTTCAACCCCTTGAACTGGCTACATGTATGTTTTGTCCCCTGCCTGTCCTTCCTCACCAACTCAGAACACATAGTATCATGCCCTTGTCCTTCTACCCTCATCTCTGCACTCACATTCTGATTCCCACCCCCCTGCCAAACTAGTTTAAACCCTCCCCAACGGCTTTAACAAACCTGCCCACCAGGGTATTGGTCCCTTTCCAGTTCAGGTGCAGCCCGTCCTTGTTGTACAGGTCAGACCTTCCCCAGAAGAGATCCCAATGTTCCAGAAATCTGAACCCCTGCCCCCTGCACCAACTCTTCAGCCACACATTCAACTGCCATGACTTCCTGTTCCCACCCTCTCTGTCTCGTGGCACAGACAGCAATCCTGAGATTACCACCCTTGAGATCCTGCTTTTTAACTTTTTTCCCTAACTCCCTATATTCCTTCTTCAGGACCTGATCCCTACTCCTATCTATGTCATTGGTCCCCACGTGGACCACGACATCTGGCTGCTCACCCTCTCTCCCGAGAATACCGAGAACTCCATCCGAGATATTGCAGACCCTGGCACAAGGGAGGCAACAGACCATCCGGGATTCTCCATCTTTCCCACAGAACCTCTTATCTGTCCCCTTAACTATCAAATCCCCTGTCACTACTGCTCTCCTCTTTTCCTTCCTTCCTTTCTGAGCTGAGGGTCCAGTCTCGGTGCCAGAGACACGACCACTGCAACTTGTCCCTGGTAGGTCATCCCCACCAACAGTATCCAAAACAGTACGCTTATTGCTGATGGGAACGGCCACAGGGGTGCTCTGCTCTTCCTGTCTATTCCCCTTCCCTCTCCTGACAGTCACCCATTTACCTGTCTCCTGACTTTTAGGACTGACTGTCTCCCTGCAACTCCAATCTATTACTGCTTCTGCCCCCCGAATGATCCGAAGTTCATCCAGCTCCAGTTCCCTAACTCGATTTGACAAGACCTGTAGCTGGATGTACCTCTTGCAGGTTTAACCATATAACCATATAACAATTACAGCACGGAAACAGGCCACCTCGGCCCTTCTAGTCCATGCCGGACTCTTACTCTCACCTAGTCCCACCGACCTACACTCAGCCCATAAACCCCCACTCCTTTCCTGTCCATATATCTATCCAATTTAACTTTAAATGACAACATCGAACCTGCCTCAACCACTTCTGCTGGAAGCTCGTTCCACACAGCTACCACTCTCTGAGTAAAGAAGTTCCCCCTCATGTTACCCCTAAACTTTTGCCCTTTAACTCTCAATCATGTCCTCTTGTTTGAATCTCCCCCACACTCAATGGAAAAAGCCTATCCACCTCAACACTATCTATCCCCCTCATAATTTTAAATACCTCTATCAAGTCCCCCCTCAACCTTCTATGCTCCAAAGAACAAAGACCTAACTTGTTCAACTCTTCTCTGTAACTTAGGAGATGAAACCCAGGCAACATTTTAGTAAATCTTCTCTGTACTCTCTCAATTTTATTGACATCTTTCCTATAATTTGGTGACCAGAACTGTACACAATACTCCAAGTTTTGCCTCACCAATGCCTTATAAAATTCCAAAATTACATCCCAACTCCGATACTCAATGCTCTGATTTATAAAGTTTAGCATACCAAAAGCTTTCTTCACCACCCTTTCCACATGAGACTCCACCTTCAGGGAACTATGCACCATTATTCCAAGATCCCTCTGTTCTACAGCATTCTTCAATTCCCTACCATTTATCATGTATGTCCTATTTTGATTAGTCCTACCAAGATGCGGCGCCTCACATTTATCAGCATTAAACTCCATCTGCCATCTTTCAGCCCACTCTTCTAAGTGGTCTAAATCTCACTGCAAGCTTTGAAAACCTTCTTCATTATCCACAACTCCACCTATCTTAGTATTATCTGCATACTTGCTAATCCAATTTACCACCCCATCATCCAGATCATTAATATATATGACAAACAACATTGGACCCAGTGCAGATCCCTGAGGTTTAGTCATCAGAGACAATTGTGCTGTCCCTGACTTCCCACATCCTACAATCAGAGCACTGGACTGCCCTATCTACTGCCTCCATTACCAACTCCTAAGTTAATCAAAATAATTAAAGAAACATACCCGGCCTTACCTTACTGGGAGCAAGCTCGTCCTCTGCCTTTGCTCGCCAAAACCTCTCGAGCCAAAGCCTCAAAGCTCCACTCCTTCACTGGCCCACTCACTCACTGGCCGCTCCGCTTGAGCTACCCCTCTCTTTACTTGTTTGTTGATCTTTTCAATTTTCGATTGCCCAATCAAACTGCTTGGTCACCTGACCTCGATTGCCCAATCAGCTGCTTTCTGCTGGGTCTGAGATATTCAAATCTTGATTGACTTGATTGCACAATCCAATTGCCAAAACCTCTCGAGCCAAAGCCTCAAAGCCCCACTCCTTCACTGGCCGCTCTCCACTCCAGTCTACGTTAAACTCCAGTCCCATTAAAGGTGAATATACAACAGAAGAAACTGCTCCCATGCCCAGTGATCAGGGTGCAGAATTGGGTGTGGTGAGCAGCAGCAATAATTGCAGAGTTCAGCACCGACAGTCACTCTCGAAATAGCATTCAGCAACGATGGACAAATATCCAGCATGCAGCTTATTGAAACATTCCAGCACTATGTCACAAGTGTAACATGCTGTGAGGTTTCACTGCTAATGTAATGGCCTCTCTGCAATGTATCACTGCTGAGGTAACGGTTTCTCTGTAGCAGCAATGTTTAGGTTACCACAAGAGACAACAGGGTTTTGGAGTGCAGGGCTATCCAATGAGAGAAATGTTGTTCTTTCTTCTGAGTCTGGAAGAGAGATTTTTGCTGTCTTTTGCCGGGGAGAGATGAGAAGACATGAACGGAGAGAGTGGGCCTTTCCTCTTTATTATTTTTTCACTCGCCCTATAATCAAAGTAAGAAACTATAAAGCCCAAATGCTTAATCGCATATTATGTACCGTTTGTGTTTTCAGGGTACTGATTTGTGTACTGATTCAGGGTGACCAAGGATGGGAGCTCAACGTTCAGGGATATTCAATATTCAGGAGGGATAGACATGAAAGAAAAGGAGGTGGGGTGGCGTTGCTGGTTAAAGATGAGATTAACGCAATAGAAAGGAAGGACATAAGCCGGAAAGATGTGGAATCGATATGGGTAGAGCTGCGTAACACTAAGGGGCAGAAAACGCTGGTGGGAGTTGTGTAAGGCCACCTAACAGTAGTAGTGAGGTCGGAGATGGTATTAAACAGGAAATTAGAAATGTGTGCAATAAAGGAACAGCAGTTATAATGGGTGACTTCAATCTACATGTAGATTGGGTGAACCAAATTGGTAAAGGTGCTGAGGAAGAGGATTTCTTGGAATGTATGCGGGATGGTTTTTTGAACCAACATGTCGAGGAACCAGCGAGAGAGCAGGTTATTCTAGACTGGGTTTTGAGCAATGAGGAAGGGTTAATTAGCAATCTTGTCGTGAGAGGCCCCTTGGGTAAGAGTGACCATAATATGGTGGAATTCTTCATTAAGATGGAGAGTGACATAGTTAATTCAGAAACAAAGGTTCTGAACTTAAAGAGGGGTAACTTTGAAGGTATGAGACGTGAATTAGCTAAGATAGACTGGCAAATGACACTTAAAAGGATTGACGGTGGATATGCAATGGCAAGCATTTAAGGATTGCATGGATGAACTACAACAATTGTTCATCCCAGTTTGGCAAAAGAATAAATCAAGGAAGGTAGTGCACCCGTGGCTGACAAGAGAAATTAGGGATAGTATCAATTCCAAAGAAGAAGCATACAAATTAGCCAGAGAAAGTGGCTCACCTGAGGACTGGGAGAAATTCAGAGTTCAGCAGAGGAGGGCAAAGGGCTTCATTAGGAAGGGGAAAAAAGATTATGAGAGATAACTGGCAGGGAACATAAAAACTGACTGTAAAAGCTTTTATAGATATGTAAAAAGGAAAAGACTGGAAAAGACAAATGTAGGTCCCCTACAGACAGAAACAGGTGAATTGATTATGGGGAGCAAGGACATGGCAGACCAATTGAATAATTACTTTGGTTCTGTCTTCACTAAGGAGGACATAAATAATCTTCCAGAAATAGTAGGGGACAGAGGGTTCAGTGAGATGGAGGAACTGAGCGAAATACATGTTAGTAGGGAAGTGGTGTTAGGTAAATTGAAGGGATTAAAGGCAGATAAATCCCCAGGGCCAGATGGTCTGCATCCCAGAGTGCTTAAGGAAGTAGCCCAAGAAATAGTGGATGCATTAGTGATAATTTTTCAGAACTCGTTAGATTCTGGACTAGTTCCTGAGGATTGGAGGGTGGCTAATGTAACCCCACCTTTTAAAAAAGGAGGGAGAGAGAAACCGGGGAATTATAGACCGGTTAGCCTAACGTCGGTGGTGGGGAAACTGCTGGAGTCAGTTATCAAAGATGTGATAACAGCACATTTGGAAAGCAGTGAAATGATCGGACAAAGTCAGCATGGATTTGTGAAAGGAAAATCATGTCTGACGAATCTCATAGAATTTTTTGAGGATGTAACTAGTAGAGAGGATAGGGGAGAACCAGTGGATGCGGTATATTTGGATTTTCGAAAGGCTTTTGACAAGGTCCCACACAGGAGATTAGTGTGCAAACTTAAAGCACAGGGTATTGGGGGTAAGGTATTGATGTGGATAGAGAATTGGTTAGCAGACAGGAAGCAAACAGTGGGAATAAACGGGACCTTTGCAGAATGGCAGGCAGTGACTAGTGGGGTACCGCAAGACTCAGTGCTGGGAGCCCAGTTGTTTACGATATATATTAATGACTTGGATGAGGGAATTAAATGCAGCATCTCCAAGTTTGCGGATGACACGAAGCTGGGCGGCAGTGTTAGCTGTGAGGAGGATGCTAAGAGGATGCAGGGTGACTTGGATAGGTTGGGTGAGTGGGCAAATTCATGGCAGATGCAATTTAATGTGGATAAATGTGAAGTTATCCACTTTGGTGGCAAAAATAGGAAAACAGATTATTATCTGAATGGTGGCCGATTAGGAAAAGGGGAGGTGCAACGAGACCTGGGTGTCATTATACACCAGTCATTGAAAGTGGGCATGCAGGTACAGCAGGCGGTGAAAAAGGCGAATGGTATGCTGGCATTTATAGCGAGAGGATTTGAGTACAGGAGCAGGGAGGTACTACTGCAGTTGTACAAGGCCTTGGTGAGACCACACCTGGAGTATTGTGTGCAGTTTTGGTCCCGTAATGAGAGGAAAGACATCCTTGCCATAGAGGGAGTACAAAGAAGGTTCACCAGATGGATTCCTGGGATGGCAGGACTTTCATATGAAGAAAGACTGGATGAACTGGGCTTGTACTCGTTGGAATTTAGAAGATTGAGGGGGGATCTGATTGAAACATATAAAATACTAAAGGAATTGGACAGGCTAGATGCAGGAAGATTGTTCCCGACGTTGGGGAAGTCCAGAACGAGGGGTCACAGTTTGAGGATAAAGGGGAAGCCTTTTAGGACCGAGATTAGGAAAAACTTCTTCACACAGACAGTGGTGAATCTGTGGAATTCTCTGCCACAGGAAACAGTTGAGGTCAGTTCATTGGCTATATTTAAGAGGGAGTTAGATATGGCCCTTGTGGCTACAGGGATCGGGGGTATGGAGGGAAGGCTGGTGCAGGGTTCTGAGTTGGATGATCAGCCATAAATGGTGGTGCAGGCTCGAAGGGCCGAATGGCCTACTCCTGCACCTATTTTCTATGTTTCTATGTAACTGGGGATACATCAAGCAGCATCCACCCGAACAAGATTTCTTAAGTTTGGCTGGGCTGGGGGGCTATCACACCCTATATTAAGCTGCTAGCCAAAGCGAGAGTTACTTAAGGTTAGAATACTCAGTGAATCGCTTCCCACATTCACAGCAGGCGAACAGCCTCTCCCCAGTGTGAACTCAATGGTGCACATTCGGTGGAGATGGCTGAGAGAATCTCTTCCCGAAGTCTGAGCAGGTGATCAGCCTCTACCCAGTGTGAACTCGCTGGTGTTTCTGTAGGTTTGATGACCGAGTGAATCCCTTCCCACACAATGAGCAGGTGAATGGCCTCTCCCCTGTGTGAACACGCTGGTGTCTCTGTAGATGAGACGACCGAGTGAATCCCTTCCCACACACTGAGCAGGTGAATGGCCTCTCTCCAGTGTGAACTCGCTGGTGACTCAGTAGTTGAGATGACGAAGTGAATCCCTTTCCACAGTCTGAGCAGGTGAACGGCCTCTCTCCAGTGTGAACTCGCTGATGTAGGTTCAGTTGAGATGACTTAGTGAATCCCTTCCCACAGACTGAGCAGGTGAACAGTCTCTCCCCAGTATGAACTGATTGGTGTGCCTGTAGTTCGGTTGACCGAGTGAATCCCTTCCCACAGACTGAGCAGGTGAACGGCCACTCCCCAGTATGAACTGATTGGTGTGCCTGTAGTTCGGATGACTGAGTAAATCCCTTCCCACAGTCTGTGCAGGTGAACGGCCGCTCCCCACTGTGAACTCGCTCATGTCTCTGTAGGGTGTGTGACCTGGTGAATCCCTTCCCACAGACAGAGCAGGTGTACTTCCGCTCCCCACTGTGAACTAGCTGGTGTGCCATCAGGGAGGATGATTGAGTGAATCCCTTCCCACAGTCTGAGCAGGTGAACGGTCTCTCCCCAGTGTGAACTCGCTGATGTACCTTCAGTTCAGATGACTGAGTGAATCCCTTCCCACAGTCAAAGCAGGTGAACGGCTCTCCCCAGTGTGAACTCGCTGATGTACCTTCAGTTTGGATGACAAAGTGAATCCCTTCCCACACACTGAGCAGATGAATGGCCTCTCCCCAGTGTGAATTCGCTGATGTACCTTCAGTTCAGATGACTGAATGAATCCCTTCCCACAGTCTGAGCAGGTGAATGGCCTCTCCCCAGTGTGAACTCGCTGGTGTACCTTCAGTTGAGATGACGAAGTGAATCCCTTCCCGCAGTTTGAGCAGGTGAACGGCCGCTCCCCAGTGTGAACTCGCTGATGTACCTTCAGTTCAGATGACTGAGTGAATCCCTTCCCACAGACTGAGCAGGTGAATGGCCTCTCCCCAGTGTGAACTCGCTGGTGTACCTTCAGTTGAGATGACGAAGTGAATCCCTTCCCACAGTCTGAGCAGGTGAACGGCCGCTCCCCAGTGTGAACTCGCTGATGTACCTTCAGTTCAGATGACTGAATGAATCCCTTCCCACAGACTGAGCAGGTGAATGGCCTCTCCCCAGTGTGAACTCGCTGATGTCTCTGTAGGGTGGATGACTCAGTGAATCCCTTCCCACAGACTGAGCAGGTGAACGGCCTCTCCCCAGTGTGAACTCGCTGATGTACCTTCAGTTGGGATGAGCAAGTGAATCCCTTCCCGCAGTTTGAGCAAGTGAACGGCCGCTCCCCAGTGTGAACAGATGAGTGTGCTTGTAGGTGGGATGATCGAATGAATCCCTTCCCACACACTGAGCAGGCGAATGGCCTCTCCCCAGTGTGAACTCGCTGGTGTCTCCGTAGGACACATGATGAAGTGAATCCCTTCCCACAGTCTGAGCAGGTGAACGGCCTCTCCCCAGAGTGAACTCGCTGGTGTACCCTCAGTTCAAATGACTGAGTGAATCCCTTCCCGCAGTTTGAGCAGGTGAACGGCCGCTCCCCAGTGTGAACAGATGAGTGTACTTGTAGGTGGGATGATCGAATGAATCCCTTCCCACACACTGAGCAGGCGAATGGCCTCTCCCCAGTGTGAACTCGCTGGTGTACCTTCAGTTGAGATGACGAAGTGAATCCCTTCCCACAGTCTGAGCAGGTGAACGGCCGCTCCCCAGTGTGAACTGACTGGTGTCTCAGTAGGTGAGATGAATTAGTGAATCCCTTCCCACAGTCCGAGCAGGTGAACGGCCGCTCCCCGGTGTGAACTGACTGGTGTCTCAGTAGGTGAGATGAATTAGTGAATCCCTTCCCACAGTCCGAGCAGGTGAATGGCCGCTCCCCGGTGTGAACTCGCTGGTGAGCCATTAGTTCAGATGACCGAGTGAATCCTTCCCCACAAATTCAGCAGATGACCAGCCTCTGCCCAGGGTGAACTGACCGGTGTGTCCACAGGTGGGATGACCAACTGAATCCCTTCTCACACACAGAACAGGTGAATGGCCTTGTCCAGTGTGAACTTGCTGATATATCTTCAATTGAAATGACTGACTGAATCCATTTCCTCTGTCTGATCGAATGAATGGGTTCCCCCCTGTGCAAATTGACGGGCGTGCCAGTCGGTCAGATGATCGAGTGAATCCCTCCCCACAGTCTGAGCAGGAAGGATGATCGAGTGAATCCCTTGCTCCACTTCTTAAATATCTGGACAGAGACAGCAAAATTGGCGTGTTGTGTTCGAGATTCCTGTAGACAAATTCCTTGTCATTATTAACTTGTAAAAAGATTTACAAAATCCATCAATCAGTGTTGGACAACCTTTCAGATGAGGTCACTTGAGTTGTCAAAGTGTATTCTCACATCACACTATTACAGTGAAGTTCAACCCAAGTAGGAGAGCAAAATCATCTTCTAACTGGGCACAGAGCTAGTATCTGGAATGACCAACATATTCTCTGATGCTCTTCCTGTCTTAATAAGAATGGGACATTTCTGCCATCTCCAATCTGTGACCTGTCTCAGTAGGACTCTCTGCATTGGTATTATTCCCTGTTCCCACTGAGCTGCATGGGTTCCTGTCCCCACAGTAACTGAAATACTCTGAAATAGCCAGTAGGGCATTCCACGCACCCACCACTCTCTGGGTAAAAAACTTACCCCTGACATCCCCTCGGTATCTATTTCAAAGCACCTTAAAACTATACCCCCTCGTGTTAGCTATTTCAGCCCTGGGTAAAAACCTCTGGCTATCTAAACGATCAATGCCCCTCATCATCTTATACACCTAAAAAAGGCTCTAAACATAAACAAGGAAATTATACATTGCTTTGAGGATTTGTTAGAAATACACAAAATTATGACGGTAGAGATAGGGTAATTGCAAGCAGCTGTTTCCACTGAGGTTGGGTGGGATGACGACCAGAGGTCATGGGTAAGTGGGGAAGGTGAAAATTTAATGGGAACATTTGTAAAAGCTCTTTACTGAAATGGTCGTGAGAGTGTGGAATGAGATGTCAGCACAAGTGGTGAATATGAGCTCGGCTTTACCATCTAAAAGAAGTTTGTTTGGGAGCCTGGATGGTAGGGGCATGCAGGGCGAAGGTCCTGGTGCAGGTAGTTGATTAGACAGCTTAAATGTTTTTTCGGCATCGACTAGATGGGCCAAATAGCTTGTTTCTGTCCTGAACCTCTCCATGTTTCTATGACAGAGAAGCTGGACAAACTTGTTTGGAGGGAAAAGGTAGGAGTGACAACGGAGCAGCAATGGCTGGAGTTTCTGGGAGCAATTCGGAAGCTGAGTGATCGATACATCCCAAAGAAGTGGAAGCATTGGAAAAGCAGGACACAACCGTGGCTAAAATGAGAAGCCAAGGCCAACATAAAAACCAAAGAGAGGGCAAACAAAAGAGGAAAAACTATTGGGAAGCTTTTAGAAACCAACAGAAGACTAGTAAAAAAATGTCAGATGAGCTCAGGGTGTGGAATTATGATATTGTAGTCATTAATGAGTCTTGTTAGCACCCAATAGTCTGAGGTATTTAGAGGGATAAAATATCTGAGGCCTCAATATCTCCTGAAAACCAAGGTCTGTACACCAGTTCTTTCAACAATATCTTTCAACTTTTATTTTGGCAGGCACATCCAAACTCTACACCCTCAAAATTTCACTTCTGAAGGCCTCCCACTTACAAGTACTCCTTTACCAGAAAACAGCCTGTCATAAATCACACTTGTTAGATCCTTTCTGATACCATAAAAATTGACCTTTCTCTAATTTGGAATCTCAACCCATGGTCCAGACCTCCCTTTTGCCATATTTACTTTGAATCTCATGGCATTATGATCACTAATTTCTGTCACCAGCCCTGGATCAATTCCTAACAGCACCTTGCACACTTCTATGTCAGGAATTCTACTTACTGATTAAGGGCACATTTGACAAACTCTACCCCATCTAGTCCTTTTACAGTATGGGAGTCCCAGTCAATATATGAAAGTTAAAATCACTTACTGAATCAACCTTTGTTTCCTGGCATGGTCTGCGATCTCTCTACAAATTTGTTCCTCTAAATCCCTCAGACTGTTGAGTGCAACCAAGTACCAATAATGGCTACAATATCATAATTCCCTGTCCTGAGCTCATCTGGCTTTCCTACGATGCTTCTTGCACTGTGATATACACAGCTCAGCACATTCATCACACCATGCTCAACCATTTGATTGCTGACTCTATCTGAGGTCTGAACAACATCTGATTGGGGTCAAGAAAACAACCTCTCCCTCTTTGTCACAAAAAAAAGGAGCTGATTGTGGACTACAAGGAGGAATGGAGACAGGCTAACCCCTATTGACATCAGTGGATCCGGGGTTGAGAGGGTGAACAGCTTTAAGTTCCTCAGCATAAACATCACCGAGGATCTCACATGGTCTGTACATACCGGCTGTGTTGTGAAAAGGGCACAGCAGCACCTCTTTCACCTCAGACAGTTGAAAAAGTTTGGGATGTGGCCACAAATCCAAAGAACTTTCTACAGGGATATAATTGAGGCCATCCTGACTATCTGCATCACTGCCTGTTACGGAAATTGTACTTCCCTAAATCACAGGACCCTGCAGAGAGTGGTGCGGACAGCCCAGCGCACCTGTAGATGTGAACTTTCTACAATTCAGGACATTTACAGAGACAGGTGTGTGAAAAGGGCCCAAAGGATATTGGGGACCCAATTCACCACAACCAGCAACTGTTCCTGCTGCTACCATCCAGGAAACGGTGCCACAGCAAAGGCCCATCTTCCACCAGGCCATCAGACTGATCAATTCATGCTGATACAATTGCATTTCTATGATATATTGGCTATTCTATGTGTAAACTATCTATTGTAAATTACGAAAATTACACATTGCACATTTAGATGGAGACGAACCGTAAAGATTTCCACTCCTCTTGTATATGAAGGACGTATGTAATAAAGTCAATTCAATTCAATTCACCCTCCCCACTACCTGTCCTGTCATTCTGGCTCCCATTCCCCCTACAACTTATTTTAACCACATCACCCTCTCCCCACACTAGCACTAGCAAGCCTTACCACTAGGATATTAGACCCCTCTTGTTCTGTTCCCCTAACCAACGAATCCCCTATCACCCTTTTGACTTTTCTCTGCCAGGGAATCCCCACCAACAGTTTCTAAAGTGGTCCACCTGCTGTTGTGTGGGATGGCAACAAGATTACTCTGCGATGGCTATTTAACATAATCCCCTTTCCCGACTCTCACCCAGTTTCCTGTGTCCTGCACCTTGGGTGTAACTCACCTCTCTTCATGTCATATCTATCACCCACTCCAACTCCTGGATGATCCGAAATTCATCCATTTCAAGTTCCAACTCCTTAAAGTGCAGGGTTACAAGCTGCAGCTGGATGCACATCTTGTAGGTGAGAGCATCAGGGACACTGGAGATCTCCCCACCTTCCCACCAATGTCCCCTCTAATTTGTAATGACCAGTGTGCACATAAATCTTCTACTGTGCATTTTTTTACCCAGGAAAAAGATTTGTGAATGTTGAATGCAGCGCTGACTAAGAAATTGGGGAACAAAATGTGGCCACTGGTGGGGGGGGGGGGGATGTGGAACCTGGGATATTATCTCATGTGAACAAGCAGGAAATTTCCTATGGATAAAGAACTGTGGAAAGAAGTGGAAATTGTTGAGAAGGGAATGGAAGGAAAAGGCAGATGTAAAGTGGAACAGTATATGATCAGCAAGTTGGAGGAATAATGCATGTGACAAAGGGATAGAGGAATGTACCGCAGAAGGAACGCCAAAGGTTGGGAGATGCTAAAAGCGGAGCGTGATTGGGTGGATGGGCACCGAAAACAAGAGCAGGAAAAACAACGTAAGCAAACCAAGACCTAGATAGGAGAGAAGGGCAGGAACGTCAGTCTGAAGCTCAAACTGATAGGGAAACAAGGGATCCTGAACCCATGGCTGGCATACTGACCCTGTTTGAGGACAGTGACCGTGATGAGGAGTGGGCACCCATCGTAACCCTCACCTTACCAGGGGCCAAGTGCACCCAGTGCTCTCAAACCCCAATCCTCCCAGTACTCAGATACGGTGGCCGCTCGGGTAAAACAGCAGTGGCAAGGAAGGGGAAATCCCTATACCCTGAGATCCAGATAGGAAATACCAAGGATTATTCCGAGCAGGGAGGGAAGAATGCAATAAAACTGCAGAGTTAATGGCTCCACAATGACAACTGCCCACCCAAATGCTGTCTAATCCACGAGCAGGAGGAAGGACAGCTTTCAGTGATTCCTGTGTATGCACTCTGGAAGCCTCATACTGGATACTGCAAGTTGCTAAAATTCCAGTTCCGTTTATGATTGCTACGGGGAGAACCACATCCACTCTCGGTCAGGAAATAGTATCAGAAAAGGGATTCCAGCTATCAGACGCAACAATCACTCTGTCTGCGTTTGAAGGCACGGAACGTACATATTCACGTGCCCAGCCACTGCAGGTGGAAATCCAGGGGAACCAGAGTGAGGTTTCAATTACAGTCACCACCAGTCTGGGGTGCAATCTAGCAGGGAGAGACTTGCTGTCTGTTGAAAGTCGAGATTCTATGCACAGGTAAGGGTATCACCCTGGGACTAGCGAACAACCAACACCTTTTCCAATTTCCAACGCCCCAGTGGTGGGCACTTAATCTGGAATCCACTGCATTTGAACCCCTTCTGTCAGCGGTCGACCCCCATGTGACCCCGTGCTATGACCCTACGGGGTGCTGAACTGAGGAGACCAATATTATGCACCCTTCGAGGGACAGAGGTTCCCAGTCTCGGTGATTGGAAAGGTTAAAGGAAGAGAGGGCAGTGCATTACTGGCCGAAGTTCCGGATTTCCTTTGGCGACAGACAGGACTGGTTGTTCCCCATACCACCATTAGGTTTTGCCCTAGGTTCAAGCCAAAGAGCCTAGGGCTCCTTGTCTACACCTGACAAAACAAACCTCCAGCACCGAGGGAGACCAGCAAGACCTGGCCACGGGCCAACTCCGATAATGGAAGGAGTCAGAGGTGAAGAGGGGACATCTGGTAAGACATCCTTTTAATATTGACCGAACCCAGGATGCTGTACCCCATCTATGGGCAATTTCAGGCCATGAAGTTGGCCACACCAACTGCCCTCCCCCCCGCCCCCGTCCAGATCACCGTGAAAGAAGGACAGACTGTGCTATCCATTCCACAATACCCCCTCAAGGCCGAGGCAATGTTTTATGTGGATGGAAGCTCTTTTGCGGATCCAGCAGAGAAACAATGTTCTGGCTATGCGACAGTGATGGACAGTGAAGTAATTGAGCAGTCGTCTTTTGAAACAGTTGTCTCCGCCCAGAAGGCTGAGCTGTTTCACTCGTGCCTGTATCCTAGCAACAGACTAAAGTGCAAACGTTTACACAGACTACCGTTATACATTTGAAATTGTACATGACTACGGGGCTCTCTGGGAAAATGGGGGTTCCTGACTTCTTCTGGCCACCCCATTAGTAATGCTACCTTTGTAAACAACTTACTCACTGCTCCACAGATACCTCGAGTTTTGGCCATTATTAAATGTGCAGCCCACACCCGCATGTCCGACCGGGTCACTAAAGGCAATGCTTTAGCAGGTAAGACAGTGAAAAGTGTGTCACAGTCCTCAGTAGTTGTCGTCCCCTCGGGTTCCCGTCAAACAACCTTCCGTGACTGAAGCAGAACGGGTTTGCCAGACATGCGGGAGGTACATACTTTTCAGGGGGACGCCTCTGAGGAGGAGCGCAAACTGTGGTCCCAGATGGGGTGCCAGAAAGACCCCGACCCAGATTTTTGGATCACCCCAGTGGGACAGGTTTGTGTTCCGACACAGTTTTTAATGAATATTGGTTGATTATATACATAATTGTACACACCTGGGAAAGGAGGGAATGGTTGGTAACCTGTATCCTGAACATCAGGTACGACTCCCTTGCTAGGTGGACCTTTTTCGTGTCTACAAGTTGATTTTATTGAATTGCCCAGAGTACATTGCAATAGGTACTGCTTAGTTATTACAGATGAGTTTAGTAGATGGATTGAAGCTATTCCAAACACCAATAATACTGCCAAAAAATAATCTGCAGATGCTGGGGTCAAAGCAACACTCACAACACGCTGGAGGAACTCAGCAGGTCGGGCAGCATCCGTGGAAAAGATCGGTCAACGTTTCGGGCCGGAACCCTTCGTCAGGACGTTTCGGGCCGGAACGTCGACCGATCTTTTCCACGGATGCTGCCCAACCTGCTGAGTTCCTCCAGTGTGTTGTGACTGTTACCAATAATAATACTATGACTGTTGTGAAGGTATTATTATGGGAAATAATTTCCAGGTACTTGCAATAATTGCCAGAGATGCTGAGATCTGACAACGGCCCACACTTTGTGGCGAAAGTAAACGAAGAGATATGTATCAAACTAGCTATCAAGCAATAATTCCACTGTGTACACCACCCACGGGTCACTGGCATAGTGGAAAGAGCCAATGGCACTCTGAAGAGTAAATTGGCCAAACTAACAACAGAGACTGGACTCATTTGGTTGAAGGTCCTACCGTTAGCCCTATTCCACATGAGGGTTACCCCACAGGGGATAACAGGGTTGTTACCAGCTGAAATCATTTATGGACGGCCCATGAGGATACACTGGGGACCAAGAGTTGGTGTACCATTGCTCCCAGAAAGTCTACCAGCAAAATTGGATATGCATTGTGACAAAATACCAAGTTATCAGAAGATTGATGCCGATAAGAAGGACAATGGGGGGAACATTCAAGAATGTTAATGGGGGATGAGAGAGATTAACGAAAAGGAGACACAGTTCCGAGTATTGTCAAGACGGTTGCTTTGAACCTGAAACTGTTTGAAGTTTGATGGACAGGCGATACCCCAGCAAGAGGATAAAAGGAACAGGTTCGCTAAGGCAAAGGACAACACGACACGACGAGACAACGAGACCCAGGAAGTGCGTTGTGCCCCCACAAGTTGGTGGGAGTTTTGGAGGTCTGGTCACGGGACCAGCCAGAGACGCACAGGGTGGAAAGGTAGGAGTCGGCGGGAACCTGGTGTGTGTGTCCACCCTTGCCTGGGTGCCGGGTTCACCGCAGGGAAACGATCGTATCTGGAACAGAGAGGTCACAGTCGGTGACCTCAGAAGACATTACAAAGGGCTCGCCCGAAAGCTAACTGCGAGGAATATCGAAGGTCTGTGTGGAATCCGATTTGAATATTCATTCGCTTTCGCTCTCTCTCTTCTCCCCGCCCCAACGGCACAACAGCGATTACTGCGAACTGAGCTGAACTAAATTGAACTGAACTTTGCGTCACTTGAAACTGATCATTTACCCCTAGACTGCGATAGAGCTTGATTGATCCTATTATCCTAGTTCTGTGTACATGTGTGTTTTATCATTGCTAAACTGTTGCATTTATATCCTTTTGATTAGAGTACTGTGTTGCTTATTTCTTTAATAAAACTTCCTCAGTTCCAGTAATCCAGACTCCAACTGAGTGGTCCACTTCTGCTGGTTTGGCAACCCAGTTACGGGGTACGTAACAGCATTCTCTAGGGGAAGAGATGGGGAAATACAGATGCCAACTAACCAAAATTTTCCAAGCATTACATTCACAGGTACGACAGGCTTGCAAGGAAGAGAACTACCCCGCAGAGAGGAGTGACTATCCCACCATAGAACCTGGGGATTTTGTCCTGATCAAGAACTGGGATCGAGGGAAACTCGGACCTCAGTGGAGAGGACCGTATCAGGTGTTACTGACCACTCCCACGGCTGTGAAACTGAAGGGGCAATCTCGGTGGATACATCGAACATCGAACAGACGACAAACATGTTCCTGAAGGAGCAGAGTAGAAGGACTCTCTCGGACAAAAGGAAAATGTATTGGCTGATAGTGGTGTTTGTCTTCATGTCTTTGAGAGGGCTCACCCCAGCATCCGGGGGCCCCCGTGTTAACTCTCTGTCTCTCTGTCACACGTATGCCAAACAGGTAGAACTAGGGGCCTGCTGGGTTTGTGCCAAAATTCCACAGCGTGGTAAATCTATGATTCCAATGTCAGTAATCCCGCTCAACCAGAGTGAGGAACTCTCAGCCTGGGCTTTCTTAAACAACACCCGGGGAAGAGGGGTGAGGAGCTATGTTCCAGTCAGAGATGACTGTGGCTGTCAGTGTTTTGAAGGATGGTATCTCAGGCTCCCACCAAACAGAACTTCCTATACTGGGAAACATGCATCCTGGCCATACTTGCAGGTGCCCAGCAGAGGAGGGGAATAACTGAGACTGAGCGATTTTGGATGATCACTTTTCTCTCCTATGGAGTAGCCAGGAATTCACGAGAGATAATCAATCTGGCTGCAGCACTTGAGGAGCTGGCCACAATACTGCAGGGGCCCTGACAGAAACACAGGCCCAAGTAACAGAAATATCCACTGAAATGTTTGCAATCCGGCAAACAATCCTACAGAGTCGTATGGCTTCAGATTTTATCCCGGCTGAGAAAGGGGGAACCTGTGCTATTATTGACACAGAATGCTGCACCTATATCCCTGATGAGTCTACTAACATTACATCTCTCTCTGACCACACTGCCAAGGAGACTGCAGCATTAAGAAAGTTGGACAGGATTTACATGGGTTCACCGAAGGGTCAAAATGATGGTCTTCGAAGGCCTGTTCAGTCATATGTGGAGCATGATATTGCATTATGGCCTAATAATTCTACATGTCATTGTTATAATTACTGTTGTGCGCTGTTATTACCCACTGATATGTCAATGCTGTACTCGGTTGCTTTCTCTGTGAAAAATTACTGCTTTGTTGATCATGTAATGATCAAAAGGAGGGAATGATAAATTATGTAAAAGGATTAACACGTCGTTAAACAATAGCAGCCTGTTTTTCTGAAAGAAACTGCTGATGATCAACAGATGTGCTAAGCCATGCTGAGCCATATTTCTTCTTGAGGGTAGCTAGCTGGGGTTTCAGGGTGCTATCTCATTGTGCACTCATATGTAGAGATAGGACAGCTTCAGTCTGTTCTGCATGTGTAAGACATTATGACTATTTTGTAATTTGTCTTTAGCAAATAACTTTGGCTCCAGCCTATCTTGTGTGGGGGGTATCTGGACGGATATATCTGTGGTGTAAGGGGAATTGTTAGTCAGCTAGTGGACTGGGCAGGAACAGTCATGGACTCTTCCTGTTTGAGCGACTAACTGAGTAAGCCTCGGGTGCTTGGAATAAAGAGTTTGTACTTCTACGGTCTCTGAGTGACTTTATCCGGATTCGACTTCCACAGAATGGGAGTGGTTTTAAAGGGCTGGGCTGCTGGAAGCACATTACCAGACCTGGAGTGATTGCAACTGGGTCTGACAGAGGAATAACTGGTTCTTCTGGCAACATTCAGTCTCACTCCAACTATTTCCTACCTTCCTTTGTACAGGTATGCAATGTCTAAAGGACCAGTGTTTGAGTAAATGAGACTCACCAAACTTTCCCTTGACTGAATCACTGGATTCTCTGAGTCAGATGGGTTCTCTCCAGTTGATGCTCTCAATCCTCGGGCTGGTTCACTTGTTGCTGTTCCCTCGTCTTCAGTCGTGGTTTGCCTCCAGTTGGGGTTTTTCTTCCAATAAATCTCTCACTGCAGGTCTAACTTTAACATGAAAGAGAATGAAGCACATTAACAATAAAAAGGAGAAACAAACATTTCTGCTTAATGTTACTAAGAAGAAAACTCACTGAAATTTAAACATCGACAGCAAATATACAGAAATGATCCCAGTGAAGGGAGGAGAAGACGGCGACACGATGCAGCGCACGGCCGTTCTGAATGAATATCGTATGTGATAACCAGGGGGGCCATGCACAATCCGGATCTGATGGAGACAGCCGGGAAAAGCACGGAGGAACACCTGGAGCAACATCTGAAATCCCTGCTTCGCTGCTGCTGCTACCGTGCGATCGAGAATCTCCAGAGGGAAGGCCTCAAATTCCTGGCTTTGCCTATTGCCTGTAACCGGGGCCGGGGTCGAAGCACTCGGCAGAGATGGTGCTCGGTGCTCGATGTCGGAGAGCTGGTTGGAGGCTCGGAGTTTTCGGACGGACTCGGAGTCGGACTGTGGTCGGGTGTTTCCAGGATACTGCATCGGCAAGTTGGCGGCGCTGGAGGTTCACCATCTGAGTGAGATGATGCGACTTGCGAGAGACTTTGAGACTTTTACCGTGCCATGGTCTGTTCTTATCAAATTACGATATTGCTTTGCACTGTTGTAACTATATGTTATAATTATGTGGTTTTTGTTAGTTTTTAAGTCGATTTGTCATGTGTTTCCGTGATATGAATCTGGAAAAACATTGTATCATTTCTTAATGCATGCATTACTAAATGACAATAAAAGAGGACTGTGTGTTCTCATAACCTAATCTAATCTTTTATTCTCCCTCATACGTCACAAAAAGAAGGAGGCATCATTCAGTCGTGGTAAGACATAAGACACAGAAACAAAATTAGATGATTCGATCCATCTTGTCTGCCCCACCACTCAACCATGGCTGATTTTTAATCCAACACCATATTCCTGCCTTCGTCCTGTAACCCTGAAGCTACTGGGCAATCATGAATATATTAATGTCTGTCAAAAATATACAAAAATGGCAGCCTCAACCAACCTCTGTGAAAACAAATTCCACAGATCAGACATCTTTTGGCCAAAATATTTTTCTCATCTTAGTTTTAAAGGGAAGCATCTTTATTCTGAGACTGTGCTGTCAGATCACAGACTCTCCGTCTAATGGAAACATCCTCTCCATGTCCACTGTATCCAGGCTCTTCAGCATTCAGTAGGTTTACTTGACCATACATCCCTCCACCACCCCAGCCGTCCCTCTGAACTCCATTGAGCACAGGTCCAGAACCATCAAATGCTCCTCATACATAAAGCTGATCATTCCTGATATTATTCTTGTAAACCTCATTAGCAACAACTGTTCTGAACATATTTCCAGGAATAACAGACAAATTGGTACCAGGATAATTTATACTTTATACTTTTTTACAGGGAAAAGTTGTGCTTCCTCTACCGTTCTACTATCACAGAATGAGCCAGTTCCATTCCCAGGTTAAAACAGGTCCATTTCAGGAAATATAAACCATTCCAGGGTGAATGTAATAAAAAGAAACTGGAATTACCAGAAACGCTCAGCAGGTAAGGAACAGCTGTGGGGAGAGGAACAAACTTTACAATTCAGGTTTATAACGTTTCGTCAGAATGACTTAAAACATTTTCAGATTTTAGTGCAGATCTCCAGCAACTTGAGTTTCTGTTTGATTTCCACTGCCTGACAGACAGATGACAGTGGGGGGTTGGGGGGGATTTCCAAACACAGTTTGAACACTGAACCCCGGGTCTATTTCTACTGGTGCCAACACAGAGCGGCCTCTCCCTGCGAGGATGGAATGGGGACCCATCCTCTCCTCAGATTAATAGTCACTGCTTCCACAGGAACTCCGGAGACAAACATCTGATCCCAGAACAGAAATACTCACTCAACACCTCATAAATCTGGGCAGCTTGATCCCCGGGTCCATTTCACATGGAATGAAAACTGTGATATCCCAGGACCCAACCTCAAAGAGTCACACAGCTGAATCTGCCGCTCACCAACCCTGAGAGTCTCACACATCGTCCCCATGTCTCAGACTGGATACTGCAATCCGGGATTTCCCCACAACCAATGTCCAGCTGCTCGAAATTTCTGCTTCATTGCAGAAGGACGACCATCCAGCCCCATCTGCAGAAGCACTAACCAATGTCAAAACCAAAACAGTGACAGTACCATATGCCTGGAATGTAGATCACAGGATTATAGCCCAAGCACCAACTCTCCCAGTACTCTTTGCTGCCAGGAAAATGCTGCAGTGTGTCATCCAGTCGCAGTTCAAAATCCAGCACCTCCAGACCAATGCACAACAGAACTGGTACCTGATGACCCTCTGGCATTCCAGTTAACAAAAACTGATTCTGGAAATAACTCAGCGAGGCCAAAGGTGCAAAAGAACGCTTCACAATGAAGACAAAGGTTAGAAGAAAGATTGCTGATATATAACATGGAGGTGGTGGGATACAGGGTGGACCGAGGTTGACCCAGATGGTTGATGTATATCACTGAAGCAGGGCAGTGGGGTGGGGTTAGGAGACTGGACCGAGGTTGAACAAGATGGGCAGGGATGAGCAGATGGAACCAGGAGGGAGAAGGGATCAAAGACAATCACTGATGATCCTCCAGCAATACACAGATACTGTATTAATAGTACATACTACTGTATAAAAGATCCTAAAATGACAAAGTTAGAACAAACAGCAAGAACATTCCCATATATACTTTAACCCTCACCAAATTTTTAATCAACACATCACAGAAAGTTTCCAATCCGGACACTTCATGTAGTAACCACTCGGCCCGTGACTGCGAGGAAATGCAGAGACCTTTGGATACAGATCAGCACATCACAGAAACCATTCTCCCCCCTAGATTTCCCAGTCCCTTGGTAAAGCAGGCAGTGAAATCAAAGATCCCCACAACCTGGGACGTTCTCCTTTTTCACACACACCAGTCAGGGAGAAGACAACAGACATAAAGCTCAGGGACAAATGCGAGGAGCCTCAGGAAGCGAGGCGAGTTGGGGGAAGTTAACAGGACTGAGTGGCCAACATTAGATTTCCCCAACACAATGTGGAGGAAGCATCACCACCCATCCGGGGATTGCCTCACACACCGCGTGATCTTGCGTCACAATGCGGAGGGCGGGGCAGATCTGCAGTAAACGGCCTCACGTGACCTGTTGGCGGGACTTCCATTTCAATTCTGCAGAAATAGACAGCCTGGGCTCCTGGTTTGGATCGTTGAATGCAGATTACATGAAGTCTACACATTTTTTGAGCCCAGATAACTGGGTACTAAATGAGTAATTGCCCTCAGTTCAGGGCTCACGGCCAACATCAGATCTCCCCGCTCGGGATCGTTCTCAATACTCACCGATGGGAAAACTGATATCTTCGGCCCGCAGAGTGATCCCGACCCCCGGCTCCCCGACCCAGGAGGCGAGGACCCTTTCCCGATCCCGCAGATGATCCACTTCAGCACTGAGCGGAAAGGAAAACACCGCCCACCTGGAGACTGTGAGCATGCGCGAAGTGACTGTTACTCCGGCACCTCTGTAAAAATTAAAGTCAAAATTAACAAGCGGGGAATTTAACAGCGACCGCATATTAAATAGAGGGAACTTTATGAAAGCACGGTTTGGGGAGAGGGGTGTTGGCTGTTGGGGAAAATACCTCCAATAACATTAGGATATTTGATCATGTTTTGTGAAATCCTGGAGCTGTGACTGTTTATTATTTAGGTATTTGTGAAATTCCTCCTCGCTCGACCTCTTGTCCCAGGAAGCTGGGAAATACCTGTATACAAGTGTGAGCATTTTTCCGCTCTTTCCAATGGGTGCCATTGGATTCCAGGTTGGAGCTATATTAAGCAAGGAATGAACTTCGAATCCTAACTTTAAAAGTCAAAAATAATGATAGAAAAATTGACTGCTCGCTTATCTTCGGCCTGATTTTGATGAAATATTCAAGGTAATCATCCAAAATCCTCTTCTACACAGGGATAATTTTTTTTTTCACAAGCCAAATGGAAAAAAAACATTTCTAGGCTATAAGCTAGTTTTACGTCATTTCGACTATCATTAATAGCGGATCAACCCCTTGGCCGAGCTCCACCAACTGCAGTTGATTGGAAAGGGGCTGTTTTTTTCTTCGTGTTGATAGGAAAAAGAATAATTTAGTGAGGCAATGAACGAGACTAAACGCATTTCCAAACCTCCCAAATGGTTGCTCTCCTCCTGTTAACATTTTTCACTTCCAAACTATGATATGTTCTATTCGTACAGATTCGATAATACTTTATATAAAGATTCAAGCTTCTTTAACTTTTTATATATTTAAAGTCTAAACAGAAGCTGTATTGGTCTAGCCATGTAACACCCGACATGTGCGGATATTGTCAGTATCGACACTCACAGATACACTTCCTGTCCAAGCATTTCTGCGAGAGAAATAGTACAAGGCAGAGATGCCAACCTGCCGCTTTCGATACTAATATTGAGCAATATTCGTGGCTTTAGCAACAGTTCATTAGACGTTCTTTTTTCATACTTCATTACTTGGTTCCAATGTAGGTATCTAAAAGTGTAAAAAGCATATTTGCTTTGTTTCTGTTATTTTTATACCTGCTTAGGAACACTGCCAAGCGCTGTGGGCCCTGCTGTCTGCTCTGACTCAGTCGTATTAGTCAGGCTACATCTGTGGTGGTCCGTGGATTACTCGCTAATACAAAGTAAATTTTTCTTACTAACAACCCTGTGGCTTCTAAACAAACAACATTACTTTATTTGCCTGATAATGGTATTTTATGATAATTAGTGAGTACAACTGTGCAATACTTTGTCATATTATTAAATTAAATATTATATGTCATATTGTACCAGTTATACACTGAAATGTCCTGATAGGCTATAAGTTTGTTAATGTCTTAACTATCACTATACTTCTGTGGAGCTCTGGAATTCATATATTTCTTTCATCTTGGTTTAGTGCTTGACATTATAAGAAGCCCTATTCATATGCATATATATGTGTGTGTGTGTGTGTGTGTGTGTGTGTGTGTGTGTGTGAGAGAGAGAGAGAGACAGACAGAGAGAGACAGACAGAGACACATTATATAATGTCACACCCAGTTTGTGTACCTGCTCATTACATGAATGGGACAAGGAAGTTACCCAGTACATGAAATGAACAAGTACACACATTGAGTGTGACATCGAGGGGTGATTGATAGGTTCGTGGCCTAAGGTGGAAGGAGTCAGTTTTACAAAACCTGTCAATTTTCAATTATCTGAAACAAAAATACACAAAAGTTATTAACTTCAAACTTTCTGCATGATCACTCACAGAGTGGAACTACACGTACATGTAACGAGAGCTGTAAACTTCAGGCCTTCTAACTTAGGCCACGAACTTATCAACCACCCCTCGTACAGCTCCAGCACCTAAAAGATTGTCACTGCACCCCTGCTCCAGCCGTCAGACAGAGCCCGGGCCCGGGACTTTCCTGATCCACCGGCCCCGATTCACACAAACCCGAGATTTGTTTCCACTCACCGCCGTCCGAACCGGAGACCCGCCAACGGCAGCTGCATTCGGCACTGCGCATGCGTTCAGCAGGGGGTTCGCGGCAGCGCCACCAGTGCCCGGAGGTCCATGCAGCGCCACCAGTGGCCGGAGGTCCGTGCAGCGCCACCGGTGGCCGGAGGTCCGTGCAGCGCCACCGGTGGCCGGAGGTCCGTGCAGCGCCACCGGTGGCCGGAGGTCCGTGCAGCGCCACCGGTGGCCGGAGGTCCATGCAGCGCCACCGGTGGCCGGAGGTCCATGCAGCGCCGCCAGTGCCCGGAGGTGCATGCAGCGCCGCCAGTAGCCAGAGGCCGGAGCGACAACGGAGAGGTAAATCACAAACACGACAAAGTCTGCAGACGCTGGAAATCCAGAGCAACACAAACAAAATGCTGGCGGAACTCAGCAGGCCGGGCAGCATCTATCGAAAAGAGTCAACAGTCGACGTTTCCAGTTGAACCCACCTTCAGGACTGAAATGCAATGGGGGAAATATCTGAATAAGATCGGGGCTGGCGAGGAAATGGCTCGCTGGAAGGTGATAGGTGAAGTCAGGTAGGCGGGAAAGCTGAAGAGCTGAAGAAAATAGAATCTGATAGGAGAGGAGAGTGGAGAATAGGAGAAAGGGATGGAGCAGTGCACCCAGAGAGAAGTGATCAACAGGTGAGAGGATGTGAAAAGTCATAGAGGAAGAGAGGGAGTGAGAGGGAGGTGTGAGGGGGAGATTTGTTCACCAGAAGGAGAAATCGATATTCATGCCATCAGGTTGGGGAGGGGGTACTCAGACGGAATATAAGGTGCTGATCCTGGACCCTGAGGGTGGCACAAGAGGAGGCGATGGGTTGACACGTCGGAACGGGAATGGGAATCGGAATGAAAATGTTTGGACACCGGGAAGTCCCACTTGGAGCAGATAGTTCAAACGTTAATTTATTATCAAGCAGGTATCCGTAAACAACTCGAGATTCTTTTCTTCTCCAAAGAGCCACGAAACAAAGAAAGAACACGAAAGTCGATCAGAGAGAAAAAACAAACTCCCACCCCACCCCCCGCATCGAAAAGAACGGCATCCCGATCATCAACCCCCAAAACCCACCCCTCCAGCATAAAAGGGAACAATAACATCGACCCCCCAATAAAAACAACCCTACCCCGCACAACTGCGGAGGATCTGGTGTCACCGGTGTCGAGGCGGCCGCATCGGGAGCAGCGGACACAACGGGCGACCCCGGAAGATTCACAGGTGAAGTGTCGCCTCACCTGGAAGGATGTTTGGACAACGGAGAGAGTTCGGCCGTCCGGCCCTTTCACTGTGACACCCCGAACTCCACATCAAATCCGTCCACACGAATCTGGGTGAACTTTAATGACCAATAAATATAATTCCTCTCAGCGATCAGCTGTCTGAGTGATCCCCTGACTCTGAGAGGAAGGGGTGTCTCTGGTCCACATTGTCAGGGTGTTGAGTTTACCAGGAGACAGAGACTGCAGGGACGGGAGGTTTTCTGTTGACTAATACACTGTGTGTGGACCCCGCTGGCAATTCTGGTGTTGTGACCCGAATGGAGACAAACACCACGCTGCCCACTCCACCGACAACACGGCACAGCCGGACACATAACAGGGGACTTTACATCTCACAACACTGGATTCAGTGATGAAACCCGGGATTAATGTTGTTGTCCCACTGAAATCATCAGAAACGTCCATTCAGGTGTTTTTAAATACGAGCGCTCCCCCACAGGTGACGTCACACAGGCGCACGCACGCACCTGACGTCACACATGGGCTCCCCAGACCGGGATCTGCCCTCACGTGCGCGGAGAGCTCGAGCTTTGTCGGTTTAACGACTGGCCTACGAAACGCGTGACCAGCCCCTCCCCGCACCGATGTCAACAGAGGAGTCAGGAGCTGCGCTATTCCCATTGGTGCGAGGCGATGTCAATCACTGGTTACAACCAATAGCAGAGGCGGACCAGCCGAGAGGGCGTTACCCCGCCCCGGCGTCGCTCTCTCCGTCAAAGCGGAACAAATCCCAAAGTAAATGTCCGCTTTCTGATTTATTTCCATTTCCCTCCGAGGGAACAAAATCTTTTACATCAGCTGCTGAGAAAATCACCTTTGTTCTACCCCCATGTGAGATGAAGAGAGGTGAGTTACACCCAAGGTGCGGGACACGGGAAACTGGGTGAGAGTCGGGAAGGGGAATGAGGTGAAATGGCCATCGCAGAGTAATCTTGTGTCCGTCCCACACAACAACAGGTGGGTCCACTTTAGAAACTGTTGGGGGGATCACTGACAGAGGAAAGTCAAAGGGGTGAGAGGGGATTCGTTAGTGAGGGGAACAGAACAAGAGGGGACTAATATCCCAGTGGTGAGGCTCGCTAGTGCTAGTGTGGGGAGAGGGTGATGTGGTTAAAATAAGTTGTAGGGGGAATGGGAGCCAGACTGACAGAACAGATAGTGGGGAGGGTGAATTGAATTGAATTGACTTTATTACATACATCCTTCATATACATGAGGAGTAGAAATCTTTACGTTATGTCTCCATCTAAATGTGCAATGTGTAATTTATAGTCATTTATAACAAATAGTTTGTACACAGGACAGTTAATATAACATAGAAATGCAATTGTATCAGCATGAATTAATCAGTCTGATGGCCTGGTGGAAGATGATGTCCCGGAGCCTGTTGGTCCTTTTGCTGTGGTACCGTTTCCTGGATGGTAGCAGCAGGAACAGTTTGTGGTTGTGGTGATTTGGGTCCCCAATATCCTTTGGGCCCTTTTTACACACCTGTCTCTGTAAATGTCCTGAATAGTGGGAAGTTCACATCTACAGATGAGCTGGGCTGTCCGCACCACTCTCTGCAGGTTCCTGCGATTAAGGGAAGTACAGTTCCCATACCAGGCAGTGATGCAGCCAGTCAGGATGCTCTCAGTTGTGTCCCTGTAGAAAGTTCTTAGGATTTGGGGCTCCATCCCAAACTTCTTCAACCGTCTGAGGTGAAAGAGGTGCTGCTGTGCTGTTTTCACAACACAGCCGGTATGTACAGACCATGTGAGATCCTCGGTGATGTTTATGCTGAGGAACTTAAAGCTGTTCACCCTCTCAACCCCAGATCCATTGATGTCAACAGGGGTTAGCCTGTCTCCATTCCTCCTGTCGTCCACAATCAGCTCCTTTGTTTTTGTGACAATGAGGGAGAGTTTGTTTTCTTGACACCAGTCAGATGTTGTTCAGACCTCAGATACAGCCAGCAATCAAATGGTTGAGCATGGAGCGATGAATGTGCTGAGCTGTGTATATCACAATGCAAGAAGCATCGTAGGAAAGCCAGATGAGCTCAGGACAGGGAATTATGATATTGTAGCCATTATTGAGACTTGTTTGCACCCAACAGTCTGGGGGATTTAGAGGAACAAATTTATAGAGAGATCGCAGACCATGTCAAGAAACAAAGGTTGATTCAGTGAGTGATTTTAACTTTCCATATATTGACTGGGACTCCCATACTGTAAAAGGACTAGATGGGGTAGAGTTTGACAAATGTGCCCTTAATCAGTACATAGAATTCCTCATGTTTAAGTGTGCAATAAGCTGTTAGGAAATGATCCAGGGCTGGTGACAAAAATTAGTGACCATAATGCCATCAGATACGAAGTAAATATGGAAAAAGAGAGATCTGGACCACGGGTTGAGATTATAAATCGGAGAAATGTCAATTTTAATGGTTTCAGAAAGGATCTGACAAGTGTGGTTTGGGACAGGCGTTTTCTGGCAAAGGAGTACTTGGTAAGTGGGGGGCCTTCAGAAGTGAAATTTTGATGGTGCAGAGATTGTACGTGCCTGCCAAAATAGAAGTTGAAAGGTAACTGGTGCAGGGAACCTTGGTTTTCAAGAGATACTGAGGCCCCAGGTATTTTGGTCCTCTAAATACCTCAGACTGTTGGGTGCAACCAAGACTGTTAAATGACTACAATATCATAATTCCACCCCCGAGGACATCCAACTTCTTTTTAGTCGTTTTTTTGTTGTTTTCTAAAAGATTCCCAATAGTTTTTGCTCTTTTGTTTGCCCTCTCTTTGGACTTTATATTGGCTTTGGCTTCTCATTTCATCCACAGTTGTGTCCTCCTGCCTTTACAATGCTTCCTCTTCTTTGGGATGTGTCGATCACTCAGCTCCCGAATTGCTCCCAGAAACTCCAGCCACTGCTGCTCCGTTGTCACTCCTACCTATTCCCTTCCAAACAAGTTTGGCCATGTTCTCTGTCATAGAAACATGGAGAAGTTCAGTACGGAAACAGGATATTTGGCCCATCTGGTCAACGCTGAAAGAAACATTTAATCTGTCTAATGAAACTACCAGCACCAGGACCATCGCCCTCTGTACCTCTACCATCCAGGCTCCCATCCAAACTTCTTTTAAATGGTGAAACTGAGCTGATATTCACCACTTGTGCATTCCATACTCTCATGACCATTTCAGTAAAGAGCTTTTCCAAATGTTTCCGATAAATTTTATCCTTCCCAAATTACCTATGACCTCTGGTTGTTATCCCACCCAACCTCAGTGGAAAAAGCTGCTCTCATTTACTCTATCTATACCCTCAAAATTTTGTATACTTCTACCAAATCCTCAAAGCAATGTATAATTTCTTGTTTATGTTTGGAGCCTTTTTTGGTGTATAAGATGATGAGGGCATTGATCGTGTAGATAGCCAGAGGTTTATTCCCAGAGCTGAAATGGCTAACACGAGGGGGCATAGTTTTAAGGGGCTTGGAAATAGATACCGAGGGGATGTCAGGGGTAAGTTTTTTACACAGAGAGTGGTGGGCGCGTGGAATGCACTGCCGGCTATTTGTGTGAGAGTGTTTCAGTTACTGTGGGGCCAGGAACCCATGCAGCTCAGTGGGAACAGGGAATAATACCAATGGAGAGAGTCAAACTGAGCCAGGTCACAGATTGGAGATGGCAGAAATACCCCATTCTTAGAGAGATAGGAAGAGCATCAGAGAATTTGATGGTCATTCCAGATACCAGCACTGTGCCCTGTTAGAAGATGATTTCTCTCTCCAACTTGTGTTGAACTTCACTGTAACAGTGTGATGCCAGATCACACCTTGACAACTCAAGTGACCTCATCTGAAAAGCTGTCCAACACCGTTTGATAGATTTTGTAAATCTTTTTTTTTTACAGGTTAAAAATGACAAAGAATTTGTCTACTGGAATCTCGAACACAACACGCCAGTTTTGCTGTCTCTGTCCAGATATTTAAGAAGTGGAGGAAGGGATTCACTCGATCATCCTTCCTGCTCAGACTGTGGGGAGGGATTCACTCGATCATCAGACCGACTGGCATTCCCGTCATTTCACACAGGGAGGAACCCATTCATCTGCTCAGACAGTGGGAATGGATTCAGTCGGTCTTCTGAACTGAAGGTACATTAGCAAGTTCACACTGGACAAGGCCATTCACCCGTTGTATGTGTGAGAAGGGATTCAGTCGGTCTTTCCACCTGTGGACACACCAGTCAGTTCACCCTGGGCAGAGGCTGGTCATCTGCTGAATTTGTGGGGAAGAATTCACTCGATCATCTGACCTAATGGCTCACCAGTCAGTTCATACTGGGGAGTGGCCATTCATCTGCTTGGACTGTGGGAAGGGATTCACTTGGTCATCCCAACTGAAGGTACATCAGCGAGTTCACACTGGGGAGAGGCCGTTCCTCTGCTCGGACTGTGGGAAGGGATTCACTTGCTCATCTAAACTCAAGTTACATCAACGAGTTCACACTGGGGAGAGGCCATTCACCTGCTCAGACTGTGGGAAGAGATTCACTCAGTCAGCCCACCTACTGTTACACAAGTCAGTTCACACTGGGGAGAGGCCGTTCCTCAGCTCAGACTGTGGGAAGGGATTCACTCGGTCATCCACCCTAATGGCACACCAGCGAATTCACACCGGGGACCGGCCCTTCATCTGCTCGGATTGTGGGAAGGGATTCACTTTGTCATCTCAGTTACTGAGACACCAGTCAGTTCACACCGGGGAGTGGCCATTCACCTGCTCAGTCTGTGGGAAGGGATTCACTTGCTCATCCCAACTGAAGGTACATCAGCGAGTTCACACTGGGGAGAGGCCGTTCACCTGTTCAGTGTGTGGTAAGGGATTCACTCAGTCATCTCAGCTGCAGAGACACCAGCGAGTTCACACAGGGGAGAGGCCGTTTACCTGCTCAGACTGTGGGAAGGGATTCACTCAGTCATCCCAACTGAAGGTACACCAGCGAGTTCACACTGGGTAGAGGCCAATCAGCTGCTCAGACTTTGGGAAGAGATTTTCTCAGCCAAATCAACCAAATTTGCATCATTGAGTTCACACTGGGGAGAGGCCGTTCACCTGCTGTGAATGTGGGAAAGGATTCATTCAGTTATCTATTCTTATGACACACTACCAGGTTCACACTGGGGAGTTGCTGTTCACCTGCTGTGAATGTGGGAAAGGATTCATTCAGTTATCTATCCTTATGACACACTACCAGGTTCACACTGGGGAGTTGCTGTTCACCTGCTGTGAATGTGGAAGCGATTCACTCAGTCATCTTGCCGAATGTAACTATCGCTTCAGCTAGCAGCTTAATATCGGGGGTGATAGCCCCCCAGCCCAGCCAAGCTTAAGAAATCTTGTTTGGGTGGATGCTGCGCGATGTCTCCCCTGTTACAGATCAGTACCCTGAAATAACAAACAATACACAATATGTGATTAAACGATTGAGCTTTATAATTCTGACTTTGACTATAGGGTTAGTAAAGAAAACAAAAAAAAAAGAGCCCACTCTCTCCATTTGTGTCTTCTCATCTCTCCCCAGCAAAAGACCACGAAAATCTCCGTTCCAGACTCACAAGAGAGAACATTTCTGTCATTGGATAGCCCGGCATTCAAAACCCTGTTATCTCCAGTCATAACCTAAACATTTCTGCTACAGAGAAACCGTGATGTTACTATTGTGTCCACTCTTTTTCTGAAAGTTTATTTAAGTAATCTTGTAAATTGTCCGGCAGCCTTTTTGTTTTTCTGTTTTCGATTTGTTTTGTCCGTGCTCTTTATCTTCAATATATTTTGTCTTTGTAAAATTGAAAATTGTAAATAAAGTAATTTTAAAAAAGAACGCATTACCTCAGCAGTGAAACATTGCAGAGAGGCCATTACATTAGCAGTGAAACCTTACAGCATTTTACACTTGTGACACACTACCGGGTTCACACTGGGGAGAAAGTTTCAATAAGCTGCATGCTGGATATTTGTGCATCACCGTTGCTGAATGCTATTTCAACAGTGACTGTCAGTGCTGAACTCTGCAATTATTGCTGCTGCTCATCACACCCAGTTCTGCACCCTGGTCACTGGGCATGGGACGAGTTTCTTCTGCTGCACATTCACCTTTAATGGGACTGGAGTTTAATATTCTGGATCTGAGACAAATAAATCAGTTCTATTTTAAACTCTGTCTCTGGTACTTAGTAAATTTATAACACAACTAGTATACAGGAGAGAGTCAACTCAGGCTGGCTGCACCCTGCCAGTGATTCAGTTCCACAACAGTCCTTTTAAATCCTCCCCTGTTCCCCTTTTGCTCTCCCCGTGGTGATGGGTTCCAAACAGTCACCAGTCTGTGGGTGAAGAGGTTTCCCTTGAATTTTCTGCAGACTGAAGAAGTCGAGCCGACTGCAGTTCTGTCTCAGATGTTCTTCGCTCCTCTAATCTCTGGGCTGAGGAAGAATGACATTGGTAGTTAACCTCCTTGTTCATGGCTCATTTCCACATGTGGGTCATTTTCCCTGCTTCTAAAGGGTTGTTAGAAAACACCACTGTCCTCTAAAGACTGAAAGCAGAATGGGAAACCATTAGTTGGATGTTCAACGGAGCAGGGTCAGAAACCAATGTTTTAATACGTTGGAGCTCACACCTCCAGTTCCATCCACAATGACCCTCCGAGCCCTCGGCCACCGTCCGAACCGCCACCCTGGAACCGCTGTCCGCTCCTCACACGTCCGTCCTCCTCGCTCGCCTCCCGAAAAAGACTGCAAACTCCCGCTGAGCTCACACATACAAGACAGCATAACAATTCTCCATTGATTAGTTCCACCCGTATCGGCAGGAGGAGGAGAAGATGGCGGCACGACACAACGCGCAGCGGCCACTCCGGTGGATGATATCTGTAATCTGTCAAGTAGGGTGCCGTGCACAATCCTGATTTGATGGAGACAGACGTAAGAGCTTGAAGGAACATCTGGAGAAACTTCTGGAATGCCTTCTGGAGAAACTTCTGGAATGCCTTCTTCACTGCTGCTGCTACCACGTGGTCCAGAATCTCCGGAGGAGAAGGCCCCGAGTCCTCGGCTTTGCTTGTTGTTCGGTGGCCGGGGCGGGGTGAAGCGCTCGGCAGAGGATGGTGCTCGGGAGGCTGTATCGGAGGGGCTGGTCGGAGACTCGAAGCTTTCGGACAGACTCCGAGTCTGCTGTGGTCAGGTGCTTCCAATGCATCGGCAGTTGTCGGCAACTGGAGGTTTATGGCAGGGAGAATTTTTCCCTTTTGCCGCCTGCTATCGGGACTATTGGGAGTCGATAGGAACTTTGAGACTTTTTATTTACCGTGCCCATGGTCTGCTCTTTATCAAAATATGGTATTGCTTTACACTGCTTTAACTATATGTTATAATTATGAGGTCTTGTCAGTGTTAGGCTTTAGTTCGTCCTGTTTTTTTTGTGATATCACTCTGGAGGAACATTGTATCATTTCTAAATGACAATGAAGGAGGACTGAGTATCCTCATAATCTAAATAATCTAACCCAAACAGTTCAGGTACAGAAACCCATGACAGCATTAAGTGACATTACAGAGAAGCCATTTTGTTAGCCTCAACAGCTAACACCACAGTTAATGGTACTGAGAGCCTACATTCTCCACACCCCCCCACAGAATTTAGTCATGTCCTCATGACGCTCAGATAATTTGCCAACCCTTCCTGCAAAACACAGAGCCCAACCCAAGTGCAGAAAGCAGTGACATAACTCCCCAAAACAGTGGAGATCACACCTTGTTCCCTGGGCGCTATCAAGGCCGACCTATGTGTGGGGTCCGTACTTCTCTGAGACCTGCGCACTCCCTCCTCTAACTCCTCCACCTTGGACATTACAGGAGACTCATGGAAACGATGAGGTGAACCCTCCTGCGAGCGGTCACCCAAACCCCTCTGCACCTCGGAACCCTCTATCTCTCACTCGGGCCCCACATCATCCTCTCCAACGCCCTGTGGTTCCCCTGACGGCCCATCACTAGCCCCCCTTACCCTGTCTGACCCAGTGGGGGAAGGGCCAGGAGCCTCCCCCTCCATCACGGGGGCCTCAGCGAACAGCCACATGCACCAGTCGTCCGAGTCATCATCCTCCTCTGAGTCAGTGTCCGTCACAGGAGCTGGGACCAGGCCCGTTTCTCCCGGTGTGGGCTCTTCCTCCATCCCACGTGGAGGCAGAGTCCTGGTACTGGGTGCAGCCAGCACCTCGGGCTCCCGCTCCACCTGTACATCTCACCTTGGGGGCGACAGATGATTCCGATGGAGAATCTTGACCGGCCCCTTCCCATCCTCGAGCCGCACTTGGAAAACGGTAAGTTGGGCAACTGACTCTCCATCAGATAGGGCATGCCCGACCAGCGATCAGCCAATCTGTGCTTCCCAGGAAATCCCAAATTCCTTACGAGGACTCGGTCTGCCGGCAGGAGTTGGGAGAACTTCACTGTCTGGTCGCACCTCTTCTTATTTCCCCGATTCTTCTTGGCAGCTGCCTCCCCAGCCAACTCACAAGCCCTTTGCAGCTCCTTCTTCATATCAGACACATACTTCAAGTAAGGCTTCGGTGAAACTTCACCCGCGGCAGTCCCGAAACAGAGGTCAATGGTACTGAGAGCCCTACCTTTGTATCCCAAAGGTGAATGTCGAGAGAAGGCAATTACATTGTTTTCCTCGATGATAAACAGGATAAAAATAGCTGCAGGTTTTATCTCCGTCATTCCCAGATCCACACACGCAGTATCTCCTACAGTGATCTTCACGGAATATCCTTTTGACACGAGTGGTTACCACAATACCACGCCTGAATTCAGCTACAGGTCATCCCAAAGTGGTGACCGCAGGACACTCAACCAGAATCCACGTATGGATTATCACCAAAAGATAGCTTATCACAGGGGTAGCGTGTTCAGGGGGAACTACCACACAGGCAAAGGTAACATACACAGGTAGATTCCACAGGGTTGCCCCAATCACACAACGTGAAAGCCACTTGTCCAGTTCCGCGACATACGAAGTAACTCCAGCAGTGATTTGCCACAGGGGTACCGTCTTCCAGTGGGCTACCACGCCCAGGCAAGGGTGAAACAGAAGTGGTATTCACAAACGTATTCCCCAACCAGAAAGACCCACTCCAGTGGATCAAACTATGTGACAATCACACATTCCTATTCGCTGGAATCAATAACCAAACCCACCCTTGTGAGCTGTTGGGAGAGTCCAAACAGTGACCCCTTGTCACTTAGTTCTTTCTTTCAAACCTTCCTCTCCCGTTCTCGGCAACGGCTTCCACCAGCTGCCACTGTGTGTCTGCTTGTGAGAGTCACTTATCAATACCCTGGATCGATACTCAACCCAAATTTCAAACAAATCATTTGTTCCATTCCCCAAGACCTTTCGTTCCGTATGTTCCCATGACAACATCCGCAGATGGTCTCTCCTGGTGAAAATAACACTCCACTTTGTTTTTGAGAAGTCTCCAAGCCCTGTCTCTCATAACCACGAACTTGAGAAAACAACCCTGTTGTTTATTTTCAAATTCCAAAAACACAATTTAACAGACTAACATGCACTTTCTCATCAAACCACTGTTCCCTCAGCAAGGTCAAAGGTCCTGAAACCAATCCAGACTTCACAAAAGGACTGAATTCCTTTCCAACCAAATCAGACATTTCAGGTTTTAACTGAGCTTCAACACAATGCTCAGCATCCTGCGGATTTACAGATGCTTCAACAACCTGAACCCAGGCAACTGGGACTGCCTCCTCTTCCAGGCTTTCATCACTAGTCCCAGCTTCCACTTCTATTTTACCCTGGTCATCCCAGCTACTCTCTTGGAAGCTCTCATCCAAGGTAACCTTCACCTTGTGGGTCAAAACAAGCTCATCTGCTAATCTAGCAGACTCCTGCAAAGTGGCAACATCCTTATCATCCAGGTACGTCTTCATTTCATCAGGGACACAACTTTTGAATTCTTCGATCAAAACCAACTCTTTCAAGTTGCTAATATCTCCATTTACCCCATCTGGGGTACACCAACGATTGAAGTACACAGACTTCTCACTAGCAAATTCCACATACGTTTGGTTCTTCTGCAGCTCTACAGAGCCCTGGTGAGACCACACCTGGAGTACTGTGTGCAGTTTTGGTCTCCAATTCTGAATGAAGGACATTCTTGCTATTGAGGGAGTGCAGAGTAGGTTCACAAGATTAATTCCCGGGATGGCGGGACTGTCATATGTTGAAAGATTGGAGCGACTGGGCTTGTATACTCTGGAATTTAGAAGTCTGAGAGGGGATCTGATTGAAACATATAAGATTATTAAGGGATTGGACACGCTGGCGGCAGGAAGCATGTTCCCACTGATGGGTGAGTACAGAACCAGAGGCCACAGTTTAAGAATAAGGGGTAGGTCATTTAGAACGGAGTTGAGGAAAAACTTTTTCACCCAGAGAGTGGTGGATATATGGAATGCTCTGCCCCAGAAGGCTGTGGAGGCCAAGTCTCTGGATGCTTTCAAGAAAGAGATGGATAGAGCTCTTAAAGATAGAGGAATCAAAGGTTATGGGGATAAGGCAGGAACTGGATACTGATTGTGGATGATCAGCCATGATCACAGTGAATGGCAGTGCTGGCTCGAAGGGCCGAATGGCCTACTCCTGCACCTATTGTCTATTGTCCTGTGGAATTCATATATTTCTTTCATCTTGATTTAGTGCTTGACATTGTAAGAAGCCCTATTCATTTATATATGTCACACCCAATTTGTGTACCTGCTCATTACATGAATGGGACAAGGAAGTTACCCAGTACATGAAATGAGCAGGTACACACATTGGGTGTGACATACCAGGGGTGATTGATAGGTTCGTGGCTTAAGGTGGAAGGAGTCAATTTTAGAAAACCTGTCAATTTTCAATTATCTGAAACAGAAATACACAAAAGTTATTAACTTCAAACTTTCTGCATGATCACTCACAGAGTGGAACTACACGTACTTGTAACGAGAGCTGTAAACTTCAGGCCTTCTAACTTAGGCCAGAAACTTATCAATCACCCTTCGTACAGCTCCAGCACCTAAAAGATTGTCACTGCACCCCTGCTCCAGCCGTCAGACAGAGCCCGGGCCCGGGACTTTCCCGATCCACCGGCCCCGATTCACACAAACCCGAAATTTGTTTCCACTCACCGCCGCCCGAACAGGAGACCCGCCAACGGCACCTGCATTCGGCACCGCGCATGCGTTTAGCAGGAGGTTCGCCGCAGCGCCACCAGTGGCCGGAGGACCATGCAGCGCCACCAGTTGCCGGGGAACCATGCAGCGCCACCAGTGGCCGGAGGTCCGTACAGCGCCACCAGTGGCCGGAGGACCATGCAGCGCCACCAGTGGCCGGAGGCCGGAGCAACAACGGAGAGGTAAATCACAAACACGCCAAAGTCTGCAGATCAAAGTTGCTGGTGAACGCAGCAGGCCAGGCAGCATCTCTAGGAAGAGGTACAGTCGACGTTCCAGGCCGGGACCCTTCGTCAGGACTCTTCCTAGAGATGCTGCCTGGCCTGCTGCGTTCACCAGCAACTTCGATGTGTGTTGCTTGAATTTCCAACATCTGCAGAATTCCTCGTGTTTAAAGTCTGCAGACGCTGGAAATCCAAAGCAACACAAACTAAATGCTGACGGAACTCAGCAGGCCGGGCAGCATCTATCGAAAAGAGTCAACAGTCGACGTTTCCGGTTGAACCCACCTTCAGGACTGAGATGAAATGGGGGAAATATTTGAATAAAATCGGGGCGGGCGAGGTAATGTCTCGCTGGAAGGTGATAGGTGAAGTCAGGTAGGTGGGAAAGGTCAAGAGCTGAAGAAAATAGAATCTAATAGGAGAGGAGAGTGGAGAATAGGAGAAAGGGATGGAGCAGTGGACCCAGAGAGAAGAGATAAGCAGGTGAGAGGATGTGAAAAGTCAGAGAGGAAGAGAGGGAGTGGGAGGGAGGGGTGAAGGGGAGATTTGTTCACCAGAGGGAGAAATCGATATTCATGCCATCAGGATGGGGAGGGGGTACTCAGACGGAATACAAGGTGCTGATCCTGGACCCTGAGGGTGGCCTCATCTTGGCACAAGAGGAGGCGATGGGTTGACACGTCGGAATGGGAATGAAAATGTTTGGACACCAGAATTACTGCTCAGAGCGGATAGTTCAAAGGTTAATTTACTATCAAGGCAGGTATTTATGAACTACTGAGTTTTTGTTCTCCTCCAGAGAGCCACGAAACAAAGAAAGAACATGGAAGTCGTTCAGAGAGAAAAATCAAACTCCCACCCCCCGCATAAAAACAAACGGCATCCCGATCATCAACCCCCAAAACCCACCCCTCCCGCACAAAAGGGAACAATAACATCGACCCCCCCCCAATAAAAACAGCCCTACCCCGCACAACTGCGGAGGATCTGGTGTCACCAGTGTAGAGGCGGCCGCATCGGGAGCAGCGGACACAATGGGCGACCCCGGAAGATTCACAGGTGAAGTGTCGCCTCACCTGGAAGGATGTTTGGACAACGGAGAGAGTTCGGCCGTCCGGCCCTTTCACTGTGACACCCCGAACTCCACATCAAATCCGTCCACACGAATCTGGGTGAACTTTAATGACCAATAAATATAATTCCTCTCAGCGATCAGCTGTCTGAGTGATCCCCTGACTCTGAGAGGAAGGGGTGTCTATGGTCCACATTGTCAGGGTGTTGAGTTTACCAGGAGACAGAGACGGCAGGGACGAGAGGTTTTCTGTTGACTAATACACTGTGTGTGGACCCCGCTGGCAATTCTGGTGTTGTGACCCGAATGGAGACAAACACCACGCTGCCCACTCCACCAACAACACGGCACAGCCGGACACATAACAGGGGACTTTCCATCTCACAACACTGGATTCAGTGATGAAACCCGGGATTAATGTTGTTGTCCCACTGAAATCATCAGAAACGTCCATTCAGGTGTTTTTAAATACCAGCGCTCCCCCACAGGTGACGTCACACAGGTGCACCCACGCGCCTGACGTCACACATGGGCTCCCCACACCGGAATCTGCCCTCACGTGCGCGGTGTGTTACGTCATCCACGCGCTGGTGAGCTCGAGCTTTATCGGTTTAACGGCTGGGCTACTAATCACGTGACCAGCCCCTTCCCCCACCGCCGTCAACAGAGGTTTCATGCGCTTCCGTATTCCCATTGGTGGGAAACGATATCAATCACTGCTTCCAACCAATAGCGAAGGCGGACCAGCCGAGAGGGCGTTACCCCCGCTGACACCGTTTCCCGAACTTTCCGTCACGGCGGGACAACCGTCAAAGTAAATGTCCGCTTTCTGATTTATTTCCATTTCCCTCCGAGGGAAGTTGGGGCGTTTGTGAAGCGTCTCCTGCGGCCGGAGTCTGATGTGTCGCTGAGAGGTAGGAGGAGACCGCTCGGCCCGTCGGTTTGATGCCGGTTCCCCGGGGAGGGAGAGGGGGATTTTATTGAAAGGATGAAGACGGTGAGAGAGGGGGCGGACAGGATGTTTGTCCCGGTGGGGACAGGAGGGGCTCATCTGTGGAAATGTCTGAGCCCACGGTGGTGGCGAGCAGAGGGATTCACCACATTGGGGGGCAAACACCGGCAGACTGTTGCCCTGCAAGCGGGGCCAATGGTCCGGGCAAAGTGGGGACGGGAGCGGTGTTGGGGGGCCCGGGTCTGATTGAATGACAGGACGTGATAGAGGGGCCGAGTGGCCGGCTGCTGTTCCCGGTGTCCGTGTGTTTGGATACGAGGAATAACCAGACCCTTCCCGGGCCCGCAGGATGTCCCGGTCGGTCCCGGAGTGAGGACAGACTCCCCCCACCTCTGAACACATCTCCCTCTCCCTCACCCCGACCCCCTCAATCCGCTCTCCGTCCCTCCCCACCGTCTCTACCCAAACCTTTCACCTCCATATCCCCAAACGGTACCCCTCCTCTTTCCGTCCCTCTCCCCCTCTCCGTCCCTCCCCACCGTCTCTACCCAAACCTTTCACCTCCATATCCCCAAACGGTACCCTCCTCTTTCTGTCCCTCTCCCCCTCTCCGTCCCTCCCCACCGCCTCTACCCAAACCTTTCACCGCCATATCCCCAAACGGTACCCCTCCTCTTTCTGTCCCTCTCCCCCTCTCCGTCCCTCCCCACCGTCTCTACCCAAACCTTTCACCAGCATATCCCCAAAACGGTACCCCTCCTCTTTCTGTCCCTCTCCCCCTCTCCGTCCCTCCCCACCGTCTCTACCCAAACCTTTCACCGCCATATCCCAAACGGTACCCCTCCTCTTTCTGTCCCTCTCCCCCTCACCGTCCCTCCCCACCGTCTCTACCCAAACCTTTCACCGCCATATCCCCAAACGGTACCCCTCCTCTTTCTGTCCCTCTCCCCCTCTCCGTCCCTCCCCACCGTCTCTACCCAAACCTTTCACCGCCATATCCCCAAACGGTACCCCTCCTCTTTCTGCCCCGACCACCTGCCCGTCCCTCCCCACCGTCTCTACCCAAACCTTTCACCGGCATATCCCCAAACGGTACCCTCCTCTTTCTGCCCCTCTCCCCCTCTCCGTCCCTCCCCACCGTCTCTACCCAAACCTTTCACCGCCATATCCCCAAACGGTACCCCTCCTCTTTCTGCCCCTCTCCCCCTCTCCGTCCCTCCCCACCGTCTCTACCCAAACCTTTCACCTCCATATCCCCAAACGGTACCCCTCCTCTTTCTGTCCCTCTCCCCCTCTCCGTCCCTCCCCACCGTCTCTACCCAAACCTTTCACCTCCATATCCCCAAACGGTACCCCTCCTCTTTCTGTCCCTCTCCCCCTCTCCGTCCCTCCCCACCGTCTCTACCCAAACCTTTCACCTCCATAACCCAAACGGTACCCCTCCTCTTTCTGTCCCTCTCCCCCTCTCCGTCCCTCCCCACAGTCTCTACCCAAACCTTTCACCTCCATATCCCCAAACGGTACCCCTCCTCTTTCTGTCCCTCTCCCCCTCTCCGTCCCTACCCACCGTCTCTACCTAAACCTTTCACCTCCATATCCCAAACGGTACCCCTCCTCTTTCTGTCCCTCTCCCCCTCTCCGTCCCTCCCCACCGTCTCTACCCAAACCTTTCACCGCCATATCCCCAAACGGTACCCCTCCTCTTTCTGCCCCTCTCCCCCTCTCCGTCCCTCCCCACCGTCTCTACCCAGACCTTTCACCTCCATATCCCAAACGGTACCCCTCCTCTTTCTGTCCCGACCACCTGCCACCCCCTTCTCCCCCTCTCCGTCCCTCCCCACCGTCTCTACCCAAACCTTTCACCTCCATATCCCCAAATGGTACCCCTCCTCTTTCTGCCCCGACCACCTGCCACCCCCCTCTCCCCCTCTCCGTCCCTCCCCACCGTCTCTACCCAAACCCTTCACCGCCATATCCCCAAACGGTACCCCTCCTCTTTCTGCCCCTCTCCCCCTCTCCGTCCCTCCCCACCGTCTCTACACAAACCTTTCACCTCCATATCCCCAAACGGTACCCCTCCTCTTTCTGTCCCTCTCCCCCTCTCCGTCCCTTCCCACCGTCTCTACCCAAACCTTTCACCGGCATATCCCCAAACGGTACCCTCCTCTTTCTGTCCCTCTCCCCCTCTCCATCCCTCCCCACCGTCTCTACCCAAACCTTTCACCGCCATATCCCCAAACGGTACCCCTCCTCTTTCTGCCCCTCTCCCCCCTCCGTCCCTCCCCACCGTCTCTACCCAAACCTTTCACCTGCATATCCTCAAACGGTACCCCTCCTCTTTCTGCCCCGACCACCTGCCACCCCCCTCTCCGTCCCTCCCCACCGTCTCTACCCAAACCTTTCACCGCCATAAACGGTACCCCTCCTCTTTCTGTCCGGCCTCAGTCCCCCCCTCTCCCCCTCTCCCTCTCTCTCTCTCTGTCTCTCTCTTTCTCTCTCTCTCTCTCTCTTTCTCTCTCTCTCTCTCTCTCCCCCCCCTCTCCCTCTCTCTCTCCCTCTCTCTCTCTCTCTCTCTCCCTCCTCTTCCCCTCCACTGTCTCTCTCTCTCTCTTTGTTTCTCACTATCTCTCTGTCTCTCTCTCTTTTCCCCCTCATTATGTCTCTTTCTCTCTCTCCCTCCCTCTCTCATCCTTCCCTCACAACTGCCTCCCTTCTCTCCCACACTCTCTCTCCCCCTGTCCGTCTCTGACATTTTTCTCGTCCCCCCTCTCACTCTATCTCCTTCCCTCGGCGTCCTTCTCTCCGTCAAAGCTGAACAAGTCCCAAAGTAAATGTCCGCTCTCTGATTTATTTCCATTTCCCTCCGAGGGAACAAAATCTTTTACATCAGCTGTTGAGAAAATCACCTTTGTTCTACCTCCATGTTAGATGAAGAGAGGTGAGTTACTAACAGAGAGAGACAAAAGGTAAAATACCAATTGGGCGCCCGGTCGGTCTCCGCAGTCCCCAGAGTGGTGCAGACAGTAACTCAGTCTGTCTGCTTGGCTCTCCCTGTACTGGGATCCTGTTCATGATGCCAAATGTTAACATTGTATCTGAATAAAACTCAGTCTGTCTGCTTGGCTCTCCCTGTACTTGGATCCTGTTCATAATGCCAAATGTTAACATTATATCTGAATAAAACTCAGTCTGTCTGCTTGGCTCTCCCTGTACTGGGATCCTGTTCATAACGCCAAATGTTAACATTGTATCTGAATAAAACTCAGTCTGTCTGCTTGACTCTCCCTGTACTGGGATCCTGTTCATGATGCCAAATGTTAACATTGTATCTGAATAAAACTTCAGTCCGTCTGCTTGGCTCTCCCGATACTGGGATCCTGTTCATGATGCCAAATGTTAACATTGAATCTGAATAAAACACGGGAGACCAGCTTCTTATCGTCCCCACAGTTGATAGCGCATTCTCCTGCAGGAGTTTGAGACCCAGTTGTCAAAGGGAAGGCACGTAAGCACTGCCACCATCTGACAAGTGGACGGACTTAGTCAGGTTACAGCCGTATATTTACACATAGTAAGCCCCATACATTACTATTGCAAGATGTTATTTGAACTGGTACACCCACCAAGTCTGTTGGTGCAAAACATAATTGCTTAGATAAGAGAGTTCGAAAAATGAAGGTTTAAATTACAGATGGATGTGCTGTCCAGTCCTTACCAGTTATTCCCTTCGCAAGGCCCTGATTAATTACAGACAGATGCTGATTCCTGTCCTTATCGGTGAGTCCTCCTCCCTTTACTCAAACGAGGGTACAATGTATAATGTTATCAGCTAAAGAGGGTGCAATGTGTAATGTTATCAGCTAAAGAGGGTGCAAGGTGTAATGTTATCAGCTCACAGTGTGTCTCTCTGCAAGCTGAAGAGAACTGGTAATGAGCCTGTCTTAGCTAACCTCTGAAGACAGAGTTTACTCCAGTTCAAAAATTCCAATTCAGTCTCAATTATTCTTTTATCCAAAGGTTACAAAGGTTCAAAATGATTTTATAAAATACATCCTCAATTCCTCAGGAGGGTCCAGGGGAAATATTTATGTTCAATATAGAAACTGGTTTTACCTGTATGTATTATGGCGATGCAAAAGTTGCTGGAGAATTTACAAGTGGGAAGAAGTGGAGTGATATTTGGAAATCTGACCTTTTTAAAGCGTAATTTAGCAAGCAAAACATATATGGACAATGTGCAAAAGCTGTGGTGAGAAAATACTTCATAACCTGTTACAGGCCTGCTACATAGGTTGTGTGAGAGTGCAGATGAACTCGATCGAACCCAGAGGAGATGAAAGTTGTTATCAACAGTGCTTTGCCGGCTGTTAAAATAAATACCTCTCCAGGTAAAATTCACTGTGCACATGTTGTCACTGGGTTAAATAAATGCACAATACAAGATTTATGTGCACACTGGTCATTACAAATGAGAGGGGACATTGCTGGGAAGGTGGGGAGACCTCCAGTGTCCTTGATGCCCTCACCTACAAGATGTAACCCTGCACTTTATGGAGTTGGAACTTGAAATGGATGAATTCCGGATCATCCAGGAGCTGGAGGGGGTGATTGATAAGACATTAGGAGAGGTGAGTTACACCCAAGGTGCAGGACACAGGAAACTGGGTGAGAGTCAGGAAGGGGAATGGGTTTAAAAAGCCACCGCAGAGTACTCTTGCTGCTATCCTGCACAACAACAGGTGGGACCACTTTAGAAACTGCTGGGGGGATTACCTGGCAGAGGAAAGTCAAAGGGGTGATAGGAGATTCACTAGTTAGGGGAACAGAACAACAGGGGACTAATATCCTAGTGGTAATGCTTCTAGTGTGGGGTGAGGGGTGATGAGGTTAAAATAAGTTGTAGGGGGAATGGGAGCCAGACTGACAGAACAGATAGTGGGGAGGGTGAATTGAATTGATTTGACTTTATTACATACATCCTTCCTATACATGAAGAGTAGAAATCTTTACGTCACATCTCCATCTAAATGTGCAATGTGTAATTTATAGTCATTTATAATAAATAGTTCGTACATAGGACAGTCAATATAGCATAGAAATGCAATTGTATCAGCATGAATTAATCAGTCTGATGGCCTGGTAGAAGAAGCTGTCCCAGAGCCTGTTGGTCCTTTTGCTGTGGTACCGTTTCCTGGATGGTAGCAGCAGGAACAGTTTGTGGTTGTGGTGAATTGGGTCCCCAATATCCTTTGGGCCCTTTTTACACACCTGTCTCTGTAAATGTCCTGAATAGTGGGAAGTTCACATCTACAGATGAGCTGGGCTGTCCGCACCACTCTCTGCAGGTTCCTGCGATTAAGGGAAGTACAGTTCCCATACCAGGCAGTGATGCAGCCAGTCAGAATGCTCTCAATTGTGTCCCTGTAGAAAGTCCTTTGGATTTGGGGCTCCATCCCAAACCTCCTCAACCATCTGAGGTGAAAGAGGTGCTGCTGTGCTCTTTTTCACAACACAGCCGGTATGTACAGACCATGTGAGATCCTCGGTGATGTTTATGCTGAGGAACTTAAAGCTGTTCACCCTCCCAACCCCAGATCCATTGATGTCAACAGGGGTTAGCCTGTCTCCATTCCTCCGGTAGTCCACAGGCAGCTTCTTTGTTTTTGTGACAATGAGGGAGAGTTTGTTTTCTTGACACCAGTCAGATGTTGTTCAGACCTCAGAGAGAGTCAGCAATCAAATGGTTGAGCATGGTGCGATGAATGTGCTGAGCTGTGTATATCACAATGCAAGAAGCATCGTAGGAAAGCCAGATGAGCTCAGGACAGGGAATTATGATATTGTAGCCATTATTGGGACTTGTTTGCACCCGACAGTCTGAGGGATTTTGAGGAACAAATTTGTAGAGAGATCACAGACCATGTCAAGAAACAAAGGTTGATTCAGTGAGTGATTTTAACTTTCCATATATTGACTGGGACTCCCATACTGTAAAAGGACTAGATGGGGTAGAGTTTGTCAAATGTGCCCTTAATCAGTACGTGGAATTCCTCACGTTTAAGTGTGCAATAAGCTGTTAGGAAATGATCCAGGGCTGCTGACAGAAATTAGTGATTATAATGCCATGAGATTCAAAGTAAATATGGAAAAAGAGAGGTCTGGACCACGGGTTGAGATTCTAAATTGGAGAAAGGTCAATTTTGATGGTATCAGAAAAGATCTGACAAGTGTGGTTTGGGACAGGCGTTTTCTGGCAAAGGAGTACTTGCTAAGTGGGAGGCCTTCAGAAGTGAAATTTTGAGGGTGCAGAGATTGTACGTGCCTGCCAAAATTAAAGTTGAAAGGTAACTGGTGCAGGGAACCTTGGGTTTCAAGAGGTATTGAGTCCCCGGATATTTTGTTCTTCTAAATGCCTCAGACTGTTGGGTGCTACCAAGACTCATTAATGACCACAATATCATAATTCCACACCCTGAGCTCATCCGACATTTTGTTTTCGTCGTCTTCTGCAGGTTTCTAAAAGTTTCCCAATAGTTTTTGCTCTTTTGTTTGCCCTCTCTTTAGCTTTTATATTGGCTTTGGCTTCTCATTTCATCCACAGTTGTGTCCTCCTGCCTTTCCAATGCTTCCACTTCTTTGGGATGTATCGATCACTCAGCTCCCGAATTGCTCCCAGAAACTCCAGCCATTGCTGCTTCGTTGTCACTCCTACCAGTTTTCCTTTCCGAACAAGTTTGTCCAGCTTCTCTGTCATAGGAACATGGAGAGGTTCAGTACAGAAACAGGCTATTTGGCCCATCTGGTCAATGCTGAAATAGCATTTAAGCTGTCTAATGCAACTAGAACCTTTGCACTGGGACAAAGTCTTTAGAGGACAGTGGTGTTTTCTAACAACCCTTTAGAAGCAGGGAAAATGACCCATAACGTGGAAATGAGTCGTAATTAAGGAGGTTAACTACCAATGTCATGCTTCTCAGAACAGAGATTAGAGGGGCGAAGAGCATCCCAGAGGTTCAGTACAGAAACAGGCTATTTGGCCCATCTAGTCAAAGCTGGAAAAAACATTTAAAGTCTCTACTGCAACTACCTGCACTGGGACTTTCGCCTTCAGACCCCTATCATCCAGCTCCCATCCAAACTTCTTTTAAATGGTGAAACCGAGCTCATGCTCACTACTTGTGCTGGCAACTCATTCCACACACTCATGACCATTTCAGTAAAGAGCTTTCCTCAATGTTCCTGTTAAATTTTCACCTTTCCCACTTACCCATGAACTCTGGTTGTTATCCCACCCAACCTCAGTGGAAATAACTGCTTGCATTTACCCTATTTATACCCTCATAATTTTGTATACTTGTAACAAATTCTCAAAGCAATGTATAATTTCCTTCTTTATGTTTTGAGCCTTTTTGAGGTGTGTAAGATTATGAGGGGCTTTGATCATGTGGATAGCCAGAGGTTTTTACCCAGGGCTGAAATGCTTACACGAGGGGGCATAGTTTTAAGGTGCTTGGAAATAGGTACCGAGGGGATGTCAGGGGTAAGTTTTTTACACAGAGAGTGGTGGGTGTGTGGAATGCACTGCCGGCTATTTGTGTGAGAGTGTTTCAGTTACTGTGGGGTCAGGAGCCCATGCAGCTCAGTGGGAACAGGGAATAATACCAATGGAGAGAGTCAAACTGAGCCAGCTCACAGATTGGAGATGGCAGAAATGCCCCATTCTTATAGAGACAGGAAGAGCATCACAGAGTTTAATGGTCATTCCAGATACCAGCACTGTGCCCTGTTAGAAGATGATTTTGCTCTCCAACTTGGGTTGAACTTCACTGTAACAGTGTAATCCCAGATCACACTTTGACAACTCAAGTGATCTATTCTGAAAGGTTTTCCTACACCCATTGATGGATTTTGTAAATCTTTTTACAGGTTAAAAATGACAAGGAATTTGTCTGCTGGAATCTCGAACACAACACGCCAATTTTGCTGTCTCTGTCCAGATATTTAATAGTCATAGTCATACTTTATTGATCCCGAGGGAAATTGGTTTTCGTTACAGTTTCACCATACAGTGGAAGAAGTGGAACAAGGCATTCACTCAATCATCCCTCCTGCTCAGACTGTGGGGAGTGATTCTCTCGACCATCAGACCAATTGGCATGCCCGTAATTTTAAACAGGGGGGAATCCATTCATCTGCTCAGACAGTGGGAATGGATTCAATCGGTCATCTCAACTGAGGGTACATCAGCAAGTTCACACTGGACAAGACCATTCACCTGTTCTGTGTGTGAGAAGGGCTTCAGTCGGTCTTTCCATCTGTGGACACACCAGTCAGTTCACCCTGGGCAGGGGCTAGTCATCTGCTGAACTTGTCGGGAACAATTCACTCGATCACCTGACCTAATGTCTCACCAGCGAGTTCACACCAGGGAGCAGCCGTTCACCTGCTCGGACTGCGGGAAGGGATTCACTTGCTCATCTCAACTGAAGGTACATCAGCGAGTTCACACTGGAGAGAGGCCATTCATCTGCTCAGACTGTGGGAAAGGATTCACTCAGTCATACCATCTGCTGACACACCAGCGAGTTCACACTGGGGAGAGACCGTTCACCTGCGCAGACTGTGGGAAGAGATTCACTTGGTCAACCGATCTGGTGACACACCAGCGAGTTCACACTGGGGAGAGGCCGTACACCTGTTCAGACTGTGGGAAGGGATTCATTTGCTCATCTGAACTGAAGGTACATCAGCGAGTTCACACTGGGGAGAGGCCGTACACCTGCTCAGACTGTGGGAAGGGATTCACTCAGTCATCGAGCCTACAGAGACACCAGCGAGTTCACACTGGAGAGAGGCCGTTCACCTGCTCTCAATGTGGGAAGGGATTCGCTCAGTCATCTAACCTTGTGACACACTACCGTGTTCACACTGGGGGGAAGTTTCAATAAGCTGCATACTGGGTATTTGTCCATCACTGGTGCTGAATGCAATTTCGAGAGTGACTGTCGGTGCTGAACTCTGCAATTATTGCTGCTGCTCACCACACCTCAAATGGCCGACGCTTCACTGGAAATGTCTGCTGGGGAGGGAGTGACGGCTTTGGTAGAAGTGAGCACAGGAGAAGGAGGGACGCGCTGATTTAAAATGGGCGAATCCTTGGTTAATGTGGCCGCCAGGGATGGAGTGAGACACTGACTTACAATGGCCACTGTCGCTCACAGAATCTATGGCGAAGGAACATGCGGTGCCCGTGGATACAATCCCGGGATCGAGTGTCTTATTGATTGTAATAACAGTGTTTTAATTTGTGTTTTATATAGTCTTGGGCATTGTATATATGTTTTAATTCTAATAATGTTGTCATTGAATAAACTAATGTATATATCTCAGATATTCACACATACACATTTTCATGTGGGTTGTGGGGAGGAGGGTGAGGGGTTTGGGAGGAAGAGGAGTGACGGGATGAGGAGTGGGCTGATGAGACGGTGACCGTGGCGAAGTCACTGATTCAATAGGGGACGAAAAGGGGAGGCGAAAGTTCCTGTCACAAACTGGTGGCCGACATGGAGAAGATAAGGACGAGGTGAGGAAGAGTGAAACGTCAGAAAAGGAGCGGGACTGATGGGACGAGGAGGGAGGGGAAGTGATGGGACGGGGATGGAGAGGAAGTGATGGGACGGGTATTGGGAGGGGAAGTGATGGGACGGGGAGGGAGAGGAAGTGATGGGACGGGTATTGGGAGGGGAAGTGATGGGACGGGTATTGGGAGGGGAAGTGATGGGACGGGGAGGGAGAGGAAGTGATGGGACGCATATGGGGAGTGATGGGACGAGGAGGGAGGGGAAGTGATGGGACGGGGAGGGAGAGGAAGTGATGGGACGGGGAGGGGGGGAAGTGATGGGACGAGAGGGAGAGGAAGTGATGGGACGGGGAAGGAGGGGAAGTTATAGAATTTGAAGGGAGGCAGGGGGCTGATAGGACAGGGTGGGGAGTAATAGGATGGGGAGTGCGGAGGGGTGACTTACTCAATAGTGGATGAAGGGTGGGTGGTGATATTTCCTTCGCTAATAAAAGGGGAGGGGTGTGCTCGAGGGGCAAAGGGAGAGCGAGGGGTCAGGACGCGGTCAGGGCTGATGGGACGGAGAGTTGAGTGTCATAACGGAGGGAGAGGGGAGAGACTAACTCAACGACGGAAGGAAGGGATCGGGTGGGGGAGCGAAATTTCCCATATGGAAATGCTCACCACCCAGGATGTGGTGGGTGGCGGAAGAAAGGACAAGGGGACAGAGAGGGGAGGGTGTCAGGGGTGACGGGGAGAGTTGGGGAGTGACTCACTGGGTAACAGAGAGAGAGACATAGAGGGCGACGAGGAGAGGCGGAAATTAACATCGCAAAATGGCGGCCACCCAGCAGAAAGTGCACCTGCACAACATCGAAGTGGTGGGGAGAGGAAAGCGAGTTGTATGCGGGAATGGGTTTGTGGGTGATGGGATGGGAAATAGGGTGACGAGATGATGAGTGTAAGGGAGTGACACACTTCATGGTGGAGGAAGTGGGAGGGAGGGTCATACACTGCCGCAAAATCGCTGTCTGCAGAAGGTTAAATAGAGAGTTGCAACAGCGGGCATCGAGGGAAAGAAGAGGAGGGACGAGGGGTTGAGTTTGAATAAACAGGGAGGGAAGTGAGTGGAAGGTGAGGAAAAGGGTGTGCTTCATTCTACGATGCTGGGGGAGCAGCTGTCAATGGTAACCATCACAGAATGGCCGCCAACCAGGGTGAGATGGACGGTGATAGAGGGGAGAGCGAGGGGACAGAGAGCGGAGTGTTTCAAGGGTGACAGGATGCCGAGGGTGGGACAGGGCGACTCGTAACAAGGGATCTGAACACTGGGGGGGAATGTAGCTACGGGAAGAGGTTGGCACCGTTACCACCCCTTCCCATCTCCAAAATACCACCTTCACTGTTCTCCCTCCCCCACCCCTCAGGCCGCTCGGCCCGAATCCCTCTGGCTGTCCCGTGCAGTGGGGAACGTGACGTCACTGAGGCCCCTCAAAGGCAGGAGACGGCGCGGGCTCGCTGGAGAAGATGGAGGCGAGGTCTGTCGGTGCGGGCTGGTTAGCAGAGGGAAGGATGAAAAGGAGGGATCAAATTGAGGAGGTGAGGGGAGAAAGAAAAGGTGAGGAGGGGAGACGAGATGAGTAAAACCATCATCGCCTCTTCGTCGTCCATTACCCACTCCCTCAACCTCTCTCTCCCTCACTCCCCTCTCTTCCCCCGTCCCCTTTTCCTTCTCTATCTCTTCCCCCACCTCTCTCTCCCCACCCTGTCCTCCAGCCCCTCTCACCACCCTTTATTTCGTTTCTCCCACTGTCCCTATCTCTTTCTCTCTCTACCCCTCTTGGTCCCACCCGTCTCTTCCTACCCTCTATCATTCTCTAGGCCCCCAGTCTCTCTTCCCTCTCCCACGCCTCCTCGCCCCGTCTCTGTATCCCGGGTCTCATCCCAAATCTCTCCCTCACCCCGGCTGCTCTGTCATCTACGATTTCTCTCCCTCTCCCTCACTGGCCTTTCTCCCCGTCTCACTGTCCTCCCTCCCCAGTCGTTCTCTCTCCGCCCTCCCAGATTCTCTCTCTCCAACAGTCTCTTTCAATGTTAAAAGCAAATTTATTATGAAAGTACATCCATGTCACCACATAGAGCTCTGAGATTCATTCTAAAAGCATAGAACATAGAAACATAGAAAACCTGCAGCACAATACAGGCAGTTCAGCCTACAAAGCTGTGCCGAAAAAGTCATTTTCTTGCAGGCATACACAGAAAATACAACATAAAATAATGACCATAATAGAATCACTTAAATATATCTGCTGATGGAAATTAGACAGGGCTTTCTTCCTCCAGGGTCCTCCACTCTCTCCTCACCCCCGTCTGTCTGCACCAGACTCTCAGTCCCCCTCCAGACTCTCTATCCCAGAGCGCTTTCTCTCCCGTCTCTCTCTCTCTCTCTCTCTCTCTCTCTCTCTCTCTCTCTCTCTCTCCCTCTCTCTCTCTGCCGTCTCCCTCTCTTTCCCCCATCACCTGAACGGTGACGTTGAGTGTGAGAAGTATGGTGGGGGTAAATCTCCCACTATCTCCCTCTCACTCCCTCTCTCTCCCCCTGTCTCCCCCTCTCTCCCCGTCTCTCTACGCCAAATACTTATGTCACTCTTTTTTACATTCTGTCACAATGGAGGCGCTGGTAGATGGCGGACCCAAATGCAAGACACAGGCACTGAAGTACCAGGAGCAGAACCTGACCAGAGTAGGGACGTGACAGGATACAGATAAGAAGCAGGGACAAGAACGCAGACTTGGGCTTGGACCCAGAGCCAGAGATTGGACAAGGACCCAGAACCGGGATCTTGCCTCGGGCTCGGGCCCTAGAACCAGGCATGGACATGACATGACTGCAGGACTGGAGGCTGGGGTCTTGAGGCTTGAAGACAGGCTTGGCGTCTTAGGGTCTTGAGGCCTAGAGACAGGCTTGGGGTCCTGGGGTCTTGAGGCTTGAGGCTGGGGTCTGGGTCTTGAAGCTTGAGGCTGTGGTCTGGGTCTTGAAGCTTGAGGCTGGGGTCTGGGTCTTGAGGCTTGAGGCTGGGGTCTGGGTCTTGAGGCTTGAGACTGTGGTCTGGGTTTTGAGGCTTGAGACTGGGGCCTGGGTCTTGAGGCTTGAGACTGGGGTCTGGGTCTTGAAGCTTGAGGCTGTGGTCTGGGTCTTGAAGCTTGAGGCTGGGGTCTGGGTCTTGAGGCTTGAGGCTGGGGTCTGGGACGAGGCTTGAGGCTGGGGTCTGGTTCTCGGGTCTTGGAATGCGGAGTCTGATAATTCGGAGGCTGGAGCTCAGAGACAGACTGGGAACTGAACATCAACATAGAGCTGGGACTTATCCTTCGAAAAGCCTGGACTCATCTTTAACACGACACGAACACGAGACTGGACAGTACATAGACTTAGAGCCGGGACTTATCCTTAGACAAGCCGGGACTCAACTTTATCTCCACACCAAGATGGGACAGGTCCCTCCGTCGGGTAACGGCAGGATGGCCGGACTTACCTAATAGAGGCAAAGACAAGACATGACCCCCCCCCCCGCAGGGCAACGGCTGAACAGCCTGATTTACCCAACGGAGGCGAGGGCAAGACAAGACAGATCCCCCCGCAGGGCAACTGCAGAACGGCCTGACTTACTCCATGGAGGCGAAGGCAAGAAGAGACAAACATCGAAGAACAACAGACAGTTCTATCTCTGCTTCGGGGTTGCTCCGAGTCACAGTTACGGCCAACGACCTCGGCTGGCTACGGGAACAGCCGGATCCTTACCAAGCTCGGAGTGGCTGACGGCCCTTCAGCTGGCCCGGGAAACGGCCGAATCCATACCACAAAGACAGCTGCGGCTACTGACAGCAAGGCTCCATGAAGGGATGGTTCCCCACCGCGGCCTAAAGATGGCAAGTGGCCGCTCTGGCCTTCCACCGGGAGGTTGCTCCCAGGGGATCTTGACAAGACAAACCAGCAGCCCACACTCAACCCCAAGACTGCTGATATTCCAAGCCCCAAGATAGGAATCAGTTGCTTATGATTAACTCAACCAAAACAAGGGACAACTGGAAGACCCGGAGTCCTGAGTCCACGGACCGGACCGTGAACCGGAATGCGGACTTTACGGACCGGACCATGACACATTAACAATATTCAAAAGTAAGCTTTTGAAACAAATTTCATTTTCCTCTCAACGAAAAACTGCACATTTTAGTTATCTTTATCTTTGAATTTTACTCAGCTTCATTTTCGCTGAATCTACAAAATTTTTTTGAAATGCTGGAAATTATTTAACAGCACCTCACCACACCTGCGGCTCAGGAACTATGCAGAAATAATTAACTGCATGTGTCATTTCATTAAATGCCAATATCCACGAAGGGTTCTGGCGTCACAAGAGAGTTTTCCTCTCCTGTTAAATAGCATCTGAATCACTGAGTTCTCACTGAGCTGCCGCTCAGACACTCACAGCGATTCGCTGATCTTCAAAGCGGACAGAGAGAGTGCAGTCTGAGGAAGGAAGATTTTCTGGTTCCGTAATCGAGCAGAGACCGGGAACAGCAGAGTGGAATGTGGCAGAAATTCCGAAGAATATCGTCTGGGCCTCTCAATTTATCTTTGCGACTTTGACCTTGGATCTTCGAATTGCGCACAAATTAAAAGTCATTCAAGTTATTTACTACCCCGGTCTCGCTATCATTGCTCTTCCCAGTGAGTCTCTCTCCAAAGTTCAACTATAAAACAATACCTAGCTGCTTTCTAATGTTTATCACCCAATTGAAATTATTGCTACTGTCGCGCTCTCCAGGTAAGAAATCTCCAAAACTTCAAATTCTGCAACGATGCTCTTCACTGTGGCTGTTGTAATTGTGCGGGTGCAATGGCCAATGATCCATTCGGTAAACTCCGTTCAGTTGTTGCTCACACCAGCTCATGAACGAGGTTTAATATTTTGCCTCTGGAAGCGTTGCTTTCTTTCAGTCGCTCCATCCTCCGCTCGAAAATACCGGCTTTTGAATCAAGTTGCTTCCTCTCCTTGTGTTTGCAGCGGAATTCAATCTGATTTCCAGGTGCGGATTATTCTCGCAGACAACCGGTCTGATGATGAACCAGCCGCCAACGTCACCGCGCACCCAGCCCCGCCCAGCTCCGTACGTGCTGCCACGTCATCGAACTGAACATCCCGCCTTCCCACTTCTCCCAGAACCGACTGTCTACTCTAAACTCCCGGGCTGTCCAGGGAATCCGTGATCCTTTCCTCACGGTTCACCACTGGCATTCGTCCCGCTGCAGCTCCATCTCCGCATTACCGGAGTTTGTCAGCAAATGTCTGAATTGTTTCACCTCTGTCCTTTCCTGTGGTAATTCACGTAATTTAAAACAATCCTTCATTCGCTTTTCAAATGTCACTCTGAGGCTTTCTCAGAATTGGGTTATAATAATGATAAAGAGAGACGGCTCATTATCTGTCTTCCCCTGAGAGGAGTTACATTATGGTGACTATAATCCCGACTCTCTTATTCTGTGGTCATTTCAAACAGTATTCTTCTGAATAACATTGTGCAGCAGAAAATGTAGCTGTCTGTATGGACTGAATAGTGCAATTCCGTTTGAGGTTTAGATTTCTTCCTTGAATTCCATTGACATTTTATTCAATAAAAAGGAAAGGCATCTCGATTTGTACTATACTATGGTTAAAATATTCTCGTGATCATTCGCTCTCCTCTGACTGTCCGCCAAACGATGTCTGTATCAGATCTCATTCTACAATTAGAACTCCACTATTATAAAATGCCAATGTCCTTACTGTTGTTCTTTTTTAATTCTTGGCCAGCGCATTTGACAGTGATCTCAGTGATTTCGAGTAGTCTTTGTGCAAACTGATTCCATTCAAAAACATTCATCACTAATTATTTTATTATGGTCAGCGTTTCAAGTCAAGTCAAGTAAAGTTACTTTTTATTGTTATTTCGACCATAATTGCTGGTACAGTACACAGTAAAAACGAGACAAAGTTTTCGGAACCATGGTGCAAAAGGAAACAATACAAAAACTAGGCTGGAACACGTAAAGCAACACAAAACGACACTAGACTACAGACCTACCCAGGACTGCATAGAGTGCACAAAACAGTGCAGGCATTGCAATAAATAATAAACAAGACAATAGGCACAGTAAAGGGCAGTAGGTTGGTGTCAGTCTAGACTCTGGGTACTGAGGAGTCTGATGGCTTGGGTAAAGAAACGGTGACATAGTCTGGTCGTGAGAGCCCGAATGCTTCGGCGACTTTTGCCAGATGGCAGGAGGGAGAAGAGTTTGTTTGAGGAATGCGTGGGGTCTTTCAGAATGCTGTTAACTATGTGGATGTTTGCAGTTGACTGTGAACTCTGTCGGTGTTCTGAAGCGAAAAGAAAAACACAACAATCCGCAAACTGAAAAATTACTAACGGGCTGCGATGCATTGCTTTGGGGATAAAAGAGGACATTATTGCGGGTAAGTAAAATTTCAGCTGGAATGGAATAAATGCAGAGAAATGGAGGAAAATCTGTTTAATAAGGGCAGGAGTAACTGAAGGGGATAAAGAACCTTGGAGGAAAAATTTCATAGGAATATCACCATCCCAGTTAACTTTCGGCCTGTGAACATAGCATCCGCCGCTGCAAAGCCAGATCTCCTGCTCAACGTGTCCTAGGGAGTCGACCAGTTTCTCTGAGTTTTAGGTCAGCAGCTGCGAATCAGTCAATGGGTCGTGTGAAACTTAGATAGATTCCGCTTCTCCGAATCACTCGCTCACTGAGCGAATTCACTGGAGCTACTGCAGATCGGATGATCGGTGACAGTATTTTATATATAGCGAGGAGGCCGGAGACCTTTCCCCGGTACCGTGGTAATTGCATGTATTACACTGTACTACTGCCGCAAGAATAACTAATTTCTTGACATAAGATGTTGATGACAAATCTGTTTCTGATATAGGTCTCTGCTATGGACTGAGAGTGGGAAGGGATCAGGGAGAGGGGCTCATAGTTGGGAAAAGCGGGAGGGAGAGTGGAGGGCGCGGGAAACACCAGGGAGACATTTTGTAATTGTCAGTAATTCGCAGCATAGTTTTCTCCCGCCAGATTTGCAAGCCGGTTGTCCACTCCACGTTGACAACACGGGACTGTGTCATATTCTTAGGCTCCCTAGCTACATATATGTGCCAAAGACTGTTGTACGGTAGGACGGTAGGTATAATGATCAGTGGCGCAAACCTGCCGTTGATGTAAACAGTCGTTGTTGCGGAAAGTTATTTAAGTTTCTGTAGAGTTCGTGTTTGATGTCCCATTTACATCTTCTCCCCAAACACGCCCGAAGTTGCGAAATTATCGGTGATCCTTACCTGTGTTATTCGCTGCCGCTCTTGGGTGATATCTGTCGGCAAATTTTGCCTTTGATTTTTTCGCTAATTTCACTTAGGATTTGAATCTAATAGTTAATTTTCTCTATAGACTTCCAGAGGAGCAATGATTTACTAACATGACAGAGAACAAATCTGATTAATTGTATGCCGACTTCACAGAGAAGGCTCCCTGATGTGTGTCTACTGATTATTTTCTATGATTCTCGCAGTGAACCTGGTGATGACTTTAATCTTGTCCAGAGGAAAGTGCGGTCTCTCCAGAGTTGTCACTCGCTACCCGGTTGCCATGGCAGCGGCGGATCTTATGGTCGTTGTCCTGGACCTGATACTGAGCAAGATTCCGTATACTTACGTGCCAATGGAACTGACCTTCTGGGCTGCGGATACACCCGTGTGTAAAATCCACGCCGTCCTGCTTTACACCGCCACCGATTGTTCGGTCTGGTTCACCGTCACTTTCAAATTTGGCCGGTTTGTGGCCATTTGTTGCCGGAAACTGAAAACAAAATATTGCACAGGGAAAACTGCGGCTGTGATTCTGGGGACAGTGACTGTAATCAGCTGTTTAAGAAACATTTACTGGTATTTCCGGCTCCCAGGGCGTTATGCAATGATAATTCATCCATTTATTTGTATGGGTACCGCGCATTATGTGTCTTTATCCGTTTCAGTACCAATGGAATTATGTCATTACCTCCTCACCCCTGTAATCCCATTCCTGCTGGTTCTCCTGACGAATGGATTCACCGTCCGGCATGTTCTAGTCACCAGCAGGGGGCGCAGGAGACTCCGGCGTGCTGACAAGGGACAGGGTGACATGGACCCGCAGATGGAGAGCCGCAGGAAATCCCTCGTTTTACTGCTGATCATCTCTGGCAATTTCGTCCTGCTGTGGGCACCGTTCACTGTGTATTCTGCGTGGACCTGCTGTCTGCTTCCTCTGCCGTGACGGTGCCTCCTGATTCTCTGCGAGAACTGGGCTCGATGCTGCTGCACAAACACGGCTCTTTACGCCGTCACCCAGACCAAGTTCAGGGAGCAACTGAAGGACGCGATAAAACATCCCCTTGCTCTTATTACTGCAAGGATGTGATGAATTCGTAAAGTTTCCCTGCCTGGTCTAACTAATTCACCATTCATTGCAGGCAAACTCTGCACCAATGAGGATCCATGTAATTACGTGTACTTCACATTCCTCACTCGCTTTACTGTCGCGCATGATTCCTCTCTCCAGCTCAACTGACGATCCTTTCAATCGTTTTTTTTTTCGACACTCACCCGTTTATATCCCCCTCTCTTCCCGAGTGGAACGACCTACGTTTGTTAGTGTAGATCAGTGCCGCCCTTGTGACCCACAGTTCTGTCTTGCAAGTCCCACTGTCCGCCTTTGCACAGAAAAAAAAACAGACTGTTAACATTCATTTTACCTCTGTTTTAAATCGCATTCTTCTGGTCTTGGAATGAGCAAATGACAGGCTTGGATAAATTCTTTATATAACCCAGTTCTCCTTGTCCTGAAAACGTCATTGTATAACTTGCACTGTTCACAGTTTAACGGCCTATTTTCTATAATAGAGCGTCCGGAACTATACATGGCACTCTATCCACAACCTCAACAATGACCTATCATAATGTCTTGTTTTCCTGTTGCCCTGAATGAGAAAGGCCGGAATGAGAAACGGCTTCTCACTGTACCATCGAAATCAGCGAACAGTGAGCTTGTGCCTCTGGGTCCCTCGTGTCAACTGTACTCCGTAATGCCCGGCCATTTACAGCACAAGTGCTTTGCAAGTTTTATTTCCAAAATGCACGACGTTATACTTAACTGCATTGGAATCCATTTACCACACATCCGTCACTTCTCTAACTAAAACAGGTACGCTTGTAATCAACAGTAACCTCCCTCAGTATCAACAGCACCGCCTAATTTTGTGTCATACAGAAACTTCCTGATCAAGACGCGATTTCGCATCAAAATTACCGACATAAATAAGGATTAACGAACAACAGCGACCACTGTGTCATACCAAAAGTCTTCCATATCGAGCTGACTACCACACATCCTCACTGGCACCCTCCAGTTCCTTCCCAACTCTTGTCCCATTCTTAGCTCCCCAGAGAGAGAGAGAGAGAGAGAGGGAGGGCGAGATTGAGAGAGAGAGAGAGAGAGATAATGTGTGTGTGTGTTGTGTATGTTACAGATAGAGAAAGAGCGAGACATGGAAGTGAAGCAGGGGAGAGAGTCGCATCGTAGACAGGGCAAGAGCGATAAACGGGGGAGTTTTACAGGCAGTGGAAGAGAGAGAGTTATACGGCAATTAACCGATTTCATGTTCACTTTGGGTCATCGTTTTCCTCATAGCGTTGTCTTGATCATCGGAGTATTTCACCACAGCGAGACAAAGAAATGGACCTTTCCGCCCCTTCATTTAAACTCGGAAGCTGGAGGGCTCATAATTATTGTCACCGTCCGGACGGATGAGGAGAAATGGTTCATGCGTTTACACATGATCCTCCAACAGAGGGAGCAAGAGAGGGCGACACGTTATTCTTATTGATGGTACTTCTCCCAGTTTCTTCAATGATAAAGACAATTAAAATTAAATTGGTGTCATTAGTTCTTAAAATTCCAAAGTTGCTGCTGATTTGGCCGCAGGAATTCTGCTCAGTGCGATAAATCGTCCGCAATCCAGCTGGAGGAAGTAGGTTGGTGAACGAAGTGAGGCGCTCGGTATCCAAACAGCTGTAGAACCCACCGACATCAATCGCTCTGTTTCTACTCGAAACCTATTGTTAGATATTCGGTTGCAAAGTAACAATGTCGTCGCTAAGTAAACTCCACCAGAAAGGGTTGTTTAAGCTGCCTCACGGAGATTGATCAGAGTCGGGGTAGAAATGAACTCTGGACAATGAGTAGAAATGCAACAGTACTGAAGAGTGTAAAAATCTTAGTCTGCCGCCTGGACTTGGCAGAGAATGTAGCGTTCAGAGAGCAGCCGGGGAGTTATTGACAGGCAGCTGGATTTCTAGTCCCTGATGGCTGTAGAGTGAGCGCTGCGAGCAGGGCTCGAACCTGCGTGGGGAATCCCCATTGGATTTCAAGTCCAACGCCTTAACCACTCTCCGTCTATGTTAGTCACCCACCGCAGCACTGCATCTGAAGCGAGGGCTGAACATGATTTATTTTCACTGATGGCAATGATGAATCACCATTCCGATACAAATAGTATGATTGGACAATTTGGGAATATGTTGCAAGACTGGTAGGTCAGAACGTGAGTGTACAGGGATAACGTTGGCGTTAGTATTGCAAATGAAGGAGATTTCCTCTGTTGGGGATAAAGGTCAGGATTAGAATCAGGTTTATTATGACAGAGATATGTCCTTTATTTGTTTGTTTTACGGCACCTGTACCGTGTAACACAGATAGAATAATAATAGATCATTGGTCCATAAGACGAAGGAACAAGAACAGGTCATTCGCCCCATCGAGTCTGTTCCGCCATTGCAGCAGAGCTGATTTATGATTCCCCTCAACCCCAGTCTACCGGGCATGGACATTGACGTCCTTAATAATCAAGAAATTATCAATTTCTGCTTCAAATACACGGAGTGACTTGGCTTCCATAGCCGTCTGTGACAACTAATCCCTCAGATGCACCACCTTTGGATAAAGATATCCCTGTTCTAAACTATCATCGTGCTAATCTGAGGCCCCGCTCTCTAATCCTAGACTGCCCAACTGTAAGAAACACCCTCCGCACTTCTACTCTAAGTAGGCATTTCAATGTTCCATAGATTTCAATGAGATGCCCCTGCAGTGAGCACAGGCACGGAGCTATCAAACTCAAACACCAGGAAATCTGGAGATGCTGGAATTTCAAGCAACACACATCAAAGTTGCTGGTGAACGCAGCAGGCCAGGAAGCGTCTATGGGAAGAGGTACAGTCGACGTTTCGGGCCGAGACCCTTCGTCAGGACTAACTGAAAGAAGAGCTAGTAAGAGATTTTAAAGTGAGAGGGGGAGGAGGAGATCGAAAATGATAGAAGAAGACAGGAGGGGGTGGGATGGAGCCAAGGAGGCCCAGGGAGAAAGACAATGGGAAGGGGGGGACCCCAGTGGATGGGCAAGGGGTGTAGTGAGAGGGATAGAGGAAGAAAAAGGAGAGAGAGAAAAAGTATGTGTGTATAGAAATAAATAACGGATGGGGTACGAGGGAGAGGTGGGGCATTAGCGGAAGTTAGAGAAGTCGATGTTCATGCCATCAGTTTGGAGGCTACCCAGACGGAATATAAGCTGTTGTCCCTCCAGCCTGAGTGTGGCTTCATCTTTACAGCAGAGGCGGCCGTGGATAGACATATCAGAATGGGAATGGGACGTGGAATTAAAATGTGTGGCCACTGGGAGATCCTGCTTTCTCTGGGGGACAGAGAGTAGGTGTTCAGCAAAACAATCTCCCAGTCTGCGTCGGGTCTCGCCAATATATCGAAGGCCACATCGAGAGAACCGGACGCAGTATATCACCCCAGACGACTCACAGGTGAAGTGTCGCCTCACCAGGAAGGACTGTCTGGGGCCCTGAATGGTGGTAAGGGAGGAAGTGTAAGGGCATGTGTAGCACTTGTTCTGCTTGCAAGGATAAGTGCCAGGAGGGAGATCGGTGGGGAGGGATGGAGGGGGGGGCGGAGACACAGGGATCGCTCCCTACATGACTCCCTTATTCACTCTCGCCTCCCTTTTATTTATATGTCTGAAAAATTGGTATTTTCATCTCTATTATTTTCCATTTCATCTTTCCTCTTATCAATTATTAATTGTCTTCTTTGGAATTCTATGGACCGCTTTGAATTGTAATAAAGAATGACGAGCACATAATGATGAAGAATAAATCAATTTTAAAATAATCTTCCAGCTCTCATCAGATATGAAAATCTGTAAATCCTTTTCCCAGTCTCCTTTAATTATATCTAAAGAGGCCATTTTCAGTCCCAACAGCAGACTGTAAGATATTGAACTGTTATCAAAGGGTTTCAAATTAAAAATTGTATCTAATATATTCTTATCTGGACTTGTAGGAAATGTAAGTAATTGCGATCTTTAAAAAAATCTCTAATCTGTAAGTATCAAAAAAAGTGAGTGTTGGGAAATGTAAATTTCATTGAAAGTTGCACAAAAAAAGAAAGTTTCCCTCCATTAAACAAATCCTGAAATCGTTTAATACACAATCTATTCCAGTCTTTAGAAGATGAGTCAATTAACGATGGTTTCAAAAAACAATTAGAAAGTATGGGACTTGAGAGGGAAAATCTCAATAAACCAAAATGTTTTCTAAACTGCAACCAAATCCTCAATGTGTGTTTAACCACCACATTGTCAATTAATTTATTTAAAGGTAAAGGAAGCGAGGATCCAAGTAAAGAAATAATGGAAAATTTTATAACATAGTTGACTTCCAAGGAAACCCATATAGGGCAATTCTCATTGTTAATGTAATATATTCAGAACGTAATATTATGTATATTAACTGCCGAATAATATAACCTAAAATTGGGTCCGGCAAATCCTCTGTTCTGTTTGGTTTTCTGAAGGTGAGCTTCATTTATACAAGGTTTTTTTTTTATTCTTTCATATATAGGAAGAAGGAATTGAATCCAAAGAGTCAAAAAAAGATTTAGGAATAAAAACAGGCACAGCTTGAAAAAGGTATATAAATTTAGGTAAGATATTCATTTTAATAGAATTGATTCGGCCAATCAGTGATAAAGAGAGTGGCAACCAATTAGAGAGTGTTTTTAACGTAATTCAATGAACTTTTAAAAATTTACTTAAATAAATCTTCAGAATTCTTATTAATTGTTACTCCCAAATATATAAATTGTTCTCCTAAAATTTTAAAAGGAAGGTTAATATCAGTTGGTATGAAATTGTTTAAAGGAAAGAGTTCACTCTTCTGTAGATTTAACTTCTATCCTGACAACTGACTAAAATTAGTCAGTAAATGGAACACAAATGGTAAAGAGATTGTAACATTAGATATAAAAAGCAATAAGTCATCAGCATAGAGCGACACTTTATGAATAGTACCTCTCCTTAAAATACCAGTGATCTCTTTAGACTCTCAACAAGCAATTGCTAATGGTTCTGATACCAAATCAAAAAGCAGGGGGCTTAAGGGGCAAACTTGTCTAATTCCAGGTTGGAGTTTAAAGGGTTTAGAATTCTGAAAATTAGTAAGAACCCGAGCGGAGGGAGATAAATAATGTAATTTAATCTAATGAATAAAATTAGGTCCAAACTTAAATTTTTCTAAGGATGTAAATAGAAAGTTCCATTCAACTCTGTCAAAAGCCTTCTCCGCATCCAAAGATATCACACATTCCGGTATTTCCTTAGATGGAGCGTATATAACATTCAACAAATGCCGTATATTAAAATGGGAATATAGATTTTTAATAAATCCTGTCTGATCATCCAAAACCATAGAAGATATAATATTTTTATGTTTGCGAGCCAACACTTTAGATAAAATTTTAGTATCAAAATTGAATAAAGTGATAGGTCGATACAAAGAACATACAGTAGGATTCTTATTCTTTTTGGGAATGAGTGAAATGAAAACTTAGTAAAAAGACTGCTGTAGTCTTCCTACCTTAAAGGAATCTGTAAGGGTAGAACATAAGAGTGGTATAAGCAACGAGGAACAAGCCTTATAAAACTCTCCAGAGAATCCAGCGGGTCCTGGGGATTTCCCAGAATGCAATTCTCAAATAGCCTGAGCACTTTCCTCCTGGGAAATAGGTTGATCCAATTGCCTACGATCATCTAATGAAAGATTAGGAATATTTAATTGATCTAAAAATTATTCTTTGCAATATTATCATTAACAGTCAGAACTGTACAATTTAGAATTAAATTCCCTAACAGTGTCATTAATTTCAAGGTGGTCAGTCGTCATGTCCCCATTAATTTTACTTATTTCTTTAATTTGCTAATTCGCTGAAAATGGCTTCAATTGATTAGCCAGCAGCTTACCAGTTTTACCTCCGTGAATATAAAGTTGACTTCTATCTTTTAAAAGTTGGCTTTCAATTGGATACGTTAAAAGAAGATCATATTTAGTTTTAGTTTCAACACGTCTCATACGTTTCAGGATCAGGTACTGAAGTCCAGTTGCTTTAATTGATTGGCTAATTCATTTCATTCTTTGTTAGCTTTTTTAATGATGTTTGCAGTATAAGAAAATTTGACCCCGGATGTATGCTGTAAAAGTATCCCATATAATAAGGCTAGACGTCTCTTCCAACGTATTTTCTTCCAAAAAAAGAGTAATTTGATTCTCCATAAATTTTTTAAAATACTCATCGGATAACAGAGTTAAAGTAAATCACCAAAATCTACTCATGGTGATAGGACCAGAAAGATTTGAAGATAGAATTACAGGAGAGTGGGCAGAGAGAGCAATCTCTTTATATTCAATCAATCGAACTAATGGAATCATTTGAATATCAATTAAAAAAATAGTCAATCCTGGTATAAGAACGATAGACATGAGAGAAAAATGAATACTTCCTGTCCGTCAGATGCAGAAAACGCCAAGCATCAACTATACCACATTTAGTTGAAAAAAAAATGGATAAACAAAGCTGATTTATTAAGTGTGGAGGGTTTAACAGATGAGTGATCTAATACTGGATCTAATCAGCAGTTAAAATCTCCTCCCATCACAAGGGAGTAAGTACACAGATTTGGCAAAAAGGAAAACAGACGTTCAAAAAATCCTGAATCATCTACGTTGGGGGCATATACATTCGCAAAAACAATCAACTTACTGTCTAAACTCCCTGATACAGTAACAAATCGACCATTAGAGTCCGAAACAACTTTATGCTGAATAAAGGAAACTATTATCTACAAAAATCGAAACTCCGCGTGATTTTGCGTTAAACGAAGAGTGGAATTGCATACCCTTCCACCCAGTAAAAAAATCGTAAGGTATCACAGCTGCGTATGTGCGTTTCTTGTTAAAAAAAAAATGGGTGCTTTTATTTTTTTAATATAAGCAAAGACTTTGTTCCTTTTGGTGGGGTGATTCAGCCCTTTCACATTCAAACTAAACAGGTTAATATTTCGAACCACTTTAAATACCAATCAACATGTAATTAAAAGATCTGGCCATAAGTTATTAAAACTAGAAAGCAAACCGTAAAGTAAGGTATTCAAACAATCATATATTCAACCCAACACAGCTCCCAGAGAGAAATAGGCCCTACCCCCTCCCCTACCCAAAGCGAGAAAGCTGACCAATAGACAGTCAGCGAGCTGAGAACTAAGTGCCAGCCCCAAAAAATCCTGTTGACAGAAAGGACTCCAGTCCTGCGATGTCATTATGTCCCTACCAAGACAAAACATAAAAAGCAAAATAACTCAGTATTCGAAAATATGAAAGGATCACTTTAAACAAATTCAAAGAAAGCTGTATTAAAATAAAGCCTCAAAACGGGATAAAATAATGTAGTATCAAAAAAAAAACAAAAGACAATATATGAACAGTCAAAACGTAAGCTTAATGAAACCTTATTTCAAATTCGTATTAACAGAAGAAAAAAACTTGATCAAATAAGAAGTATAGCAGTTTTAGACTTCATCTTTCAGAAACTCTTTTGCATCTTCAACTGAATTTATTCTTTTTCGCAATCCGTTCTTCAAAACCATACTCAGACGTGCGGGGAACTGAAGGGATGGTTTATATCCTTTATTATAAAATTCCGACATAACTTCTTTGTATTTCATGCAATCAGCCAAAACTTCAGGCGAATAGTCTTCCACAAATCTAACCTTGTAATTTTGGAAATTGATCATTCCTTGTCTCCGGGTATGGCGAATCAAAAGGTCCTTAATACGAAATTCATGAAAGGCTAGTCCGACTGACCTGGGTTTCGCTGCCAAGGACAATGACTTCTAAGTCGGCTCCGAAGTGAATATAGCAGGGAAAAGCTGCCTCAGAAAGTTTGCAAAAACCTTCGTAGGGTCAGCGCCTTCAATTGATTCTTCAAGACCCAGGATTCGCAAGTTACTTCTCCTATTTCAATTTTCGAGACTGATGATCCTTCTCAGCATTTTATCATTGGATAAAGATCACTCCTTGCAGAGTTTAATTGTATCTTCAACGTCCTCTTCAAGTGTCATTAGCCTCGCAGTATTCTCCTGAATTTGGTTCTCATGCTGAAATAAAGTTTGTTGAATTGTATCCAATTTGCTGTTGATCCGTTGAAACTCCTCAGAGAATTCCTACTTTTGCCGTTTAAGGAAGTCACTGATTGAATCCAAAGACTCTTTCTTTTGCAAACGCTTTGGTTCTTTTCCCAGCCACAGTAAAGCAGTATTGAAGTATTATAATAATGTTTCAAAAAAAAAGACTGGTAGGAGACAATTAAGTAAACAGTGTAGGAGCAATCGAAAAGAGACCAACAGGGCTCTGACTGCTTCTTATATCTAACATATGCTTCCTTCTTCCGCTTGACGAGTTGCCTTTCCAGTTCAGGTGCAGCCCGTCCTTGTTGTACAGGTCAGACCTTCCCCAGAAGAGATCCCAATGATCCAGAAATCTGAACCCCTGCCCCCTGCACCAACTCTTCAGCCACACATTCAACTGCCATGACTTCCTGTTCCTACCCTCTCTGTCTCGTGGCACAGGCAGCAATCCTGAGATTACCACCCTTGAGGTCCTGCTTTTTAACTTTTTTCCCGAACTCCCCATATTCCTTCTTCAGGGTCTCATCCCTACTCCTATCTATGTTATTGGTCCCCACATGGACCACGACATCTGGCTGCTCACCCTCTCTCCTGAGAATACCGAGAACTCCATCCGAGATATCGTGGACCCTGGCACCAGGGAGGCAACAGACCATCCGGGATTCTCGATCTTTCCCACAGAACCTCTTAACTGTCCCCTTAACTATCGAATCCCCTATCACTACTGCTCTCCTCTTTTCCCTCCTTCCTTTCTGAGCTGAGGGTCCAGTCTTGGTGCCAGACACTCAACCACTACAACTTGTCCCTGGTAGGTTGTCCCCACCAACAATATCCAAAAAGTATACTTATTGTTGATGGGAACGGCCACAGGGGTGCTCTGCTCTTTCTGTCTATTCCCCTTCCCTCTCCTGACAGTCACCTGACCTGTCTCCTGGCTTTTAGGGGTGACTGTCTCCCTGAAACTCTGATCTATTACTGCCTCTGCCCGCCGAATGATCCGATTTGACAGGAGCAGCAGCTGGATACACCTCTTGCAGGTGTAGACATCAGAGACAATTGTGTTGTCCCTGACTTCCCACATCCTACAATCGGAGCACTGGACTGCCCTATCTACTGCCTCCATTACTAACTCCTAAATTAATTAATTAAATAAACTTACCCAGCCTTACCTTACTGGGAGCAAGCTCATCCTCTGCCTCTGCTCGCTGAAATCTCTTGAGCCAAAGCCTCAAAGCTCCACTCCTTCACTGGCCCACTCACTCACTGGCCGCTCTCCACTCCAGTCCACGTTAAACTCCAGTCCCAATAAAGGTGAATATGCTGCAGGAGAACCTCCTCCCATGCCCAGTGACCAGTGTGCAGAACTGGGTGTGGTGAGCATCAGCAATAATTGCAGAGTTGATCACCAACAGTCACTATTGAAATTGCATTCGGCAACGATGATGGACAAATATCCAGCATGCAGCTCGTTGAAACTTTCTCCCCAGTGCAGAAATCGTGCTTGACTAATCTTCTGGAATATTTTGAGGATGTAAGTATGAAAATGGACGAGGGAGAGCCAGTGGATATAGTGTACCTGGACCTTCAGAAAGCCTTTGATGAAGTCCCACATAGGAGATTAGTGGGCAAAATTAGGGCACATGGTATTGGGGGCAGAGTACTGACATGGATTGAAAGTTGGCTGGCTGACAGAAAACAAAGAGTAGTGATTAACGGGTCCCTTTCGGAATGGCAGGCAGTGACCAGTGGGGTCCAACAGCTTTCAGAGCTGGGACCACAGCTGTTTACAATATATATTAATGATTTAGGAGAGAGAATTAAAAGTAACATTAGCAAATTTGCCGATGACACAAAGCTGGGTGGCAGTGTGAAATGTGAGGAAGATGTTATGAGAATGCAGGGTGACTTGGACAGGCTGGGTGAGTGGGCAGATGCAGTTTAATATGGATAACTGTGAGGTTATCCACTTTGGTGGTAAGAACAGGAAGGCAGATTATTATCTAAATGGAATCAATTTAAGAAAAGGGGAAGTACAACAAGATCCAGGTGTTCTTGTACATCAGTCACTGAAAGCAAGCATGCAGGTACAGCAGGCAGTGAAGAAAGCTAATGGCATGCTGGCCTTCATAACAAGGGGAATTGAGTATAAGAGCAAAGAGGTCCTTCTGCTGCTGTACAGGGCCCTGGTGAGATCACACCTGGAGTACTGTGTGCAATTTTTGTCTCCAAATATGAGGAAGGACATTCTTGCTATTGAAGGAGTGCAGAGCAAGTTCACAAGGTTAATTCCCGGGATGGCGGGACTGTCATATGTCGAAAGATTGGAGCGACTGAGCTTGTATACACTGGAATTTAGAAGGCTGAGAGGGGATCTTATTGAAACATATATGATTACTAAGGGATTGGACATGCAGGAGGCAGGAAGCATGTTTCCACTGATGTTGGGGGAGTCCAGAACCAGAGGCCACAGTTTAAGAATAAGGGGTAGGCCATTTAGAATGGAGTTGAGGAAAAACTTTTTCACCCAGAGAGTGGTGGATATAGGGAATGCACTGCACCAGAAGGCTGTGGAGGCCAAGTCTCTGGATGTTTTCAAGAAAGAGATGGATAGAGCTCTTAAAGATAGCGGAGGCAAAGGTTATGGGGATAAGGCAGGAACGGGGTACTGATTGTGAATGATCAGCCATGATCACAGTGAATGGCAGTGCTGGCTCGAAGGGCCGAATGGCCTACTCCTGCACCTATTGTCTATTTTGAACCCGGTAGTGTGTCACAACTGTAACATGCTGTGAGGTTTCAGTGTTAATGTAATGGCCTCTCTGTAATGTATCACTACTGAGGTAACGGTTTCTCTGTAGCAGCAATGTTTACGTTACGACTAGAGACAACAGGGTTTTGAAGTGCAGGGCTATCCAATGAGAGAAATGTTTTTCTTTCTTGTGAGTCTGGAAGAGAGATTTTTGCAGTCTTTTGCTGGGAGAGATGAGAAGACATGAATGGAGAGACTGGGCCCTTTTCCTTTATTTTTTCTTTACTAACCCTATAGTCAAAGTAAGAACTACAAAGCCCAATCGTTTAATCGCATATTATGTACCGTTCGTTATTTCGGGGTACTGATTTGTAACAGGGGACACATCGCGTAGCATCCACCCAAACGAGATTTCTTAAGTTTGGCCGGGCTGGGGGCTATCACCCCCTATATTAAGCTGCTAGCTGAAGCGAGAGTTACATATGGTTAGATGACTGAGTGAATCGCTTCACACATTCACAGCAGGTGAATGGCCTCTCCCCAGTGTGAACTCAATGATGGACATTTGGTGGCAATGGCTGAGAGAATCTCTTCCCAAAGTCTGAGCAGGTGATCGGCCTCTACCCAGTGTGAACTCGCTGGTGTCTCTGCAGGTTGGATGACCGAATGAATCTCTTCCCACACTCTGAGCAGGTGAACGACCTCTCCCCTGTGTGAACACGCTGGTGTCTCTGAAGATGAGACAACCAACTGAATCCCTTCCCACACACTGAGCAGGTGAACGGCCTCTCTCCAGTGTGAACTTGCTGGTGACTCAGTAGTTGAGAGGACAAAGTGAATCCCTTCCCACAGTCTGAGCAGGTGAATGGCCTCTCTCCAGTGTGAACTCGCTGGTGTACCTTCAGTTGAGATGAACGAGTGAATCCCTTCCCACAGTCTGAGCAGGTGAACGGCCTCTCTCCAGTGTGAACTCGCTGATGTACCTTCAGTTCAGATGACTGAATGAATCCCTTCCCACAGTCTGAACAGATGAATGGCCTCTCTCCAGTGTGAACTCGCTGGTGACTCAGTAGTTGAGAGGACAAAGTGAATCCCTTCCCACAGTCTGAGCAGGTGAATGGCCAATCTCCAGTGTGAACTCGCTGGTGTACCTTCAGTTGAGATGAACGAGTGAATCCCTTCCCACAGTCTGAGCAGGTGAACGGCCTCTCTCCAGTGTGAACTCGCTGATGTCCCTTCAGTTCAGATGACTGAATGAATCCCTTCCCACAGTCTGAACAGATGAATGGCCTCTCTCCAGTGTGAACTCGCTGATGTACCTTCAGATGAAATGACGAATTGAATCCCTTCCCACAGTCTGAGCAGGTGAATGGCCTCTCTCCAGTGTGAACTCGCTGATGTATGTTCAGTTGAGATGAACGAGTGAATCCCTTCCCACAGACTGAGCAGGTGAATGGCCTCTCTCCAGTGTGAACTCGCTGATGTACCTTCAGTTGAGATGAACGAGTGAATCCCTTCCCACAGTCTGAGCAGGTGAACGGCCTCTCTCCAGTGTGAACTCGCTGATGTATGTTCAGTTGAGATGAGCAATTGAAACCCTTCCCACAGTCTGAGCAGGTGAATGGCTTCTCTCCAGTGTGAACTCGCTGATGTACCTTCAGTTGAGATGAACGAGTGAATCCCTTCCCACAGTCTGAGCAGGTGAACGGCCTCTCTCCAGTGTGAACTCGCTGATGTATGTTCAGTTGAGATGAGCAATTGAAACCCTTCCCACAGTCTGAGCAGGTGAATGGCTTCTCTCCAGTGTGAACTCGCTGATGTACCTTCAGTTGAGATGAATGAGTGAATCCCTTCCCACAGTCTGAGCAGGTGAACGGCCTCTCTCCAGTGTGAACTCGCTGATGTATGTTCAGTTGAGATGAGCAAGTGAAACCCTTCCCACAGTCTGAGCAGATGAACGGCTTCTCTCCAGTGTGAACTCGCTGATGTACCTTCAGTTGAGATGAGCAAGTGAATCCCTTCCCACAGTCTGAGCAGGTGAACGGCTTCTCTCCAGTGTGAACTCGCTGATGTACCTTCAGTTGAGATGAACGAGTGAATCCCTTCCCACAGTCTGAGCAGGTGAACGGCCTCTCTCCAGTGTGAACTCGCTGATGTATGTTCAGTTGAGATGAGCAAGTGAAACCCTTCCCACAGTCTGAGCAGATGAACGGCTTCTCTCCAGTGTGAACTCGCTGATGTACCTTCAGTTGAGATGAGCAAGTGAATCCCTTCCCACAGTCTGAGCAGGTGAACGGCTTCTCTCCAGTGTGAACTCGCTGATGTACCTTCAGATTAGATGACGAAGTGAATCCCTTCCCACAGTCTGAGCAGGTGAACGGCCTCTCTCCACTGTGAACTCGCTGATGTACCTTCAGTTGGAATGATCGAGTGAATCCCTTCCCACAGTCTGAGCAGGTGAATGGCCTCTCTCCAGTGTGAACTCGCTGATGTACCTTCAGTGCAGATGACAGAGTGAATCTCTTCCCACAGTCTGAGCAGGTGAATGGCCACTCCCAGGTGTGATCTGACTGGTGTCTCAGTAACCGAGATGACAGAGTAAATCCCTTCCCACAGACTGAGCAGGTGAACGGCCTCTCTCCAGTGTGAACTCACTGATGCACCTTCAGTTGGGATGAGCAAGTGAATCCCTTCCTGCAGTCTGAGCACGTGAACGCCCTCTCGCCAGTGTGAACCGACCGGTGTATCCGTAGCTTATATGATTCAGCGAATCCCTTCCCACAGTCCAGGCAGGTGAACAGCCAGTCTCCAGTGTGAACTCGCTGGTGAGCCATTAGGTCAGATGAACGAGTGAATCCTTCCCTACAAATTCAGCAGATGACTAGCAATTTGCCCAGCTAACTGGTGTGTCCACAGGTGGGAAGACCGACTGAATCCCTTCTCACACACAGAACAGTTGAATGACCTTGTCCCAGTGTAAACTTGCTGATGTACCTTCAGTTGAGATGACCAAGTGAATCCCTCCCCACAGTCGGAGCAGGAAGGATGATCGAGTGAATCCCTTGCTCCACTTCTTAAATATCTGTACAGAGACAGCAAAACTGTCGTGTTGTGTTCGAGATTCCTGTAGACAAATTCCTTGTCATTTTTAACCTGTAAAAATATTTACAAAATCCATCAATGGGTGTAGGACCATATTTCAGATGAGATCACTTCAGTTGTCAAGGTGTGATCTGGTATCACACTGTTACAGTGAGGTTCAACCCAAGTTGGAGAGAGAAATCATCTTCTAACTGGGCACAGTGCTGGTATCTGAAATGACCATCAAATCTCTGATGCTCTTCCTGTCTCTGTAAGAATGGGACATTTTTGCCATCTCCAATCTGTGACCTGGCTCAGTGGACTCTCTCCATTGGTATTATTCCCTGTTCCCACTGAGCTGCATGGGTTCCTGGTCCCGCAGTAACTGAAACACTCACACAAATATCTGGCAGTGCATTCCACGCACCCGCCACTCTCATTGTGAAAAACTTACCCCTGACATTCCCTCAGTATCTACCTCCAAGCACCTTAAAACTATGCCCCCACGTGATAGCCGTTTCAGCCCCAGCAACAAAAAATCTGGCTATCCACAAGATCAATGCCCCTCATCATCTTGTACAGCTAAAAAAGGCTCTAAACATAAACAAGGAAATCATACATTACTTTGAGGATTTGTTAGAAGTATACAAAGTTATGAGGGCATAGATAGGGTAAATGCAAGCAGCTTTTTCCATTGAGGTTGGGTGGGACGACAACCAGATGTCATGGGTAAGTGGGGAAGGTGAAAATTTAATGGGAACATTTGGAAAAGCTCTGTACTGAAATGGTCGTGAGAGTGTGGAATGAGATGTCAACACAAGTGGTGAATATGAGCTCAGTTTCACCATTTAAAAGAAGTTTGGATGGGAGCCTGGATGGTAGGGGTATGGAGGGCAATGGTCCCGGTGCAGGAGGTTGCATCAGACAGCGTAAAAGTTTTTTCGGCATTGACTAGATGGGCCAAATACCCTGTTTCCGTACTGAACTTCTCCATTTTTCTATGACAGAGAAGCTGGCCAAACTTGTTTGGAAGGGAAAAGGTAGGAGTGACAACGGAGCAGCAATGGCTGGAGTTTCTGGGAGCAATTCGGGAGCTGAGTGATCGATACATCCCAAAGAAGTGGAAGCATTGGAAAGGCAGGAGGACACAACTGTGGATGAAATGAGAAGCCAAAGCCAACATAAAAGCCAAAGAGAGGGCAAACAAAAGAGCAAAAACTGTTGGGAAACTTTTAGAAACCAACAGATGACGACTAAAAGAAAAGTTGGATGAGCTCGGGAGGTGAAATTATGATATTGTGGTCATTAGTGAGTCTTGGTAGCACCCAACAGTCTGAGGCACTTAGAGGAACAAAATATCCGGGGCCTCAATATCTCTTGAAAACCAAGGTACCCTGCGCCAGTTACCTTTCAACTTTTATTTTGTCAGGCACATACAAACTAGACACCCTCAAAATTTCACTTCTGAAGGCCTCCCACTTACCAAGTACTCCTTTGCCAGAAAACAGCCTGTCCCAAACCACACTTGTCAGATCCGTTCTGATACCATTAAAATTGACCTTTCTCCAATTTAGAATTTCAACCCGTGGTCCAGACCTCTCGTTTTCCATATTTACTTTGAATCTCATGGCATTATGATCACTAATTTCTGTCACCAGCCCTGGAACATTTCCTAACAGCTCATCGCACATTTCTACATCAGGAATTCTACGTACTGATTAAGGGTACATTTGACAAACTCTACCCCGCTTAGTCCTTTTACAGTATGTGAGTCCCAGTCAATATATGGGAAGTTAAACTCACACCTTTGTTTCTTGTTTCTGCAATCTCTCTACAAATTTGTTCCTCTAAATCCCTCAGACTGTTGGGTGCAACCAAGTCCCAATAATGGCTACAATGTCATAATTCCCTGTCCTGAGCTCATCTGGCTTTCCTACGATGCTTCTTGCATTGTGATATACACAGCTCAGCACATTCATCGCTCCATGCTCAACCATTTGATTACTGACTCTATCTGAGGTCTGAACAACATCTGACTGGTGTCAAGAAAACAAACTCTCCCTCATTGTCATAAAAACAAAGGAGCTGATTGTGGACGACAGGAGGAATGGAGACAGGCTAACCCCTATTGACATCAATGGATCTGGGGTTGACAGGGTGAACAGCTTTAAGTTCCTCAGCATAAACATCACCAAGGATCTCACATGGTCTGTACATACCGGCTGTGTTGTGAAAAGAGCACAGCAGCACCTCTTTCACCTCAGATGGTTGAAGAAGTTTGGGATGGGGACCCAAATCCTAAGAACTTTCTACAGGGACACAATTGAGAGCATCCTGACTGGCTGCATCACTGCCTGGTATGGGAACTGTACTTCCCTTAATCGCAGGAACCTGCAGAGAGTGGTGCGGACAGCCCAGCACATCTGTAGATGTGAACTTCCCACTATTCAGGACATTTACAGAGACCGGTGTGTAAAAAGGGCCCAAAGGATATTGGGGACCCAATTCACCACAACCACAACCTGTTCCTGCTGCTCCCATCCAGGAAACGGTACCACAGCAAAAGGACCAACAGGCTCCGGGACATCATCTTCCACCAGGCCATCAGACTGATTAATTCATGCTGATACAATTGCATTTCTATGTTATATTGACTGTCCTATGTACAAACTATTTATTATAAGTTACTGTAAATTACAAATTGCACACTTAGACAGAGACATAACGTAAAGATTTCTACTCCTCATGTATATGAAGGACGAATGTAATAAAGTCAATTCAATTCACCCTCCCCACTATCTGTTCTGTCAGTCTGACTCCCATTCCCCCTACAACTTATTTTAACCACATCACCCTCTCCCCACACTAGCACTAGCAAGCCGTACCACTGGGATATTAGTCCCCTCTTGTTCTGTTCCCCTAACTAACAAATCCCCTATCACCCCTTTGACTTTCCTCTGCCAGGTAATTCCCCCCATAAGTTTCTAAAGTGGTCCACCTGCTGTTGTATGGGATAGCAACAAGAGTACTCTGCGATGGCTATTTAAACTCATTCCCCTTCCTGACTCTCACCCAGTTTCCTGTGTCCTGCACCTTGGGTGTAACTCACCTCTCTTCATGTCATATCTATCACCCCCTCCAACTCCTGGATGATCCGGAATTCATCCATTTCAAGTTCCAACTCCATAAAGTGCAGGGTTACAAGCTGCAGCTGGATGCACATCTTGTAGGTGAGGGCATCAGGGACACTGGAGGTCTCCCCACCTTCCCACCAATGTCCCTCTAATTTGTAATGACCCGTGTGCACATAAAGCTTGTATTATGCATTTTTTTAAACCAGTTTCTGTATTGTACATAAATATTTCCCCTGAACACTCCTGAGGAATTGAGGATATATAAAAAAATCTGCTGGTCACCAGGGGAGGGTCAGACTGTGGGAAGGGTGGTACTGAGGGAGGGTAATACTGTGGCAGGGAGGGTCACACTGTGGGAGGAGTGGTACTGAGGGAGGGTCACACCATGGGAGGGGTGGTACTGAGGGAGGGTCAGACTGTGGCAGGGAGGATAACACTGTGGGAGGAGTGGTACTGAGGGAGGGTCACACCATGGGAGGGGTGGTACCAAGGGAGGGTCACACTGTGGGAGGGGTGGTACTGAAAAATCTTTTTTGAACCTATGTAGAATAATTGGGAGTGAATTGGAATTTTTTAGCTGAAGTAAACTCTGTCTTCAGTGGTTAGCTAAGTCAGGCTCATTACCAGTTCCCTGTGACTTGCAGAGAGCGACACTGAGAGCTGATAACATTATACATTATACCCTCTTTTGAGTAAGGGGAGGAGGACTCGCCGATAAGGACAGGAATCAACATCTGTCTATAATTAAGTCAGGGCTTTGCAAAGGGAATAACTGATAAGGACCGGACAGTACATCCATCTGTAATTAAAACCTTGATTTTGCGAACACTCTTATCTAAGTAATTAAGTTTTGCACCAACAGACTTGATGGGTGTACCAGTTCAAATAACATCTTGCAATAGTAATGTATGGGGCTTACTATGTATAAATATACGGCTGTAACCGGACTAAGTCAGTCCGCTTGTCAGATGGTGGCAGTGCTTACGTGCCTTCCCTTTAACAACTGGGTCTCAAACTCCTGCAGGAGAATGCACAATAAACTGTGGTGACGATAAGAAGCTGGTCTCTCAAGTTTTATTCAGATTCAACGTTAACATTTGGTGTCACGAACAGGATCTCAATATAGGGAGTGCCAAGCAGACGGGCTGAATAAGTGTCTGGACCACTCTGGGGACTGCGGAGACTGACTGGGTGCCCAATAGGTATTTTACCTTTTGTCACTCTCCCTTAGTTCCTTTGGAGGTACGGTCCCTCACCCAAGGCTGATCGCATACCTTGACAGGATGGGGAAAGAATCTGTCGGGAGTCTCGTATAAGGTAGGGAAAATTTTACTAAGTGGGCAGGAGGCAGACGTGCCGGGTAAATTTATCAACTGAGCAGGAGGTGCCAGCTGGGTAAATTTATTTGATTGTTAATTGAGCAGAAGGCTTTGTGCCAGATAAGTTACTTGGAGAACACAGGTCAATTGCAGTCGATTGATACGAGTGGGCCAGGAACAGCCCTACACAATATGTGTCAGAGTTTTCAAGACAAGGAAAAAGCTTTACGAATGTTGAGTGCAGGGCTGAATAAGAAATTGGGGAACAAAATGAGGCCACTGGTGGGAAGCGGGTGTGGAACCTGGAATATTACCTCATGAAAACAAGCAGTAAATTTGATTTGGAAAAAGCACTGTGGAAAGAAGTGGAAATTGTTGAAAAGGGAATGGAAGGGAAAGGCAAATGTAAAGTGGAACAGTATATGATCAGCAAGTTGGAGGAATAATGCATGTGACAAAGGGATAGAGGTATGTACTCCAGAAGGAACGCCAAAGGTTGGGAGACGCTAAAAGCGGAGCATGAATGGGTGGATGGGCACCGAAAACGAGAGCAGGAAAAACAACGTAAGCAAAACAAGACCAAGATAGGAGAGAAGGGCAGGAACGTCAGTCTGAAGTTCAAACTGATTGGGAAACAAGGAATCCCGAACCCATGTCTGCATACCGACCCGGTTTGAGGACAGTGACCGTGATGAGGAGTGGGCACCCACCATAACCCCCACCCACCTTATCAGGGGCCAAGTGCACGCAATGCTCCTGAACCCCAATCCTCCCAGTACTCACATACGGTGGCCGCTCGGGTAAAACAGCGGCGGCAGGGAAGGGGAGGTTCTCTATACCCTGAGATCCAGAAAGGGAATACAGAGGATTATTCCGAGACAGGGAGGGAAGAATCCAATAAAACCCCAGAGTTAATGGCTCCACAAAGACAATTGCCAACCCAAATGCTGCCCAGTCCACGAGCAGCTGAGGAGGGAAAGTCCTCAATGATTCCTGTGTATGCACCCTGGAAGCTTCAAGAAATGATAATGATCATGATTCAGCCCCAGATAGAAAAGAAAAACCTGGACAGTTTGCTCAGTATGTCCTCAGTATTATACAAATGTATAATGCAACACCGCAAGATTTATTCTGTCTCTGCTGCATGATTCTCTCAGCTGATGAGGGGCAGAAATGCAAAGCAGAATTGAGATACCAAACCTATCAGGAGTTACAGGTGGGAAACCACAATGAGAATGAACAGACAGACCAGATTATTCAAGCCTTGGAAGGGCTCTCCTGCAACCTGTAAACATCAGTAAAGTACCTGAATGCAAACCGAAGCCTGGGGAATCAGGACCAGACTATTGGGAGCGATTTCTGGCCTGCAGCAGCACTTTCGCAGGACACCAAGCCTTCAATGATGGGAATCTGTCCCCCCAGTTTAATGCCTTTCTTCTCCTATGCTTACCAACTAAGTTAGCCAACATGATTAAGACAAATAATATGGATTGGCCTGACAATGACCAAAATCGAATGCGATGAGCTTTAATATATTATTGGGACCCGGCTTTCGAATCCTGATCAACCCCGAAAGGAAGTAATATTAAAGCTGAATATGTTCAGCAGGTAGAAGGATGCGAGCGGGCTATATCTGGGATCAGAAATGGGAACACAAACCTACCATGGGACAGGTGGGGACAACAACCTGTTTAGAAATTGACAAGCAAGGACGCTTCCTGCTGTGAGTACCACCCCTCAGGAAAAGCCCAATGAAATATTGCAAGTTGCTGCAATTCCAATTCCATTTACGGGGGCCACCACAATCACTCTTAATCAGGAAATAGTACTGGAAAAGGGATTCCAGCCATCAGACGCTACAGTCACTGTGTCTGGGTTCGAAGGCACGGAACATACGTATTCACGTACCCAGCTACTGCAGGTGGAATTCCAGGGCAACCAGTGTGAGGTTTCATTTACAGTCACCACCAGTCTGGGGTGTAATCCAGCAGGGAGAGACTTGCTCTGTCCGCTGGAAGTCGAGATTCTATAGACGGACAAGGGTGTCACCCTGAGACCAGCAAACAACCGACAGCTTCCCCAGTTTCTGACTCCCCGGTGTGGTGGGCACTTAATCTGGACTCCACTGCATTTGAAACCCTTCTGCCAGCGGCCAACCCTCATGTGACTCTGTGCTATGACCCTACTGAGGAAAGCCAATATTATACACCCCTCGAGGGACAGAAGTTCCTAGTCACAGTGATTGAAGAGGTTAAAGGAAGAGAGGGCAGTGCATTACTGGCTGAAGTTCCGGATTTCCTTTGGCGACAGACAGGACTGGTGGTTCCCCATACCACTGTAGGTGTTTGCCCTGGGTTCAAGCCAAAGAACCTAGGGTTCCTTGCCTACACCCTGATGAAACAAGCATCCAACACTGAGGGAGACTGGCAAGACTTGCCTGCGGGCCAACTCCGATTCTGGAAGGAGTCTGAGGTGAAGACGGGACATCTGGTAAGACACTCTTTTAATATTAACCGAACCCAAGACGTTGTATCCCATCTCTGCGCAATTTCAGGCCATGAAGTCGGCCGCATCAACTGCCCCCCGCTGTCCGGATCACCGTGAAAGAAGGACAGACTGTGCTATCCATTCCACAATACCCCCTCAAGGCTGAGGCAACGTTTTATGTGGATGGAAGCTCTTTTGTGGATCCAGCAGAGAAACAATGTTCTGGCTATGCGATAGTGACAGACAGTGAAGTAATTGAGCAGTCCTCTTTTGAAACAGTTGTCTCCGCCCAGAAGGCTGAGCTGTTTCACTCGTGCCTGTATCCTAGCAACAGACTAAAGTGCGAACGTTTACACAGACTGCTGTTACACATTTGGAGTTGTACATGACTATGGGGCTCTCTGGGAACGTGGGGATTTCTGACTTCCTCTGGCCACCCCATTAGTAATGCCACCTTTGTAAATGACTTACTCACTGCTCTACAGCTACCTCGAGTTTCAGCTATTATTAAATTTGCAGCCTGCACCCGCAAGTCCGACCGGGACACTAAAGGCAATGCTTTAGTAGATTAGACAGCAAAAAGTGTGTCACAATCCTCAGGAGTTGTAGCCCCCTCGGGTTCAGTCAAGCAACCTTCTGTGACTGAAGCAGAACGGGTTTTCCAGACGTGGGAGGTACGTACTTTTCAGGGGGACGCCTCTGAGGAGGAGTGCAAACTGTGGTCCGAGATGGGGTGCCAGAAAGACCCCGATGTAGGATTTTGGATCACCCCAGTGGGACAGGTTCATGTTCCTGCACAGTTTCTACCAATATTGGTCCATTATATACATAATTGAACACACCTGGGAAAGGAGGGAATGATTGGTAACCTGTACCCTGCACACCGGGTATGACTCCCTTGACAGGTGAACCTTTTTCGCATCTACAAGTTGATTTTATTGAATTGCCTAGAGCACATTACTATAGATACTGCTTCGTTATTAGAGATGTGTTTAGTAGATGGACTGAAGCTATTCCAACTACCAATAATACTGGTATGACTGTTGTGAAGGTATTATTACGGGAAATAATTCACAGGTACGGCCTGCCAAAGATGCTCTCTGACAATGGCCCATACTTTGTAGTGAAAGTAAACGAAGGGGTATGTAACAAACTAGCTATGAAGCGACAATTCCACTGTGTACACCACCCACGGGCCGCTGGCATAGTGGAGAGAGCCAATGGCACTCTGAAGAGTAAATTGGCCAAACTAACAGCAGAGTCTGGACTCACTTGGTTGAAGGTCCTACCGTTAGCCCTGTTCCACACGAGGGTTACCCCACAGGGGAAAACAGGGTCATCACCAGCTGAAATCATTTATGGACGGTCCATGAGGACAATCTGGGGATCAAGACCTTGTGTACCATTGCTCCCAGGAAGTCTACCAGCAAACTTGTATATGCATACCCTAGGGGAAGAGATGAGGAAATATATATGCCAACTAACCAAAATCCTACAAGCATTATGAGGGGAGCTTGATCAGTTTGTGGCCTCAGGTAGATGGAGTCAATTTTAGAAAACCTAGTACATTTATTTTTCGCAAACAACAGGAATTCTGCAGATGCTGGAAATTCAAGCAACACACATAAAAGTTGCTGGTGAACGCAGCAGGCCAGGCAGCATCTCTAGGAAGAGGTACAGTCGACGTTTCAGGCCGAGACCCTTCGTCAGGACTAACTGAAAGAAGAGTGAGTAAGGGATTTGAAAGTTGGAGCGGGAGGGGGAGATCCAAAATGATAGGAGAAGACAGGAGGGGGAGGGATGGAGCCAAGAGCTGGACAGGTGATAGGCAAAAGGGATACGAGAGGATCATGGGACAGGAGGTCCGGGAAGAAAGACAAGGGGTGGGGGGGACCCAGAGGATGGGCAAGGGGTATATTCAGAGGGACAGAGGGAGAAAAAGGAGAGTAAGAGAAAGAATGTGTGTATAAAAATAAGTAACAGATGGGGTACGAGGGGGAGGTGGGGCATGAGCGGAAGTTTGAGAAGGCAATGTTCATGCCATCAGGTTGGAAGCTACCCAGACGGAATATAAGGTGTTGTTCCTCCAACCTGAGTGTGGCATTTATTTTTCATACATTTACACACAGTCCAATGGTCGTGGAGCATACGGATTCCTTCTTTGTAGAAATTGGCATCTTCGACATCCAGAAGTGGTCCACAGCCTCGGGTGACTGAGCTTGTGGCCAAAGGTAGAAGGAAATGAGTTACTAACTTCAAACTTCCTGCATTTTCACTCAGAGTTGAACTGCTCGTGCATGTACCAAGAGCTGTATAATTCATCTCCTTCTACCTTCGGCCATGAACTGATCAATCACCCCTGCTGTGGACCACTTCTACAAAGAAGGGATCTGTATGCTCCACGACTGCTGGACTAAGTGCGTTCATGTAGGAGGGGACTATGTTTAAAATTAATGTGCCAGGTTTTCCAAAATTGACTCCTTCTACCATAGGCCACAAACGTATCAATCACCCCTCATACATTCACAGGTACGACAGCCTTACAAGGAAGAGAACTACCCCACAGACAGGAGTGACTATCCCACCACAGAACCTGGGGATTTTGTCCTGATCAAGAACTGAGATTGAGTGAATCTCGGACCTCGGTGGAGAGGACCATATCAGGTGTTACTGACCACTCCCACGGCTGTGAAACTGAAGGGGCAATCTCGGTGGATACATTGAACAGACTGCCAATGTGTTACTGAAGGAACTGAGTAGAAGGACTCTCTCGGACTAGAGGAAGATGTATTGGTTTCTAGTGATGTTCTTGTTTATGTCTTTGAGAGGGCTCACTCCAGCATCTGGGGTTCCCCATGCTAACACCTTTCTGTCTCTCTGTTACACCTAGGCCAAACAGGTAGAACTAGGGGCCTGCTGGGTTTGTGCCAAAATTCTGCAGCATGGTAAAACTATGATTCCAATGTCAGTAATCCAGCACAACCAGAGTGAGGAACTCTCAGCCTGGGCTTTCTCAAATAACAGCCAGGGAAGTGAGCTGAGGAACTGTGGTCCAGTCAGAGATGACTATGGCTGTCAGTGTTTTGAGAGATGGTATCTCAGGCTCCCATCAAACAGAACTTCCTATACTGGGAAACATGCATCCTGGCCATACTTGCAGGTACCCAGCAGCGGAGAGGAATAACTGAGACTGAGCGATTTTGGATGATCACTTTTCTCTCCTATGGAGTAGCCAGGAATTCACGAGAGATAATCAATCTGGCTACAGCACTTGAGGGGCTGGCCCCAATACTGCAGGGGCCCTGACAGAAACACAGGCCCAAGTAACAGAAATATCCACTGAAATGATTGCAATCCGGCAAACAGTCCTACAGAATCCTATGGCGTTTGATTTTATCCTGGCTGAGAAAGGGGGAACCTGTGCCATTATTGACACAGAATGCTGCACCTATATCCCTAATGAGTCTACTAACATTACATCCCTCTCCGACCACACTGCCAAGGAGACTGACAGCATCAAGAAAGTACGACAGGACTTACACAGGTTCACCAAAGGGTCGAAATGATGGTCTTTGAAGGCCTGTTCTGTAATTTGTGGGGTATGATATTGCATTATGGCCTAATAGTTGTAGATATCTTTGTTATAATTACTGTTGTACACTGTTTTTACCCACTGATAAGTCAATGCTCTACTCAGTTGCTTTCTCTGTAAAAAACTACTACTTTGTTGATCATGTAATGATCAAAAGGAGGGAATGATAAAGTATGTAAAAGGGTTAACACTTTGTTAAACAATAGTAGCCTATTTTTCAGAAAGCAACTGCTGATGATCAACAGACGTTCTATTTTAACTTCATCAGTCCACAGGACTGGTTTCCAAAATGCATCAGGCTTCTTTAAATGTTCCTTTGCAAACTTCTGAGGCTGAATTTTGTGGTGAGGACACAGGGACAGTTTTCTTCTGATGACTCTTCCATGAAGGTCATATTTGTGCAGGTGTCACTGCACAGTAGAACAGTGCACCACCACTCCAGAGTCTGCTAAATCTTCCTGAAGGACTTTTGCAGTCAAACGGGGGTTTTGATTTGCCTTTCCAGGAATCCTACGGGCAGTTCTCTCCGAAAGTTTTCTTGGTCTTCCAGACCTCAACTTGACCTCCACCATTCTTGTTAACTGCCATTTCTTAATTACATTACAAACTGAGGAAACGGCTTTGCTATCTTCCTTTTGCCTTCTCCTGCTTTGTGGGAACCATTTGTTTTAAATTTCAGAGTGCTAGGCATCTGCTTAGAGGAGCCCATGGCTGCTGATTGCTGGGACAAGGTTTGAGGAGTCGGGGTATTTATAAAGCTTTGAAATTTGCATCACCTGGCCTTTCCTAATGATGACTGTAAACAAGCCATAGCCCTAACAAGCTAATTAAGCTCCGGGAACTTGGTAAAAGTTATCTGAGAGCTCAAATCTCTTGGGGTGCCCAAACTTCTGCATGGTGCTCCTTTCCTTTTTTTTCACTCTAAAATTGTACAAAACAAAAATAATACACTAATCTTGCTTAAAATTTTGAAAAGAATGTTTCATCTTTAACTTTATGACTTTTGGAGATCGGTTCATATTCTACTCACTGCACTATTCACAGTAACAGAAATTTTCACCGGGGTGCCTAAACTTTTGCGTGCCACTGTAGCCAGCTGGGGTTTCAGGATGCTTAGCTCCTTGTGCACTCATGCGTAGAGATAGGACAGCTTCAGTCTGTTCTGTGTGTGTAGGCCATTATGATTATTTTGTAATTTGTCTTTAGGGGCTGTCATGTAGTAAATAACTTTGGCTCCAGTCTGTCTTGTGTGGGGGGTATCTGGACGGATATATCTGTGGTGTAAGGGGAATTGTTAGTCAGTTAGTGGATTGGGCGGGACAAGTCATGGACTCTTCCTCTTTGAGTGACTAACTGAGTAAGTCCCAGGTGCTTGGAATAAATAGTTTGCACTTATACGGTCTCTGGGTGACTTTATCCGGATTCAACTTCCACAGAATGGGAGTGGTTTTAAAGGGCTGGGCTGCTGGAAGCACATCACCAGACCTAGAGTGATTGCAACTGGGTCTGACAGAGGCATAACTGGTTCTTCTGGCAACATTCAGTCTCACTCCAACTATTTCCTACCATCCTTTGTACAAGTATGCAATGTCTAAAGGACCAGTGTTTGAGTAAAGGAGACTCACCAAACTTTCTCCTGACTGAGACACTGTTTTCTCCAAGTCAGATGGGTTCTCTCCAGTTGAAGCTCTCAATCCTCGGGCTGGTTTACTTGTTGCTGTTCCCTCGTCTTCAGTCGTGGTTTGCTTCCAGTTGGGATTTTTCTTCCAATAAATCTCTCAGCGCAGGTCTAACTTTAACGTGAAAGAGAATGAAGCACATTAACAATAAAAAGGAGAAACAAACATTTCTGCTTAACGTTACTAAGAACAAAACTCACTGAAATTTAAACATTGAAGGAAAACATAATGATCTCAGTGATCTTTAGTTGTCTCACATGTCACAAAACAACGTGGGATAAGAAGGAGCCATCATTCAGTCATGGTAAGACATAAGACACAGGAACAGAATTAGGTGATTCGATCCATCTGGTCTGCCTCACCACTCAACCATGGCAGATTTTTATTCCAACACCATATTCCTGCCTTCCTCCTGTAACCCCGAAGTTACTTAGCAATCATGAATATATTAATCTCTGTCAAAAATACACCCAAATGGCAGCCTCAACCAAAATCTGTGACAACAAATTCCACAGATCGGACATCTTTCGGTCAAAAATTTGTTTCATGTCAGTTTTAAAGGGAACCATCTTTATTCTGAGATTGTGCTGTCAGATCACAGACTCTCCATCTAATGGAAACATCCTCTCCATGTCCACTGTATCCAGGCTTTTCAGCATTCAGTAGGTTTACTTAACCATACATCCCTCCACCACCCCAAACGTTCCTCTGAACTCCATCGAGCACAGGCCCAGAACCATGAAATGTTCCTCATACATAAAGCCGATCATTCCTGAGATTATTCTTGTGTACATTGTTTGCAACAACTGTACAAACACATTTCCAGGAATAATAGACAAATTGATACCAGTATAATTTACGGGGAAATGTGCTTTCTTTACTGTTCTACTGTTACATACCTTGTGGGTATCTTGTGACTGTCTTATGACCATGATGTAATGGAGTATCTTGTGAGCATGATGTAATCATGTTGTGATGGTGGGGTCAAGTAATTTTCCCGCCAGTGTGAGGTCATCTGATGACCTGTTCCAACAGGTATACATGGGGAAACCCCTGTTGTTACGGAGTTAGTTCGTCAGTTTTGCTTCGTCTGTTACTCCATCAGTTAGTTTTGCTGCGTAATCGTCTCATGACATAGTTTCGTTTCAAAGCAAAGTTTTACTTTCTATTTTAAGGCAAAACCGTTGTGCTGGCAGTTTCGCCAATCGCTACCTGGTTTTGTCTGTTTACCTTTGCAGTCTAGTGTCGGAGAGTGAAGACCTTTACCAAACTACAGGAACCCGAAGGATTGAGTAAAGTTGGTGTCGTTTGGCGGATTCATAAAAGATCGACCTTACACAGGAGATTAGTGTCCCACACAGCAGATTAGTGTGCAAACTTAAAGCACACGGTATTGGGGGTAAGGTATTGATGTGGATGGAGAATTGGTTAGCAGACAGGAAGCAAAGAGTGGGAATAAACGGGACCTTTTCAGAATGGCAGGCGGTGACTAGTGGGGTACCGCAAGGCTCAGTGCTGGGACCCCAGTTGTTCACAATATATATTAATGACTTGGATGAGGGAATTAAATGCAGAATCTCCAAGTTTGCAGATGACACGAAGCTGGGTGGCAGTGTTAGCAGTGAGGAGGATGCTAAGAGGATGCAGGGTGACTTGGATAGGTTGGGTGAGTGAGCAAATTCATGGCAGATGCAATTTAATGTGGATAAATGTGAAGTTATCCACTTTGGTGACAAAAATAGGAAAACAGATTATTATCTGAATGGTGGCCGATTAGGAAAAGGGGAGGTGCAACGAGACCTGGGTGTCATTATACACCAGTCATTGAAAGTGGGCATGCAGGTACAGCAGGCGGTGAAAAAGGCGAATGGTATGCTGGCATTTATAGCGAGAGGATTCGAGTACAGGAGCAGGGAGGTACTACTGCAGTTGTACAGGGCCTTGGTGAGACCACACCTGGAGTATTGTGTGCAGTTTTGGTCCCCTAATCTGAGGAAAGACATCCTTGCCATAGAGGGAGTACAAAGAAGGTTCGCCAGATTGATTCCTGGGATGGCAGGACTTTCATATGAAGAAAGACTGGATGAACTGGGCTTGTACTCGTTGGAATTTAGAAGATTGAGGGAGATCTGATTGAAACGTATAAAATCCTAAAGGGATTGGACAGGCTAGATGCAGGAAGATTATTCCCGATGTTGGGGAAGTCCAGAACAAGGGGTCACAGTTTGAGGATAAAAGGGAAGCCTTTTAGGACCGAGATTAGGAAAAACTTCTTCATACAGAGAGTGGTGAATCTGTGGAATTCTCTGCCACAGGAAACAGTTGAGGCCAGTTCATTGGCTATATTTAAGAGGGAGTTAGATATGGCCCTTGTGGCTATGGGGATCAGGGGGTATGGAGGGAAGGCTGGGGCGGGGTTCTGAGTTGGATGATCAGCCATGATCATAATAAATGGCGGTGCAGGCTCGAAGGGCCGAATGGCCTACTCCTGCACCTATTTTCTATGTTCCTATGTTATTGAATCTTCATTCAGAATTAGTGATCTGCATCTGAGATAACCCCTGCAAGCTTGGGAAAGGTTTGTGCAGTGTTCACCATCCAGAAAAAGGTCAGTTCCTTTAACGTGATTCCTTTGGACAGAATCAGCAGTAACGTCACATCTTCAAAGAAATCCGTTTCCAGAGAAGTCTCTCCTTATTGACTGCATAAATCACTTGGACTTTCAAATCTACCACTTTAAGACTGTGTTTGAATTTACCACTTTAAGATATGTTCCAGAGTTTGGCTGTTTGTTAAATTGCCATATAGCAGTTAACTTCCAGTTAAGTTAGTCGTTTGTTTACTTTTCACCATTGTTGAGCAGAGTTTAATAAATGTTTAAGTTTGTTTATAAAACCTGACTCAATTCTATATTCATAGTTGCCGACCACATAACACTACGATCACAAAATAAGCCATTTCCATTTCCAAGCTAAACCAGGTTTATTTCAGGAAATATAAACCAGTCCAGGGTGAATGTAATAAAAAGAAACTGGAATTACCAGAAACACTCAGCAGGTAAGGAACAGGTGTGGGGACAGGAACACACTTTACAATTCAGGTAAATAACGTTTCATCAGAATGACTTCAAACGTTTTCAGTTTTTAGTGCCAATCTCCAGCAACTTGAGATTCTGTCTGATTTCCACCGAATGACAGACAGGGGGATTTCCAAACACAGTTTGAACACCAAACTCATGGGTCTATTTCTACTGCTGTAAACACGGAATAGCCCATTTACTCATAGCCTCTCCTCAGATTAGCAGTCATTGCTTCCAAAGGAACTCCAGAAATAAACATCTGATCCCAGACCAGAAATACTCGCTCAACACCTCATAAACCCAAGCAACTCGATCCCCGGGTCCATTTTACCTGGAGCAAAAACTGTGATATCCCAGGACCCAACCTCACAGAGTCACACAGCTGAACCTGCCACTCACTGACCCTGAAAATCTCACACATCATTGCCCGCCCCCATCTCACACTGGATAGTGCAAACCGGGATTTCCACACAACCAACGTCCAGCTGCTCAAAATTTCTGCTTCATTGCAGAAGGACTACCATCCAGCCCCATCTGTAGAAGCACTAACCAAAGTCAAAACCAAAACAGTAACAGTTACATATGCCTGGAATGTAGATCACAGGACTCTCCCAGTACTCTTTGCTGCCAGGAAAATGCTGCAGTGTGTCATCCAGTCACAGTTCAAAAACCAGCACCTCCACACCAATGCACAACAGAACTGGTACCTGATGACCCTCTGGCATTCCAGCTAACAAAAAGTGATTCTGGAAATAACTTAGCAAGGCCAAAGGTGCAAAAGAACACTTCACAATAACAACAAGGGTTAGAAGAAAGATTGCTGATATATAACATTGAGGAGGTGGGACACAGGGTGGACCGAGGTTGACCCAGATGGTTGATGTATATCGCTGAAGCAGGGCAGTGGGGTGGGGTTAGGAGACTGGACAGAGGTTGAACAAGATGGGCAGGGATGAGCACATGGAACCAGGTGGGAGAAGGGATCAAAGACAATCACTGATGGTCCTCCAGCAATACACAGATACTGAATTAATAGTACATACTACTGTATAACAGATCCTAAAATGACAAAGTTAGAACAAACAACAAGAACGTTGCCATATATACTTTGATCCTCACCAAATTTTTGTCAACACACCACAGAAAGTTTCCCATCCGGACACTTCACACGTTTCCATGGTAACTACTCTGCCCGTGACTGTGATGAACTCCAGAGACCTTTGGATACAGATCAGCACATCACAGAAACCATTCTGCCCCCTAGACTTCCCAGTCCCTCGGTAAAGCAGGCAGTGAAATGAAAGATCCCCACAACCTGGGACGTTCTCCTTTCTCACCCACCCCAATCGGGGAGAAGACAACAGCCGAAAGCTCAGGGACAAATGCGAGGAGCCTCAGGAAGCGAGGCGAGTTGGGGGAAGTTAACGGGACTCAGTGGCCAACATTAGATTTCCCCAACACAACATAGAGGAAACGTAGAACATAGAATAGTACAGCACATTACAGGCCCTTCGGCCCACAATGTTGTGCCGACCCTCAAACCCTGCCTCCCATATAACCCCCCACCTTAAATTCCTCCATATACCTGTCTAGTAGTCTCTTAAACTTCACTGGTGTATCTGCCTCCACCACTGACTCAGGCAGTGCATTCCACACACCAACCACTCTCTGAGTAAAAATCCTTCCTCTAACATCCCCCTTGAACTTCCCACCCGTTACCTTAAAGCCATGTCCTCCTGTATTGTGCAATGGTGCCCTGGCTATCCACTCTATCTATTCCTCTTATTATCCTGTACATCTCTATCATGTCTCCTTTCATCCTTCTTCTTTCTAAAGAGTAAAGCTCTAGCTCCCTTAATCTTCGATCATAATCCATACTTTCTAAACCAGGCAGCATCCTGATAAGTCTCCTCTGTACCCTTTCCAATGCTTCCACATCCTTCCTATAGTGAGGTGACCAGAAATGGACACAGTAC